>NW_003020055.1:1189676-1328006 GCF_000006335.3 Candida tropicalis MYA-3404 | reverse complement strand
TTCACAAGATCCATCTAATAATGCCTTCCAATTTCTTTACTAATTATTTCAACAAAAGACACCAAGAGCAACAACAGCAACAACAACAACATTACCTCCAAGAACAGCGAAGAACTTCAATTCCTTCACCTGAAGTTGAAAACGTCACACCAGTGTCCAACCCTGCAATCTCAAACTTGATTCAAGACGAAAGACCAAAGAATTTGTACCATAGATCGTCTGACAATTTAGCTATTGGTTTGTAGATCCAGAAGAAGGAAGTTTTTTAGATAAAGCTTATCATCTGCGTTCAAATGAGTCCAGTCTATTTGCTGATATCTATCTAAATCGACATTCTTATCAATGAGTAATTGCAAAAGAATGTCATTGATTTTTAGTTTTTGATAGAATCGACCGTCAATTATCCTGGTGAATATTTGATATATTTTTGACTTTAAATTGACAGTAATGGCTTTCTTGGTCGATATATGATATAATATTCTCAATATCGTTATTGCTTGTGTTGCATTTTTTCCAGTTTGGTATATGTTATAGCTTATTGCAAATAATCGATTATAGTCTAATGAATCATGAAATTGAAAATTGCTTTGAAATAATTTAAGAAACATTTGTAACATCATAAGCTTCAACTTTTGTTCTCTCACGGATGTAGATGCTTGCTCTAGTATGTCTAAACATATCACTAGATCTTCAGTTTTAGGTTCATATCTAAGTAATTCTAAAAATGATTGGTTGATTACCTTGGAATTACCTTTAAAACTACCAATAGTAAAACAGCACCCCTTCCAAAACTGCTCTTTTTCTTCATGATCCGTTATAGTTGTGTAAAAGTCAAAAAGGCATCTCCAGTACGAATTTTCATCACTTATAGGACCCCTAGAAATCAACTCAAAGGAAAGATATCGGAGTTTGTCCATCAATTCACCCGATAATCGAATTAGCTTGCGCCTAATCTCTTCATCCATCAAGTTATGTTCGGAAACCAATTCAAGCATAGAAAATCTCAACTTGCTTCCTACATCACCTTGTATCGTTGTAGTGTAATCGTCAAACAACTGGTAAAGTTCGTTTATGACAGGATACCGTTGGTAGTTCTCACATAGATTATCTAGCAAATTCTTTCGTATCTCAATATCAACTGCTGGATTCTTCATAGCTGATACAAGTACCAGTACTTGTTCTTTAGTCCAATGATTAAAGTTAAATATGACTCTTGATAACACAGTGTTAGCTCTGACAATAATGAGAAGCTCTTTAGCATTTGGCATCGAATCACAAGATTTCAAAAACTGCCCAATTTCTTCAACAAATGACGTATCATTATGTTTAATTATTTTTATGAAATTGTCCCAATGCAAATCATTCATCTCATTGGAATATACAAGGTAAAGCAAATAACCCTTAAGCAAGTTATGGTCATGCTGGAATTCAAAACTCGAAAACTTTCTTGATAATTCATCATGTGGGATCTGAGGTAATGCAAATAAGTATTGCCAACGATTTCCTTTCACTAATTTATATGAGATTTCCTGTAAATCAATAGTATATCTAGTGCCTACCACTAGCAAGTTCTTTGGCTGCAATAGTAATTTATTCAAATACTTTGCCTCTTCGCCCAGATCTCCAGAAGTTTCACATATTTCATCCAATAAAGGAGGCAACAAGAATCCCAAATCAATAGTATCAAATAGCAAATCGATAACACCATAATTAGAACTTCTTGCTTTTAATTTAACACAATTGATGGCTTCCAAAAAATTCACTATGAATTGTCCCAACTCTTCACTATTGAAATCATTATTCTGGAAGATAGTAGTACCATACCTTCCTATTAACTCCTGTATTATAGCAATGCTACATTTCTTCAAAACCAATTCCTTATCAAAGGTCAATACTTTTATCAAATCATTGAATATTAAAGCTAATTGTTCAGAATTTAAGTTATTGTTGTTCTTGACTAGTGACCATATAATAAAACACGATGAGTCTCGAATACAACTTCCCATATCGACTCGTTGGTTCCTGATTTGTAAAAATACTGATTTATGAACAACATTGACTAAACGGGAAACATACTCACCCTGGATAGCCCTGTTTAATACTAAATAACCAAAAGTTAATAATATGGTGTGATTTTTGGCTATACTTATTTCGTCATCAATTACATCCAAATTGGAGAACACAAAGTCTATCAACTGCTGTTTGTAATTGACAGCCGGTTCCGCCAATGAAGCCACGATTTTACTTAATGCCTTAGCCATGCTGTAACGTAAATTAAAGTCAAGATTGGTGATTTCTAGCAAAATATCATTGATCAAAATATTGACAATCAATTCAACCATATGGAAATCCCTCATCTGGACGTAATTTATGGATAGTTTGCTAAGTATCTTGATCAGAAACAATAAATTCAAGTTAGAAGGACTTGATTGTAGCAAAATATCATTAGTTATGCACTGGTATATTTTCGTCATTTGTTCACTGTTAAGCAGAATCTTCAGTTTTAGGATCTTGTTAATAGTCAAATAGTGACCCACCTTGTGCGTATCATCCAATCCAATCCAATGGGATAATTCGATACCCTGGAAAAATAGTTCAAAGAACTCAGTGCAATCTTTACGGACTAACAATTTTGATAGCAAAATCAGGGACATAACTTGGTTCTTACTTCCATTTGAATATTTCAGTAAATTTTTCATAGCTATGTTGTATATCGTCAGGGGTATTGTCTTATCAATGGAGCTTAACGAAAACGGTAAAAGACTTAGGGTGCACAACCAACATAACCCCACAAACACAGAAAGTTCATCTGGGGTTTCTTTAGTTATTCTGATTAGCTTGTTGATTAGGTATAATTCGCTTGGAAAGTAATTAATAATAATCTTAAACCCTCGAACTTTTCCAAAATTATAAACAATTCCCCCGATAACAGAACGGAGTGATTCTTGAGCTAGGTATAAATTTGCCAATAGATGGATGTAACTCTCTAGTGAAGTATCAAGAAGTTTGGGATTCATTTCAAATTCATTGATGAGACCATTGATTTTGCTGGAATTTGCATTAATAAGGACGTGTCTGTCATATGTCAGAATTGACGGTGAAGCCTGTTCGCTCAATCCTTCTAGTTCTTCAAGATAATAATGAATCTGGTCGTGGAGTCGAGAACTATTCTTTATGGCATCTCTCTCGTTATCAAATTCATTCATGGTTTTGGTTGTTATATCTGGTCTTCTATTTAACAAGTTGTAAGTGTTAGTACCAAGATGTTAATGTTTTCAAACTAAACCACAAATCAAATAGTTCGTGTCCTTGCACAATTACATTTTTTCTCTGAATTTTTTTTTTTTTTTTTGTTCTTTTTTTTTTTCACTGTCATCAACGAATACGACCCTTCCAACAACACAACAACTATCAATCATGTCCGGCGTTCAAAAACAGTTATTTTACCGAATAAAACAAGTCAGATCAACTATAGGGTTACCTCCAAAATATAAAGCAGTATTACAATCATTGGGCTTGACCAGAAGAAATCAAATCACATATGTTAATGTTGCTCCAACTTCAGCCAATCAATTAGCAGCCGTTAAGGAATTAGTTTCTGTTGAGTTGAGCGATATCAAGAAGACTAGACAGGAAATAAATCAAGAAAGAAAGTTCAAACCAGGTTACGAGTTGATCAAAAACGGAATGAAGAAGAGTTACGCTTAAGACATTATGAATTAATGGGTGAAAACCACATCTTGTACATATTTAATTGGGTTGTTAATATATGATAATTTATTCAATCATTGCTCTTATTTGCTATCTATATCGGCTAATTTGACAGAATGTTGTGGAAAAATGTTAACTTTAAGCTTCTGAAATTCGATTTTATCGTTACACGCAGAAGAGATCTATACTTAGAGTGCGTATCTGCTTGATATAATCGGGTAGGTGGTATAAAAGGCATTAACTAAACTGAAGATGTAATGCAAACACGTGTGTTGCGTCATATTATTCAACGTTCAAAAGTTTAAGCACCCTTCTCTTATTTGTAGTAGCATTCTTCAAATCAAATAAATTGAAGCCACGTAAAGTCAGATAGAATTTGAACATAGTCGAGTGTATATATACCTACACTCTATTGTCACTGTTTACGGTACATCATCGTTCACTGATACAGCACATCACTGTAATAAAGGTTAGAGGATCGGCACAAATGGCACACAAAGTAAACTCGGTAGAAATGAAATGAAAATAATAATAAAAACATATCCACAAATAAGCTTCACATGTACTATACTTATCTGAAGAGTTATTTCATATTGTTAACTATTTATTCAATATGGTCTGGTGAGATGACCAACAGATAGAGCCTACAGCTTTCGTTATTCTTTTTCTGCTGCCGCCATCTTTTTTTTTGCAATCGCGAACGATGTGATTGGTTCAAAACACGCAGAATTGTTCTTGTGGGCACACTCAAAGTCCATTTCAGAAGGGTTGAAAAAAAAAAAAAAAAAAAAAATAAAAAAATAGAAGGACTTTGAAAACCTACAAAATCGAATGATATTCTTTTAGATACTAAAATCAAATTCATTAATTCCCAGAGAAAGTAAAAGAACTACCATAATCTTTTATATTACTATCTATTCAATTCATCTCACAGAATCCATTCATAACTTTTCATATTTTAATACAATACATTATTCATTCAAAATAAAATAAAATAAAATAAATATTCTCTCAAAAGAAAATGTTTCAATATATAAAGGCCAGTCAAAGAAATAGGTTAACCAACTCCTTATTCAGTTCAACGTTTGCCATTTGTGTTTTATTAGTTGGTGCAAATTCAATAATACCATGTCCGGAGGATAGTAATTACAGTAATGATTCCAATGAAAAATTAAAATACCAACAAAGACAACTTATACAGAATCAACAGCTGCTTAAGAGCACTGAAGAAGGAAAGATATGATGATTATTGACGACATAAACTACATTAATATTGAGGTTTTTGCAAAACTTCAAACACAACAACGATAATGGTAATAACAACATTAATCAAACCATAATTGAGATTTCAACCATGTATTACATATTCAAACAAAAGCCATAAATACCAACGTATATATACATATATATGTATCCTTAGTAATTGAATAATTAAAACTCATCATTACAATAATACCTGTTTTCTATGTAGTCTGTTTTTATAATGTGATCAACAGTTTCAACACGTGATGATTATCACGCGCGAGAAGTCGTTTCGAGTCTCAAATTTTTATTTCTTACAAAGACGCATATCGCTTTGATCAGCAGTAAGAAAATGAGAAGATCTATCGCCTATTCTAGACAAAAGGTAAACAATGCCAATTTATATTAAAGAATGCAAAAATCCCCCTTTTTTTAATTCTTTTTTTTTTTTATTTTACTTTTTACTTTTTACTTCCTTCCTTAATTTCTTATTATTCTTTTTAGTTTACATACGGTTAGCAATGAGTTATCAATATCCTACCAAGTTTGCTCCTGTATCTACCAACTTGAACTTGTTTACAAGTAGCTTTGATCATAAAAACAAAAATGAACAAATTAGCCATACAAATCTTCCAATCCATAAACAATTTAATTCAATAGAATTCAATAGTGATCCTTTAGCTGAAATATTGAATCTTCTGAGACAGAAAATTAAAAACTATACTTTGAAGTACCCTGAAGAACCACAAATTGAATTACCAACCGACGATGATAAAGAAAATTCCCAATTTATGATACCCAGACTTACGCAATCGACACCTGTCAAACAACAACCTCCACAAATGAAGCCAGTAAAACCAAAGACGGCACACAAAGTAGACAATTTAGCTTGTCATGCTGACAATATCTTACGTATGGCAATTGACTCCACAATTATAAGTTCAAACTCATTCACCATAAATTCATTTGATGAAGAAGACGAGGATGATGAGGATAATCATCTTGATATCCATGAACACTCATTAATTGAGTTATTAAAATCAAAGAGCTCTTTCAGGGATTTGAGAAGAAAGCGTTCTACGCTCAGGTTTGATATAAATGCAGATGACATTAATTCTGTTTTATAGGAAAAATACCAATAAATGATTTACCTATACAAACACTCGTTCTAAAACTTCTAACTCATTCAAATCATAGCGCTCCAAATACTGTCGTTTAATTGCTGGATTTACCGTGGACACCAATTCCTCTCCTGGCTCTTGCAAGTTGGTGATTAACTCTTTGATCTTTGAGTTATTATTTGTTACTATGTCTAACACCCTTTGCATATCGTGATTCAATTCACCATGATCCTTCAAGCATTGTTCCACATAAAATATCACGTCTCCATAATAGTCATCTCCATTTAATGACGCTTTTATCAAGCAAGAATAAAAGCGAGGCGTCACTTCTATGCCATGATTCTTCATATAATCAAAATAGAATCTTGCACACATTTTCGATGTGGAAAGCGAGACGGATTGGAGGATTAATTTCCAAGATTCCTGATCTAAATAGTTAACAAATTCAACTCCATGTAGAAAATGCAAATTTTTCAAAACCGATACTAACCCTGTGTGATTCAAGAATACTACCATATGATTTAAAAGACAATTTATAAATATTGTTTGTGTTTTTGTATTAAAATTACCGTTGTTCATATAATTGACATGGACATTAATAAACTCATTCAAATTTGACAAGTTAGCCAATACAACGCCATACTTGGAATTGTGAATGTTTGTGTTGCCATAAAACATGGGAATTGTTTCTTCGTTTTCCTCTTCAAACACAATATTCGTATTAGAATCCAACTCTCTTGTATCTGCTTTCCAGTTTTTAAATTTGAAGTTCATACATTCAAATAAATCAACACTGGATAGATTTGTCTGGTTCACGAAAACGTTAATCAAATCTAGTATTCTCTTGATGCTTTCGTCTCCATAACTGGCATCAACTGTCGTCTCATCAGGGATGTTGTAACAATAGCTCTCGATAATGTTAATGCATAATTCTTTGCTCAATGCTTTGGTTTCATTCGACAATGCCTTGTAAACAAAATGTCCTTTGATTAAATCCTCTGTACTTTTAATATCACCACTCATTGAAATTGTATGTAGTATCTGTAGTATCAAAGTGTCAGTAAAAGTTCCAAATACGGAATTGCTGTCTATAGTGTTTTGACTTAAAACTGCGTCGTCTATCGTAAACTTTCCCGACGAAAAGTCCTTCATTATATAATTCTTGTACACAAAATTGACTATTTCGTAGTTATTGTAGTGAAGTCCAGACAGTAGGATGGAGATCCAGAGATGATCATCCACACGGAGATTGTATGCCTTAAATTGGGACATTATGAAATGTAACCTTTCAAAATCTCGAGTTTCCAACATGTGCAAAATAAAAATGTCCGGTAAATTCTTCATAAATGACACAGCTTTTCCTTGATTAACTGTCAAATGCCTCATCAACTGATTGATACTTAATTGCTTCTGTCCGGAATTGTATAAAATTAACAAATATGTTAGAACATATGCATCATATAATTCTGGTGTCCCATGGTGTACCCAAATTAGGTTCAAATAAATGACATTCAATGGCAGATGATTCATTTGAAAGACACAAAGGTACAATTTCATCAACTTTTCGAGATATAGGCTATTAAAATCATGCTCTTGGACAGACATCGATTTAAAGATGTGGTTCAACGTTTCATAATCAGCTTCATTATTAACATTCTGCCTCCTCCATTGTACAAGTAAAGACAAAGACGAATTTGGAAATCGTAACACGTCCGGCTCAATTTGACTTATAAATTCACTCAATTGTAAGTAAGTTGTGAAGCCTTGAATCGTTGATATCACATGGTTATATAGTTGTGCTTCGCTCTTAAAACGAGCTTGTATTGGCTTTGCGTGTGTGATATCTGCAGAATGAGTTTTTATAGGTTCTGGAAGTATTTCACCCGAATTCAATTTCTTTGCATACAATTTTCGAAGTTTCTTGGTGAACTTGTTATTGACCAATGATTCAGGTGGACTAGGAACACTTATTCGCGTGCTCATCGAGGCATTCTGTAGTTGTGAATTTGGCGGTCGTACACCACCAATACTAGACCAAACAAGAGTCAGTCTCGATCGCATGGTTCGTATTAACATGAGGAGTAATGTGATCCGTTGTTTCTGAAAACTATGAAATGGGTAGTACTGTAGCTAGATTGTAATCAGAAGAGTGAATCTAAAGAGGAGTGAGAAAACTCAACTTGAAAGAAAAAAAACTCTAAGCAACAGATCTGCTTGTTAAGAGAAAAAAAAAAAAATTATTCAGAACTGAGATTGTGGAGAGCTATTTCTACACTACTTGCTATTCTGAAAAATCATCCAATAAATCCGTCAATAACCCGATGAGTGGAACTGTTGTATTTTCTAGATTCTTTGCAACTGCAGGTGGTTCATCCAAGAATTCATCATTCAAAGTATTTGACAAATCAAGTAAACTTTTGCAGCGTTCAAAGTATGCAAAATTGAAACCGGAGTTGTCGAGAAAGAAGGACTATCTTCGTGATGAGATTGCCACCAAGACTATAGAAAGATTGGCATTTATAACTAGACCAATGGATAATTTGTTGGATTTTGGTAGTAATGCCGGAAACTTCTTGAATCAGTTGTCTACAATTACAAAGATTCCTTCAAGTGCCGATGAGGTGGAGACCAAGGTCATTGAGCAATTGAACAATGATAAAGAAGTCGTGAGAAATAAAATCAAAACATTAACAATGCTTGACTCATCAAAGGATTTGGTGTTTCGTGACAAAGACCTTGCGCAAGATGTCAAATTCCCAGGAGAAGTGGTCAGGGTAGTTTCCGATGAAGAGGATTTCAGTAATGAAGTATTCCAACATGAGAACCAATACGATGCGGTGATTTCAAACTTGAGTTTACATTGGATAAATAACTTACCAGAGACATTATCACTGATTCATAAGATCTTGAAAAAAGACGGTTTTTTCATGGCAACTTTGTTTGGTGGTGACACGTTGTACGAGTTAAGGACATCGTTACAATTAGCAGAATTAGAAAGAAAAGGAGGAATATCACCTAGAGTGAGTCCGTTGGTTCATTTAAATGATGTTGGCTCCTTGCTAAATAAGGCTGGTTTTTCTATGTTAACAATAGATTCTGAAGATATAGTCGTTGGTGGATTTCCAGATATCATTAGTCTATGTGAGGATTTGCAAATAATGGGAGAGAATAATTCTATATTGAGTAGGAGCTATTTGGATAGAGATGTGTTAGTTGCTGCTGATCAAATCTACAGAAGTCTCCATGGTGAACCAGAAGGCTTGCCGGCAACTTTCTCAGTAGTGTTTTTCATTGGCTGGAAGAACTGATCTTACTACTGATAAGATGAAGTTGATGACAGCACAGGATTGTATATAGTTTGAGTCTCATATTTTTCAATATATATCTTATCTAACACTGGTTTTATTACTCAAATAGCATTCATTTGAAAGTAGGTTAGTAGTTATCGACCAATCAGAACAACACGGAGAATAAGAGTATGAAGTACGACATAGGTTTAGTATCAAAGAACTAACTCCGTTTCACTATAACGAATAACTGGAAAAGCAATTCACTTAGAAAACATTTCATCAAGAAAAACATAATACTCCAAATATCTCTGATTATGAATATATTGTCATCTAATCTTTGTTGCGGATCAGATTTCAATGATTTAATACTGTCTTTGATATTGTGTGGCAATTCTACACGACGCGTTGGGTCCAAAAAAATTTTACAACGCGTGTGAGAATCCCTAAACCATCTTGACTTCCAAAAAAAATAAAATGGAAAAAGAAAATTCAACCAAGGTTGTTTCCATGACACGTTTTGTATGTTTCGAGCATTGGCCATCCATCGTACTTCAATATCAAACATTCTAATTAAACCAAATCAACAGTCCTTGATGTCAAATAGAAAACAACAATCTTTGGCACGCTTCTTTCCAGGCATGTCCCAACTGGCAGTCTCTAGCCAGAACCACAAGAAACAACAATCTATCAACAGGTACTTTGGATCATCATCAAACAATTCAAGTCCAACTAAATCACAGACGCAAAAGCGTGAAGCAACCCCACCTGAATCTTCATCTCCTTCAAAAAAGCCTAAAATTGGGAGCTCCTCACCTTCTGCGGACTTGGAAAATGACACAGTAGCTCCAGTTTCCCCAACTACTGATACCACAACAAAACTTAAACATAGCGAAGATCTGTCCCGTTTAGAAAATGAAAAGTTGATTGAGCTCTCAGAGAAACAGAAATTGGAACACCGAAATGAAAATTTGGGTCCTAAAATACCTTATGCGAAATTGACATCTGTTTTTGAAGTTGTTGACAAAGAATCCAGTAGGTTAAAAATTACTGCAATTGTGTCGCAGTTTTTCTTGGAAATATTGCAGCAACTGACTGTGGACAAGTTGGTCAAAATTGTTTATTTGTCGATAAATAAATTGGGTCCAGACTATGCTCAGGGTTTAGAGTTGGGTTTGGGTGAGACAATTTTAATCAAAGCCATTAGCGAGTGTTACGGACGTTCACCAGCAAAAATCAAGGCCGAAATGGTCAAAAGTGGTGATTTGGGAGATATTGCTCAGAAATCTAGATCAATGCAGCCACCCATGTTTAAGCCTGCTCCGCTAGATATAGACACTGTTTTTGAGAATTTGCAGCAGATTGCAAAATCCAATGGTAAGGATTCTCAGTCAAAAAAGATTGGTCTTATCAAAAAAATGTTGAGTGCCTGTGATCCGAAAGCCAACGAAGCAAAATTCTTGATTCGTTCTTTGGCAGGTAAATTGAGAATTGGTATTGCAGAGAAGACCTTGGTTGTTGGATTGGCTCAAGCGTTTGTGAACTTTGAAAATAAAACCAATAAAAGAATAAATCCCGACAAATTAGCTGAAGCTGAAGAAATTGTCAAAGAAGCCATCTCTAGGGTTCCAAATTATGAAGTTGTGCTAAAGAAAGCTTACGAACATGGGATCTTCAACTTGTTGGACCATGTTCATGTTACCCCTGGTATTCCGCTAAAGGCTATGTTAGCAAAACCTACTAAGTCAATTGGTGAGATTTTTGATCGTTTCCAAGATGCTGAATTTACTTGCGAATACAAATATGATGGTTTCAGAGCTCAAGTGCATGTTTTGAGTGATGGTACTGTCAAGGTTTATTCACGTAATTTGGAGGATATGACAGAAACGTACCCAGATTTGGTATCCATTGTGAATGAATTCACTACTGATAAAAGTTCAGTTTCATTTATTTTGGATTGTGAAGCTGTTGCCTGGGACAGAATTCAGCACAAGATTTTGCCTTTCCAAAGATTAACTACCAGAAAGAGAAAGGATGTGAACGAGGAAGATATCACGGTCAATATTTGCTTATATGCCTTTGATTTGTTATATTTTCAAGATGAATCTCTCTTAACCAGATCATTGGCAGACAGAAGAAAACTATTGCATGAAAAGTTCAAACCAATTGATGAAAAATTTCAGTTTGCTACTGCTAAAGATTCGTCGTCAAACTTGGAAGTCTTGCAGACATTCTTAGATCAGTCGATCAAGGACTCGTGTGAAGGGTTGATGGTTAAAATGTTGAACGGACCTGATTCATTTTACGAGCCATCAAAAAGATCCCGTAACTGGTTGAAATTAAAGAAGGATTACCTTGCGGGAGTAGGAGATTCTTTGGATTTGGTTGTCATTGGTGCCTACAGTGGGAAGGGTAAGAGAACTGGTACCTATGGTGGTTTTCTATTGGCCTCATACAATCAAGACACGGGTGACTTGGAAACGTGCTGTAAAATTGGTACTGGTTTCAGTGATGAAGACTTGGCAAGCTTGTATAAAAAATTGCATCCAACAGAAATCAAGACACCTAAGAAGTATTTTGTGTATGAAACCAACAACTCGAATGCGGTTCCCGATGTGTGGTTTGAACCTAGTTTGCTTTTTGAAGTCTTGACTGCTGACTTGTCTTTGAGTCCTATTTACAAGACTGGACATCAAGAGTTTGGTAAAGGTATTTCGTTGAGGTTTCCAAGATTTATTAGACTTAGAGAAGACAAGAACATTGAGGACGCTACTAGCTCGACGCAAGTCTGTGAGTTCTATGAAAACCAAGCTCTGGTTAATTAGATACGTGTATGATTGACTTTGTCTAATATATAGAGACCTATTTACAATATTATAAATAATTTCAAGATTGGCCATCTTTTCTACTTTCTCTAAGTTTCAGTTTAATTTTATCTTTCAAGTCAGCTCTTCTGGATTTGACTCCACCTGAGCCAAAGTTTAATTCCATATGATCTGACGATGCCGTTTCAACCAATGGGGGACGTCTTGATTTCATCTGTGAGGAACCATTAGCACTATTGGAAACATGAGGTATGTTGGCCATTGAATTGACTCTTGAAGCAGCTAGAGATTGTGGGTCTAATTCCAAATCTGCGTTCTTGGCGTTCTTGTGCAAAACATAGTCGGAAAACATTGGAAGATTGGTCAATGAATTGTCTGAGTTCAATAAGGAAACACCATCACTCATGGAAGAAGAATTCTTCAACTCAGAGTCGTCATCTTGATCTGCAAACTTTTTCTTAGCTTTACGTCTTGCCAAGCGTCGTTGACGTAATTCCTCAGTCTTCAATTCTTCTTCTTCGTCACTATCAATATAATTGACTTCTCCGTTAATATTCAATGATTTCTGCAATTCGAGCAAATTGAAATCATTTGGATACAACTGAGGTCCGTAGCTATTGACGAGTTCGGTAATCTCTTCACTTAATTCAGCTCTCATTTTTTTCAATTCCTTGATTGAAGATCCAGAAGTTATAGACAAATACAATGGACGAATGGACTTCAATAAATCCATACCTTGTTCTCCAGTTACCAACGCAGAATAAGTCACCAATACCCCACAGATGTACAAGAAAATCCAGACCCAGAATAATCTCCAATGCAGAAAATAGTTATGAGTTGAACAGTAATAGGTACCAATACTGGCATAAAAGGAGTAGACCACTGGTGCAATACCCATGGCAACCAAAATTTTCCATGTGGCAATAACATCATTTGCTTGAATTTTGACAACGGAATTAGCTAATGCTTCTTTTGCCTTCTTTCTGGAGATCATCTTACTAGATATGAAAACTGGTGAAAACAAAATGGCCCCTGGTAACGCCAAAATGAACAAACATATGACCTCGAAAAGTCTGATGAAGAAGCTTGGTATCAAGGCAATTTTATGGGTCTTGTCGTTACAACTTTCGACGTGATGGTCCGGTAAATGCAAAGTTTTAAGAAATTCGTTATATGCCATAACTTTGTCCTTAAGTTCTTGCACTTTTGGAACGTTCTTGAAGTGTTCGTAACCGATGACTAATCTTCTATTCATTTCAACAATCAATGGCAATGGCAATTGCTGAGCAAAATTTCCAGCATATAATCGTCTTGCTGCTTGAATCAACATCAATGTCTCAAAATCTTGACAAGTAACAGTAACAGCTTTTAAACCAGTGGTTATGATGTCCAACAAGTCCTTTACAGCCTCACGGTTGGTTTCAGGATTGGAGTATTTTTTCACCAACTCTTTAGGAATTTCGATTGGATCACCAAATTCAACAACAGCTCTACTTCTAAATTTATGGGCACTAAAATAATTCATACCACATGGAACAATCTTAATATTACAGTCTGGGTTTTTGTCCATTGCCCCAAGAGCCATGACAGCGACACCTGCTTTCAAAGGTAACAAATCTGGACGATCGTGAGATCCTCCCTCAGGGAAAATACCAATACAGCCCTCATCTGCCAAATGATCAAAGACCATTTGATAGACTTGCTTTTGGTCAACTTTGTCAGCACGCTTGAAGGATGTGCCTTGGGATAATAATTCTTTGATTTTTTCCAGATTTTTAAACTCCTTACGTATAAGTAACTCTGTGTCCGAGATGATTTCTGCCACTTCAGAAGCACCCAATGACTGTGGTAACGCAATTAAACCCTTCACCATGCACTCTGTAGTAAACTTGGTGTTCTTCCCAATGATCTTTAATGGATTGCTCTCGAAATCAATAAATATTTTACCACTGCCCTTGGTTAAACAGTCTTGTGGTCTAATAACTGGAATTGACAATTGGCATTTTGCCATTGTCCCAACTGCTTTCAATTGATACGATTTTGCTGCAATTAAGAATGATATTCTTCGGTTTGCTTCTCTTTTAACTTGGTTCATCAACACAATTGGGTCGACAAATTGGTTATGATGAGGAGCTGCAACAAAAATAACAGGACCTTCTCTGGGAATCTTAAAGGCTCCCCTGGGTCTAATTTCTCTAAAAAAACAGTCAAAGATTACTGATAAAAGCCATAATAAACAATCATAAATAACCAATCTGTATCGCTTTGGTTTCTCGTAATGGAGACTGAAAGAACTTGGTGACAGTGACATTGTTTGTTACTACACCCAACTCAATAGCCAAATAGGGATTTAGGGATCTAGAATTAAAGTAAACTAGGTAAATAATTCCCGAAAGAAAACTGAATTGTAGGAGGGGCAAGCAGGAAGTCCACAATTTATGTGTTTAATTTAAATGTGTGTGTGTGTTAATTAACTCTAAGAAATAATTGGATGGACGGAAATGATCTCACTCCAGAACAACAAAAGGGAAAAAAAAAATAGCCAGATGAGCGAACAATTTTGTGCGTACGTTTCTAAGTGTATTAAATTAAATTTGAACTTTAGAATGAGAATGTTTTCCAAGTTTTATATACATTTTGTATGGATCATTCTCGCGGCTCTTCTAAAAGTATTGTTCAAACTTTTGTTAGTTGGTATTTTTTTTCTTTAGCTGGGATAACGCGATACAAACTTGGTTCACCAATCCGTATTGTCGTTTTTGTGGCATTTTCGGAGTGTGGGAACAAAAAAAAAAGCCCAACAAACGCCTTAGTAAAAATAGTACACTTCCGCGGCTCCGATAAAATCCTACAAAGATCTCAACAGTTCTTGAGAATTCCATTATTCTCACGTGCTATAACAGAAAGCCTCGATATATGTTTACTCTGGTCTACCATGGACCAAAAATTGTTGATCTACAGATGGATTTGGTGTCAGAACATTATTAGACGTAATGAGATATGGTTAGAAGCGAGAATGCTGTAACAATTGTGATTATTGTGCAACTTTGGTAACTGGTATATCTCAGTCTTATTAAGATGCAAAGTAAAACAACAAGGTACATTTTGCAATGATTTCCCCTATTTTGGATACAAACAAACATTACTGACAAAGGTGGTTTGGACGATGATTTACTTAATGTTTCAGATGGAGTGCTGAATTGTGTTTTGAATTGTTATTCTGTAGGAAATATCACCTTTCAAAGGGATAATGGGAAGAATACCAAAACTAATAGTTGATTTTAAAACAAAAGCTACAGTCTTGAAAAGCAATGGGGCATTCTTGAACCTGTGGAGAACATACGGGTGTGATGTGTCTCCCATAAAATTGTTAATTTTCAAGGAAGTGACATTCCAGAAAACGTAAAGATCTGTATAATTAAAAGTATCTATAAATTGTTCAAACTGTACCTTCTGTGCATCTACATTTAGATGATAGGTGGAGTCTATACTTCAAATATGGCACATTCACTAATTATCTCTATTGATATGGTATCTGCATTCAAGCTGACATTCCCTTATCCCCGAATGAGATACAATCCAATTGTCTGGGTCATAAGGTGTCGAGAGAGAACTGCAACGACTGATAACCTTGAGTACCATTTCGTTAAATAACCACTTGTCTTGAGTAATTATTACAAAAACAACGTATACCTATTTAATGCACATGAAGCTATTTGCGTTCACACAATAGCTCCATCGTTTTCTAATTCATTAAGATGGCGGAATGGGCCAAATCTTAATTTTCAGTTGAAAAGAGCAACTTTCAGATAATGATATCAATGTATCTCCAACGTATATTGACCCTGGGAATGCTGTTTGCGCTCCTTTCAAGCAGGGATCTTTTCAACTTCAGAGGGTTCAAATTGTTCCGCGTTCTATCGTAATTACAGAACGGATCTCAGTTTCGGTTTGCCCATGGAGTCACGTGGTGATTGGTTTTGTGTCATTTTTGACTAAGCTTTTCTTTTGGTATGCCCCATACATTATTCTTTGGTATGCCAACGTCTTGTTTGGTATGATTCTTGGGGAGCTTTATGTTATGCTCGGCTGATGTTATATTGTTATGCTCGGCCGAAATTAGTTTGTTATGCTCGGCTCAATGTTTATTTGATATGCCCGGCTCCATGTTTATTTGATATGCTCGGGTAAAACTAATTTGATATGCTCGGGTGAATCTATTTTTGGTATGCTTGGTGGTCCCTATTTGATATGCTTGGTGGTCCCTATTTGTTATGCTCGGCCGAAACTAATTTGATATGCCTCTTGGAACGTTGTTTGTTATGCTCGGCTGAATGTTATTTGTTATGCCTCTTCCAACGTTTTATGGTATGCCCGGTGAACCCTGTATGTTATGTTGGGCTGGATCATATATGATATGCCCGGTGATTGTATCTAGAGTTTTGTGATTCACCGACCCTGAATGCGTCATCTTGTTGCAAGCTTTCCTAAAGCTCAATCATCAAGGGACCTGAGGCATGACCGGAACTATGTGTTGAAGGTCGGAAGTGCTTAGCATGTGTGGAAGCCAATGTTTGACAGAGGTGTCCACTTGATATCCTGGTAGTTGCCAAATCATTATAGGAGTATGGCATTTCAATCTGACTGATCAGGCAGTCATATTTGTAGGATAAGATCATGAATTCAAGGTGACCATTTCCCGTTAATTATCAATGTATTACCAAGTTATCTGCAGCTTTAATTGATGGATAGTAGGGTAATAGATTGACTATAGCCAACATGTAGACTAATAGATAGAATACCAGGACTAAAGCGTGAAATAAAGACAAATATTCCACACATTAAACATGCCATTGGTGTACTTTATTAGCTGTATTTCAAGATCCACAACCTATAATACTAATGGGGTTGTCTGAACCTGTGATAGCAACAGTTGCAGCAGCTACACATGCTGTAGCAACGGCTCTGTGATTAGTAGTAGGCATAATAATTACCAAATCTATTTCAGTATAAGTTTACATACAATACCATATGATAAAGCAGACGTATATACAGCTATCCATTGTGTGATCCTAGTATATCAGCTGCCCTTTTGATAACACACGTTCTGCTATTCTACCAACACACATGCAACGTACAATGCCAGTGTTTCTTCATACATTATATCAAGCTTTACTTCATTATATTGGTGGCATTGGCACAACCAACGTTCTTCAGAGCATCATACACCAAAAGAGATCACTATCAGTGTCATCTCCTGATCTTTGCAAGTAATTTGGGTATTGTCATTGTTGGTGTCTATTCGACTATGAAATGTCGTTTGCACCCTTTGTCGCAAGTTCAATATTGCATGTCGCATCTACCGTGTCGCATAAATCATGTCGGATGTACCATGTCGCGTATCTCGTGTCTCATACACCATGTCGCATCAACCATGTCGCATTAACCATGTCGCTGGTACCTACGACATGTGTATCCATGCGACACATATGACAGGCGACATTTTAAGGTTTATCCGATATAAGACATTTTTGACAGAAAAAAGTTTGACACTCAGGTAATGTCAGAAACACACATTTTAGCTGCCACGCGACATTGCGGAAAAGTAAAAGTAAAAGTAAAAGCGGAGATATCAGAAAGTCGCACGACTGTCGCCCTTTTTCCGTGTCGCAAAATTCTACAACTAATTGTACGTGTGGAAACTATTGCCAAACACAGCAAAGATATTTGTATAGGCATATGGAGACTGAATAAGACTTAGAATGCAGTTATTCAAATATGAGAGGTATTACGTAGGATACCGGAACACTGCTGACCCGGAAGTGGGAAAGTATCGGGTCATATTGTTGGAAAGGGTCTTACATATAGATCACAAAGCCTGGCTTCCTTTTCAAGGTGACGCATATCATTAACGAAGAATAACATAAAAGCGCTCGACTAATGGAATAACAAAAAATGAGTGGAGGCAGCTGCATAACAAAAAGATCTTTGTGTTCTATCATATCAAACTCCTGGCATAGCAAAGTTATTTTTGTTATGCTGCTTATTTCGATATGCTAGCTATTTCGATATGCTAGTTATTTCGATATGCTGATTATTTGATACGCTGACTAGTTTGATATGTTGATTATTTCGATATGTTGACTAGTTTGATATGCTGATTATTTTGATATGTTGTTTATTTGTTATGATAATTTATTGTTATGCTCTATATTTGTTATGTCATTTGTTTGTTATGCTCTATATTTGTTATGCTGTGTGTTTGTTATGCTCGATATTTGGTATGCTGATTTATTTGATATGGCATTTATTTGATATGGCATTTATTTGATATGGCATTTATTTGTTATGATATATATTTGTTATTCTCTATATATGTTATGCTCGATATTTGTTATGCTTGTTGTTCATTTTTTTTGTTATGCTGCGAAACACTTTGATATGCACTAGTAAATTTATTTGTTATCCAGCTAGTTGATGTGTTTTCTGGTATGCTAGTTCTATTTATGGTATGATCGTATCTCACACTGTTTCTATACTCTATTCCTCACATCATTTCGTGTTATATAAACGTAATTTACAAGTACACTAACTTAAAATTCAAACTGATGGGAAATTTTGATGGTGTTTTGCTGCAAATTTATACAGAAAATGCACAACAAATAGAAAACACATATATCTAGTAATCACAATGTAACATATATCAAAATGAACACGTACACATCCCAAAATACACGTTTTCACCTTGATTTCACGCTGTTTCCAGGCATCTGTGATCCTGTACTGTTAGCAGTAGACAACTCTGTGGCGCTACCAAAAGTCAAATTTGCCACATCGCACGACCACCGCGGAATTTCCTCTAAATGAACCAATTACAGATTAGCACCTGGTAACAGGTGTTGGTGGACAAAAGGAGACACAATGGACGTGTGTGTCTCTATTATGGTGTTGTAAAATGTTATGTGTTGTCAAGTTGGAGTACTCACATGTGTGTTAGTGTCAATTGCAACACACAAGAACCTCTTAGTGGAGACCAACAATAGCAAATGCCAGCTCAGCAATTAGAAGTAGCTATTTATACTGCATCGTTTTCCTTCACCAATCTCTTGCCTGAAATCAAATTTCTGGGTACTTTCTTGTGGTGGTTCCCTACACTTTTTCGGGTAATTTGCCCCTGTATTTTCGGGCTGTTGCAAAAGTTTTTTCTAAGGGTGTAGGATACAAACACAGACACAGACGCAGGTATCAAACACAAAAAGGGGGGGGGGGTGAACTGACCATACATAAGGGTGTTTTCTGACCACGTTAATAATGGAGTTCAGGTGGATTGGACAGTTTTCAGTGACGTCTGGATGGTTTTAATGTTGATTTTTCTTACATTTTCGGGTCGATTTGGGTAGTTTGGAACGGTGATTCTGGTGACTTGTTTTTGTAATCTCAGTGGTGGTTGTAAAAAATTTAACAGCAAATCTAGCTGGATATGGTAATTGTAGATAAAGTAGATCTATGCATTTTTGTCTATGCTTGTGAACAATTAGTTTTTCTAAGGATAACGGATACAATCTGTAAATTGCTTTCTATTAATTTGCAGCAACAGAAGTATAGGTTGCATTCCTCTTCGTGTCGAATAATTGCTCTTGTAGGATATATTGTAGTTAATTCTCTGGTGAGAAACATCATTATATCGCCAAAAAGTGGTAACTTCACTACGATATAAAAAGTGGCAACTCACTATGTTTCAAAAAACGGGAAACTTCATTATGCTTCCAGAAATGGAAAACTTATTCATGTTGAAAAGTTTGGAAACTTCTACTACATTTTCAATCAGCTTTGCTGTAAACTCAGAGACGCTCTCGGGCGTAGGTGACAAAAATTCGCGTTGGCCAGTGCGACCTTTTCTCGCCGTCACAAGCATCTTGATACTACATTTCAATGCGACAATTTGTGTGCGATAGGGTGGGTGGATAGTCGAATTCAGTCCACCCATTATTGCTAGTCAATACACCAATTGGGATTATATTCTAGATAATATAGCCACCACTAAATCTTAATGTAGGTGTAGTCCATGGGTATACTGAAGTAGAAATGGCAATACGCTGAGCAAATTTAGAATGCCAATGCGGTAATAGGAATCAATTCTAACTACGTACAGAATGGGTATAGCGCAACTTTGGGTACAATTTTATATCAATATATTTATGACCCGTAGGCAAAAGTATAAGTGAATTTGTACCTACCAGATATTGCTTTAGGTGTCTTCGCAATTGACTCCTGAGTGTAATAATACTCCGACGCCAATGAATTGTATCTTGCTGAATATTATCTAACACTAATGATTCTGCGCCGTTCTTCTACATATCCCTTTCGAATGTTGATCACTGCTGGGTACCTCCTTCTCAGTTCTTTGCAATCATTAGAGTCAGTGGACTTCAATGGGAATTAACTCCTGTTAAACAGTATATTGACAAAGCTGTTACTGACCCACTATAGTAGCTTCTAGGTAACGTTGTGTGAATATTTATTACTCCATATCCTACATTCTGTCCATCGTAATACTTGTTTATCCTCTTCAGGACATTTCCCTGGACAACGATTTTAGCATCCATTAAGTTAAAGTCGTCTCAAACCTTGTTGTTAGTATTGAATACAGTAAGTTTGTTCCAACTTTCATAATATCATTGAAAAAGAGCTTTCATATTTACATGGGAGTATCTCGCCTAGACTACAATGGCCATCTGTCAGCTATATTGCATCGAGCACTCTTACAGATGATTGTAATTTGATCCCATAATGTGAACGACTCTAGATTGATTACTTCTAAGGCCCTTGGTTTAAAGATTAACCAAACCTGGATTTTGAAATAGGTATGTATTATATATTAGTGGTATCATTCTGTTGCAGATTGCGGTTAATTTGCTCTAAACTCTATAAGCACTCACTATGCTAAGGTATAATATCGAGCTAGTTCTGACGATAAAGGACCAAAGAGATCATATTTCTTAAAAACGGTACACTAGTTTAGACAAATTAGGTATTAAACGTACGATGAAGTGATTAGCTAATTGGTGCAACGTTTTCTGAATTGTGAACAAGCTGTTATAATCTGATTAGTACTCATTAACAGCCGGATGTTTTAAAGTTGATATATCATGGCAGCGGATAGCTATCAGGAATACTGGATATCACCTTGTTCGATGTTCCACTACCAACTCTTAGATTTCCCAATGATGACTTCAATTGAGGGAAGTCCGTGTTGAATTGGAAGAAAACGAACCGCAGTAACAAGTCAAGTCTTCGTGGACAATATTGTCGACATTGTCAGTAATTCACTAAAGTTTGAATAGGTATTTCAAAAGTAATTCGTCTTTCTAACATTGGTTAATAACCTAATTACTGCCGTTGAACAATCCTTAGAAGTTTGTAAATTACTGACTCTGATGAATCTAGTACTGACGGCATCACTACTTGAGACGGCTCTGCATTCGTTAGAGGTTATTGAAAAATTATTTGGCAAATCGTTGTACTTGAAATTAATTCTCATTGCCAGAATTGCCATTCGCCGAGTAACAATATTTGTCTAAAATACTTGTTTAATAATAAATACAATCATACTGATTAGTACTCTAAGTTCAAGAAAATGGGCGTACATATTGTGCTGGTAACAGGTGTCTAGGTCCTCAGAACTTTAGCAGAAAGTGTTGCGAAACTGATAGAAATTCGGCCATTAAATTGAGGGAAAATACGCACGAAGCTTGGCCAAAGCATCTCAAGAACGATGAATATCGCCATTAATTTTGTTCTGTTTGTGTTTCTGAGTCGCACTTTTGTAACGAGAAATGCATATATTTAGGGGGAGCAACTAATACTCGAGCGATGATACTCCTCAGATTTTCGTGCTGGAGTGACATTTTTTCTCTGTACTTACAATCTGAGAGGCGCTCTTACTAGTCGAACTTTTTTAAAAACTTTTATTTATCATCTACAAATAAGGGCTTCAGCTATCTGATCACACTCTGCAGAATAGCCTGGACATATGGGTTTCTACATAAGTGCAGTACTATGAATCAACGATATCAATACACAATCAAACTATTGTTACAATGAAGTCAGGAAATGAATTGGAACCAGCAGTATTTTCTTCTAAATTTTTTACAACCACCACTGAGAGTACAGAAACAAGTCACCAGAATCACCGTTCCGAACCACCCAAGTCGGCCTGAAATTGTGAGAAAAGTTACCATTAAAACCATCCAGACGTTACTGAAAACCGTCCTATCTTGTTCAATTCCATTATTAACGTGTTCAGAATACTCCCTTATGTATGGTCAGTTCACCCCCTTTTTGTATTTGATACCTGCGTCTGTGTCTGTGTTTGAATCCCACACCCTCAGAAAAAACTTTTGCAACAGCCGAAAATACAGGAGCAAATTACCCGACAAAGTATAGGAAACTACCACATGAAAGTACCCAGAATTTGATTTCAGGCAAGAGATTGGTGAAGGAAAACGATGCAGTATAAATAGCTACTTCTAATTGCTGAGCTGGTATTTGCTATTGTTGGTCTCCACTAAGAGGTTCTTGTGTGTTGCAATTGACACTAACACACATGTGAGTACTCCAACTAGACAGCACACAATATTTTACAACACTATAATAGAGACACACACGTCCATTGTGTCTCCTTTTGTCCACCAACACCTGTTACCAGGTGCTAATCTGTAATTGGTTCATTTAGAGGAAATTCCGCGATGGTCGTGCAAAGTGGTGAATTTGTGTTTTGGTAGCACCACTAAGTTGTCTACTGCTAACAGTACAGGACCACAGATGCCTGGAAACAACGTGAAATGATAATGGAAACGTATACGCTGAACTTAGTGTGAGTTAATTTTGCTATGTGTTACATTGTAGTTACTAGATATGTGTGTGTTCTATTTGGTGTGTGTTTTCTGTATAAATTTGCAGCAAAACACCATCAAAATTGCTCATCAGTTTGTATTTTGAAAATTAGTGTACTTGCAAATTACGTTCATATAACACGAACTGATGTGAGGAATAGAGTATAGAAACAGTGTGAGATACGATCATACCATAAATAGAACCAGCATACCAGAAAACACGTCAACTAGCTGGATAACAAATAAATTTACTAGTGCATATCAAAGTGTTTCGCAGCATAACAAGAAAAGCGCATACCAAAAAATACATCAACAAGCGTAACAAATATGACACATATCAAATATATATCATAGCAAATATCGAGCATAACAAACACAGGGCATAACAAACACACAGCATAACAAACAAATGACATAACAAATAAGACACATATCAAATAAATAGCATAACAAAATAATCAGCATAGCAAATATCGAGCATAACAAACACAGGGCATAACAAATATAGAGCATAACAAATATAGAGCATAACAAATATAGAGCATGACAAACAAATGACATATCAAATAAATAGCATAACAAACAAATGACATATCAAATAAATAGCATAACAAACAAATGACATATCAAATAAATAACATAACAAATAAATGTCATATCAAATAATATACATAACAAATAAACAACATATCAAAATAGTCAACGTATCAAAATAATTAGCGTATCAAAAATAATCAGCATAACAAACAAGTAGCATAACAAATCTAGTCAGCGTATCAAACTAGTCAAACATATCAAATAATCAGCATATCGAAATAATCAGCATATCGAAAATAACTAGCATATCGAAATAGCTAGCATATCGAAATAATCAGCATAACAAAAAACACCTTTGCTATGCCAGGAGTTTGATATGATAGAACACAAAGATCTTTTTGTTATGCAGCTGCCCCACTCTTTTTTTGTTATTCCAGTAGTTGAGCGCTTTTATGTTATTCTTCGTTAATGATATGCTCCTCCTTGAAGGGGAAGCCAGGCTTTGTGATCTATATGTAAGACCCTTTCTAACGATATGACCCGATAATCGCCCACTTCCGGGTCAGCAGTGTTCCGGTATCCTACGTAATATTTCTCATATTTTAATAACAGCATTCTAAGTCTTATTCAGTCTCCATATGTCTATACAAATATCTTTGCTGTGTTTGGCAATAGTTTCCACACATACAATTAGTTGTAGAATTTTGCGACACGGAAAAATAGCGACTGTCGTGCGACATTATGATATCTCCGGTTCTACTTTTCCTTTTCCTTTTCCGCATATGTCGCGTGGTAGTTAAAATGTGTATTCCGACATTTCCTGAGTGTCAAACTTTTTTCTGTCAAAAATGTCTTATATCGGATAAACCTTAAAATGTCGCCTGTCATATGTGTCGCATGGATACACATGTCGTAGGTACCAGCGACATGGTTAATGCGACATGGTTGATGCGACATGGTGTATGAGACACGAGATACGCGACATGGTACATCCGACATGATTTATGCGACACGGTAGATGCGACATGCAATATTGAACTTGCGACAAAGGGTGCAAACGACATTTCATAGTCGAATAGACACCAACAATGACAATACCCAAATTACTTGCAAAGATCAGGAGATGACACTGATAGTGATCTCTTTTGGTGTATGATGCTCTGAAGAACGTTGGTTGTGCCAATGCCACCAATATAATGAAGTAAAGCTTGATATAATGTATGAAGAAACACTGGCATTGTACGTTGCATGTGTGTTGGTAGAATAGCAGAACGTGTGTTATCAAAAGGGCAGCTGATATACTAGGATCACACAATGGATAGCTGTATATACGTCTGCTTTATCATATGGTATTGTATGTAAACTTATACTGAAATAGATTTGGTAATTATTATGCCTACTACTAATCACAGAGCCGTTGCTACAGCATGTGTAGCTGCTGCAACTGTTGCTATCACAGGTTCAGACAACCCCATTAGTATTATAGGTTGTGGATCTTGAAATACAGCTAATAAAGTACACCAATGGCATGTTTAATGTGTGGAATATTTGTCTTTATTTCACGCTTTAGTCCTGGTATTCTATCTATTAGTCTACATGTTGGCTATAGTCAATCTATTACCCTACTATCCATCAATTAAAGCTGCAGATAACTTGGTAATACATTGATAATTAACGGGAAATGGTCACCTTGAATTCATGATCTTATCCTACAAATATGACTGCCTGATCAGTCAGATTGAAATGCCATACTCCTATAATGATTTGGCAACTACCAGGATATCAAGTGGACACCTCTGTCAAACATTGGCTTCCACACATGCTAAGCACTTCCGACCTTCAACACATAGTTCCGGTCATGCCTCAGGTCCCTTGATGATTGAGCTTTAGGAAAGCTTGCAACAAGATGACGCATTCAGGGTCGGTGAATCACAAAACTCTAGATACAATCACCGGGCATATCATATATGATCCAGCCCAGCATAACATACAGGGTTCACCGGGCATACCATAAATCTTTGGAAGAGGCATAACAAATAACATTCAGCCGAGCATAACAAACAACGTTCCAAGAGGCATATCAAATTAGTTTCGGCCGAGCATAACAAATAGGGACCACCAAGCATACCAAAAATAGATTCACCCGAGCATATCAAATTAGTTTTACCCGAGCATATCAAATAAATATTGAGCCGGGCATATCAAATTAATTTCGGCCGAGCATAACAAGTAAACAGGTCCGAAGCATAACATAAAACTCATGAAGAATCATACCAAACAAGACGTTGGCATACCAAAGAATAATGTATGGGGCATACCAAAAGAAAAGCTTAGTTAAAAATGACACAAAACCAACACACACGTGATTACATGGGCAAACCGAAACTGAGATCCGGTCTGTCATCTTGATTGGGTTGCCTATACTATAATATCTTCACTCTTATGGGGAGAAATTTTACTTGCACCCTTTTAGAAATAAATGACACAGAAAAGAAGATTTTGAAGTTAAACTTGTTATGCGTTCTAGTGAAGTTATCAGGAAAATTTAATATAGACTGGACAACTTGACAAGAACCTGAAAATAAAGGGTAGGTATAGATAAAGAATTAAACCATCATACATTTTTCTAGATAGATTAGCCCTGGCTGCGAAAAAATAAAAAATAAGCGTTGCAAAAAGGGGAAAACACATAAATTGCCCTTATTTTGATTCTCTTTCGTTTGTCATGAATTGTTACAATTCGATGACTTGTTTCAAAAACTATACATATATTTAACCATCATTGGTGAATATATGCTATTTTACCACGATAATGCGCCA
Source organism: Candida tropicalis MYA-3404 (assembly GCF_000006335.3). Taxonomy (NCBI): domain Eukaryota; kingdom Fungi; phylum Ascomycota; class Pichiomycetes; order Serinales; family Debaryomycetaceae; genus Candida; species Candida tropicalis. The sequence continues at coordinate 1,301,568 of NW_003020055.1, read as the reverse complement.
AAGCTTACTTAATTAACAATATTGCATAGATTGTGACAAAATTTCGGTAAAAAGAAAAGACTTCCCAATGTTCAATGCCACCGATTCTTCTAGTACTTTTATAATTTGCAACTATAACATATCAATATTTCATAAAAATCAGCTTGGAATCGTGATCTTCTTGGTTATAGATTACTTCAATATGCATTGCTGTTATGCAGACATAATCCTTTCTAATGATATCATAAAACTCCAATGTATTAAGCTGACAACACTTAAGAATCAGGTCCCTTCAATTCTGAACGGAATAGCCTTGCTATCATCAATCAAATAAACGAAAATATTAATAAGAGTCACATTATCTCAGTTAGTGTACCTAAAATTCTAATCCTCAGTTAAATCAACACTTATCATCATTATTTTTGATTTATGTCATCTATTCCAATTTCCATTTAAGCAATCATATCAACAATAGTTGCACAACGCCTCCCAATTACTACAGAAGTATAAATTGTGAAGGAATTTCCCCTTTATTTAAACTATTTCTTTCTGTTCTGTGAATTTTGTTCTATAGCTACAAAATGTCAAATTTAGCTAGTAGTGGTGGTTCCACAGATGGCATTGAAAATGCAAATCACTACCAATACCATAGTAATATTGAACCTATTAATTTTTTAGATGATGAATCAATCAATGACTACTTATACTTGGAAAAATCCTTTTTTAGGTATCGGTTTTTAAATATATTACACTGGTATATCTTCTTGAGTACACTCAGCTCTACTAGTTCAGGTTATGATGGAAGTATGTTGAATGGGTTGCAAATTATTGGTAATTGGAAAGATGACATGTCACATCCTACTGGCGCAATTTTGGGAGCATTATCTAATGGAGTTGTTTTTGGTGGGTTTATTTCAACGATTTTTGCCTCAGGATGTTGCGATCACTTTGGAAGAAAACCAACTGTGGTCGTGGGGCTGATAGTCGCCATTATTGGATCAGTTTTACAAGGGGCATCCACAAGCTATGCATCCTTCCTTGTTTCACGAATTGTGATTGGGGTTGGGACCGGTTTAACCAGTGTTGCTTCGCCTTGTTTAATTTCAGAACTATCATTTCCAAAATACAGAGAGACTTGTACATCTTTTTATAATACTTTTTGGTATCTCGGAGCTGCAATTGCGGCATGGGTAATCTATTTTATACATGGACTTGATAATAGTTACTCATGGAGAGTTCCTTCGTATTTGCAAGGATTGTTGCCATTGATCCAAACCATAGGCTTTTATTGGGTTCCCGAGTCTCCTAGATACTTGATCTCTAAAGGGGAGATTGAAAAGGCATCTAGAATTTTGAGAAAGTATCATACAGGTAATGACTATTCAGAACGAGCAACTAAATTAGTTGAGTTTGAGGTCCAAGAGATTTCAACTGCATTAGAGTTAGAGAAAATAAGCTCCACTTCAAATTATTTGGACTTTTTAACATTTCCAAGTTATAGAAGAAGATTGTTCTTGGTTTTCTTTACCGCCTTTTTTATGCAATTATCGGGAAACGGGTTAGTGTCTTATTACTTGAATAAAGTGTTGAACACCATTGGCATCACTGAAGCATCCAAACAATTGAAAATTAATGGAGGGTTGATGATTTACAATTTGGGAATATCATGGATCCTTACGTTGATGGTACGTTACTTCAAAAGAAGGACATTGTTCTTGGCTTCTTCTATGGGAATGATGATCTGCTACGTGGTATGCACAATCCTTTCAGCGAGATTTGCTTACACGAATTTCACCGACACTCAATTGGCAAATGCTGTACTAGTTTTTATCTTCTTATTCTACTTTGCCTATAATGCTGGTGCTAATATTTTGCCATTCCTTTATCTTTCTGAGGTGTTGCCATATTCTCATAGAGCCAAGGGCTTCAACATTTTCCAAGCATTCAATAACATATTCCTTATTTACAATGGATTTGTTAACCCAGTGGCCATGGATGCCATTCAATGGAAATATTACATTGTCTATTGCTGCATTCTTGTAATTGAAGTGGTCATAATTTACTTTTTCTATGTTGAAACTTTTGGGTATACATTGGAAGAGGTTGCTGTCGTGTTTGGTGATCCTTCCAACATAGAGGGTCCATCGTCTGATCCTAGTGAACAATCATCAATTACACAAAAAGATACTGTTTAAAGATATATACGGCAACAAACATTCGATTTGGATAACTATGTAGAAGAAACATAAACTTAAAAAGAAACAAAATAGTAATAGATATATATAAAAAAAAATACTCCCAAATTAAATAATAAAACTGAACAACAAAAATTGAAAAAAAAGAATAAACCATTTACCAAAACCTGATCACATTAATGCACATTATTGATTGTTGGAGCTGACAGCAGATAATACTTCAAAATCAGATGCAGTATCCTCATCTTCTGCTCCACTAATGATGTCATAATCGTCTTCATCATCTACCATTGAGTCTTTTTTGGAATAATCAGCTGCATCACTAGTGGCATCGTAGTATTCAGACGAGGCTAGGATTGTGCTTTCCTTTGGAAGAGATGGCAAAACCATTGAATGTGTTGAACCACATGAATTGTGCTCTTCTGCTAATTCACTCTTAGCCAAAACATTTTCATCTTCTGCAATGGACTCAGTGGCTGAAGTGTCACCACTATCATCAGCTTCAGACACCTCTGGCACTTTCGCTTCAAAACTAGATTGGGCAGTCAAGATGGAATCAGAATTATCCTTATATTCACCAACAAAGACAGCACCTTCAGTGACAATTCTCAATTGCATGCCATTAATTCTTTCAAATTCCTCTGCTAACCTACCCAAATTATAGTATCTAATTCTTCCAGGCTTGATGGCACTTGCGTTTCTAACCACAACTGTTTCTGTCTGTTTGGAATTGAAAAATTCAAACTTCAATTCCCCACCTTCAATAGTTTGATTGGTATTATTAGTCAACTGCAAGGATATAATTCTTGAAATTTCACCAAACTTCTTAGGTCTCACAATAACTTCACCTTCAATATTGTTCTGTGGGAAAGCGACAGAATCATTGTCTGATGTGACTGGTTCGGATTGTGGTACATCGGAATCCTGTTCCTTTTTATCTTCATCCATTGCATGTTCAAGAATACTCATCAAAACCAAAAACTGGACTTCTTCATCCTCATCCTCAATCTCCATCATGGTGCACAACTTTTGGTACTTTTCTGAGTCGCTAATATAGCGGTCAACATCATTAACAAATCCTTCAAATCCTTTCAGTTTCAACAACTCTTCCAATCTCTCCTTTGTTGCAAGGTTACAATTTTCCAAAGGAATGTCATAGACAATATCGTTTGTTTGTGGGATTGTAGAACCCCAAGCTCCGCCTCTGACAAATGATGACGATGGGTGGATAATTTTGGCCATTGGATGCAAATATGAATGTGAACCAAAACTTGATTTATCAGCAAGTTGTCTAGACTCACAGCTTGAGCACAAGTCAAAATTTGGGCAAACTAAGCAACTGTATCTGACTCCTCTGAGTGGAACAAAATCGTCGGGATGGCAAACATCACAACAGATATTTGAATGAACTGGCAATGATGCCTCGTCTTTTGTAGCTGTGTTATAGCTTGGACAATCTGAGTTGTCAGAAGCTACAGAAGATGTACCCTTCTTGAATGGAGCACCGTTCGATAAATCACCAAACATTTCCTTAAAGTGTTCAAATGCAACTTCAATCAAAGCGTCACCCAAGGCACCAAAATCAATTGTGGTAGATTTTCTCTTTCTTGTGGAATCGTCGGCATCACTGGCAATTGGTGACGAATCAACAACATTCAACTTGACATGATTTTTCACCTTCAAGCTTCTTGCAAGTGACTTGAAGTCATCCTCTGAGTCCAACGAGATAAAGTCTTTGTACTTTTTTGATTTTCTGGTAAAGGCTAAATAACTAGCATCACTAGAAATATAATCAGGTAATTCCTTGCTTAAGTATGCAGTTAGGGCAGCCTTTGATTTGATCTTGGTGAAGCTATCTCTTCTGGCATAGACAGTTTTCTCTACCGGGGTAGAATCGGAACCGGTGTTTGCTTTAGTGATTGCAACTTTAATGATAATACGCTGGGATTGGTTTTGTGGTGGCATCTCTGAATTATTCACCTGGATTATCCAACAATTATTGCTTAATAGAAGAAAAACTTGTTGATTGGATTGAAAAGGACTTCAGAACAGAAGAGTAAAGAAAGAAGGAAGGAAAAAAAGGGGGGAATGGTAAAAGTTTGAAATTTTATCAGTGGCAATTCTGAGGTCTTTTTTTTTCCCCTAATCTTTGGTTCCATACTTTTTGTATTTATCACGCATTTTTGTTTGATTGTTTCTATTGTGGGTTTTTGTACTGTAGTTTCTTTCAAAATTGCTGCTCCCTTTTTCCCAATCAACGGCTTCCTCCCCCGACACACAAAAATGCAAAACACGATTTTCACACTCGCACACACACATTAATCTATTCTCACCTTTTGTATCGATACACTGAGGGCGAAGAGGGAAAAAAAATAAGTCGTCATCGAGCAGGAGTCTGATTTCGTTTGTACAATCTAACCAAATCAATACTAGTTACTTGTACTATCGCTTGGTTATATTTATTGAGTATATTTGGTTGTGTGTGATGACTATTTCAAGATATCCTAAAGCTGTGGTCTTCGATTTAGATTACACGTTATGGCCATGTTGGTGTGACACCCACATTACCACACCATTAAAGTCGGTCTCAAAAACAGAAATTGTAGACCGTACTGGGTTTAGTTTGTCATTTTTCAGAGATGTCGAGTCAATTATTTTGGAGTTGGTGGAGAATGATGTTCGAATTATTGGTGCAAGCCGAACTTATACTCCTGATGTTGCAAAGAAGTTACTAAGTATGTTGCACATAAACGATCGACCAGCAATAGACTACTTTGATACTTTGCAGTGGGGAAAGGGCTCAAAAACACGTCATATACTGATGGCAGCCAAACAGTTAGACATGAAGCAGGAATTGGAAGATGGTGAGTTTGTTTTATTTGATGACGAGAGGAGAAATCGAGACGTGTCGTCAATTTCGTGCTACTTTGTTCATATTGAAGATGTGTCTACTGGTTTAACGAGAGATGTTTTCGTTAAAGGTTTAAGGGACTGGGATAATAATAGAAATAAATAGTGTTTTATTGTAATAGAATAATTTTCATAAAGAATTGGTTAGAATTCGCGATTAAAATTTAGTTACAGAATAGTTATAGTACAAATATATTATTAAAACATAATCAGCTATTTATTACACACAAGAATACACTAAACTATTTATTTTTGTTTGAATGCCTCTTCAGATTCAAACAATTCAATTGGTTTATTGGATTGATTTCCATCATCTTCTGTGCGTTCGACAACTTCATTTTCGTCATCATCTTGTTTAGTAAAAAGATGTGGGAATGTCTTGAGAACAAGGTAAGTTGTGCCAACTACGACTGCAGTTGAGATCAAACCGATCTTCCATTTTCCTTTTGGTGCCATAGTTGTTGTAGATTGTCGTGAAATGATGTGGTACTAACGTAAAACTTTGAAAAATATCAAATAATGTTACTAAAAATCAAACAGCTCCCAAATTATTGATTGATTGATTGATTGATTGATCGACTAAAGTTATTAATATTATAAACAAGTCTACCAATAAATGTATTTTGATGGTTCAAATAGTCAAAAAATTAATTTAAGCGGCAAGCTTGGCTTGTTAACAATTAGATGATACGAAAAGCGTTGAAAAACAGATAATCAGTGAAAACAAAAAGCTTTGATGGTATTAATGTACAATAAACTTAATACAATCGTATAGTAAAGATGGTAATCCAGTTGTAGGTAAATTACCTCAGTTGATAAAGATAATTCTTCTCCAGTTCAGACTATATGTGAAAAATCTCGAAATTTAAAGAAAAATATTATAGTCGTGTAAAATGGCCTATTAATATTAAAGTTAAATTGGCTCATAGTCATAGGAATGAGATCATTGGTGGGACGGGTTTGATTAAATTGCGCACAAAACGGATTCTAATCTAACAAAAAGAAAATACAATATGTACTGGAAGATAAGAAAAAACGGCTCATCAGTGTATATCTTTCGAGTCACTACGCATTGACATACCTACAATGGAATAGAGTTACCCTTTCCATTGAATTGAAAATTACTTATGATAGCAATGATATTTACTTAAATTAATAAAAAACTAAAATACACAAATTAGAACTGAATACAAATTATATTTGCCTTGATTTTTTTAACAACACAAACCCACCTTACAATTCTTGAGAAGCTTTAACACCACCTTTACCTGATTTTTTTGGCAACAAGTTTTGGTGAATGTTTGGCAAGACACCACCTTGAGCAATAGTGACATCACCCAATAATTTGTTTAATTCTTCATCATTTCTGATGGCCAATTGTAAGTGTCTTGGGATAATTCTGGATTTCTTGTTGTCTCTAGCAGCGTTACCAGCCAATTCCAAAATTTCAGCGGCCAAATATTCCAAAACAGAAGTTAAATAAACTGGAGCACCAGAACCAATTCTTTGAGCGTAGTTACCTTTTCTTAATAATCTGTGAACTCTACCGACTGGGAAAGTCAAACCAGCCTTAGCTGATCTTGAAGTAGAAGCTTTTTCAGAAGTACCTGCTTTTCCTTTACCACCGGACATTATTAGTAGATTGATTTATAAGTTGTTTAATATGAATATAAAAACAAGAATGAAAAGAAAGAAAAAAAAATCAATACCCCTTTCTTTAGAAGTGGCGAACTTTTCTGTATTTAAATTAATTCAATTGATCATGGGTTTCGTTTTCGGTTTCGTTGTTGCGTATTTGTGTGGTGTTGCAAAGGAAAACAAAAAAAAAACAACCTCACGCGTGCTCAGATTTACTTAGGAAAATACATGAAGAGAGAGGAGAGAGAATCTATGCAAGAGAACGAGAAAGAGAAAGAGAGAGAGAACGCGCGTAATAATGAGAGAGAGAGAGAGAATGAAAGAGAGAGAAAGAGAGATTTTTTGCAATAGACACACGACTACACTTCACGCACAAACAAAACAACAACAACAACAACAGAAAAATCAAAATCATGGAGGGTATATAAAAAGGATACATTAACCACAAACAAATTAAGATTTCTTTCTTTTTTGTTCTTTTCCTTTTTTCTTCTTGTTAATTATATACCATATTTTTATTATTATTCATAGTTAAATTTCCATAATGGCTCCAAAAGCAGAAAAGAAACCAGCTTCCAAAGCTCCAGCTGAAAAGAAACCAGCTGCCAAAAAGACCGCTTCCACTGAAGGTGGTAAAAAAAGAACCAAGGCTAGAAAAGAAACTTACTCCTCATACATTTACAAAGTTTTGAAACAAACCCACCCAGATACTGGTATTTCTCAAAAAGCCATGTCTATTATGAACTCCTTTGTTAATGATATCTTTGAAAGAATTGCTTCTGAAGCTTCTAAATTAGCTGCTTACAATAAGAAATCTACCATTTCTGCTAGAGAAATCCAAACCGCTGTTAGATTGATCTTGCCAGGTGAATTGGCTAAACATGCTGTTTCCGAAGGTACCAGAGCTGTCACCAAATATTCATCTGCTTCTAATTAGACATACCACAGACAGAGAGAAATAAAAAGAGTATAATCTAGCTTCAATCATCCCTGGTCTAGTCTTGTATTACTTTGTTTTTTTTTGTTTTATATTGTATTTTTAGTTTTCCCTTTTTTCATTATTTAGTTCTTTTTATTGTCATTTTAAATGGCATGTGTTTAATTAGGTTTATGAATATAATTTATCAATTCGAATATCATTCAAGATGTAAACAAATAAAAGTGAAGATAAATAAGCTGTAACAATTACAAAACACTTCTATATACTAAGCCCCCCAAAATACCATACAAACAAACTACAAAAACATAAACACAGTAATACAAAAATAAACTCATCTTAATGAAAATGGTTTGGAGCTTTTGAGATTAGAACTATTACTAGTAGATTGCTCTCTAGGTTCTAAATTCAATGATATTTGATACTGCTCGTCAATCGTAGGACACTTTTCAAACCAAGAATCAAGATACTTTTGAATCTCTGTAACTTCTTGAAAGTTGTAGCCTGTAGTCTTGAAACGATCAATTCCAGATACAATTTCTGAAGTCTTTGCTCGCTTGGCAAAATTGACTTGTCTTGTTCTGTTGTATAAATAGTCCGGGTTACCATGATAAACAAATGTCAAGTCTGATAAATAAACCCCAAAAAATGGTACACAAGGTTCCGAACCAATAAATTTCAAAACATCTCGATACTCATTAAAGTTACGTGATGAGTTCATCAATTTATTCATATTCTTCAAATGGGATAACGAATCACCATTCATATATTCCCAAGTTTTCTTCAAACGATGAATTGGTGATGAATACAATGCCGAAATGATAGCAGTCATCGACGAAAAGTTGTTATACTGACGACACTTGTCTGCAACTTGAATGAAATATCGAATTATTTGCACCCTCTTCTTGGGTTCAGCTTTTCTAAGGATCATATACCCGACAAAGTTAGTCAACTGATTGGAAGCCTTGATAAACTGGGTTATACTATCAATACTTTCATGAAGCCCCGATTTCTTCCCCCAGACCTTAGCTAAACAAGCATACTTGGTAATTTTGCAATATAATTTGAACTCACGTAACGTCAATTGACGAGCCAACTCAACATAATCAATGTCCAACAATTTAATCTTCTTCAGAAGTGACGAAACTTTGGTCAATGGTGCAGGCGGTTTTGTATTTGGTATGACAGGATCTCTTTCCACATAAATAATTTCTCCTTTTAATAACTTCTTCAAGTCAATAGCCAACATTTTCCCCACGGAATATGCTTGCACTTGACCAGATTCTGCAAATGTCAACCATTTGCGTAATATTGCTTCATTATAATACGAACGAGACCAGTTTTTTTCCACTAATAATTTCATAACATTCATAACTCTCAATCGAATCGGATTCTGTTTCTTAGAAATCCAAGTATTATACTCCTCGTAACTTAAACCATCTGGTGGTTCAATGTTGAAACGACCAATCAACAATCCAATCAACTCACCAAGAGACATCATAGACGCAAAAGTCAACAAGAACACCGAATTAAAAGTACTATCAAACATTAAGTGATGAGTCAAATGAGATACCAAAGCCTCCTTTGTACCTCCTTTAATATTACCTTTAACATCCAATAATAGTTCATATTCATCATCACCTTCCAAATACCACGGAACATCGTTTGATTTCTTGTGTCCACCAATATAGTATGAATGGTCGTCTGTCTTCTCGGATGACGAAGTATTGTTTCGTTCCACAATAAGTAATTGAACATCAAAATTGTCTTGCATCACTCTGGTGGCATAATTGATTATTGTTTCACGTTCTTCAATTAATTGCTGTGTGATCTTTAATACAGATCGGCATGCTTGTATACCATCACTTAAATAATCCGACAATAATGTATCTGGGTTTAGTGAAATTGCATTTCTTTTGCTGCTATTCACTTGATCGATAAGAACATTAGACAACAACAAAGATGCCTTCTCCTTTGGAATACGCAAGACATCTCGGTTATAAAACAATGGGTCTTCGTCTTTTAATCCCTTGAACACCTCCGGATCCTCTAATGTTAACGACTGTGTAGACATGATAATTTTTGAAATCAAATCATGGAGTTCTTGTTTCAACTGGAAAAACTCCAAGACAACTGGATAATCAAATGTCAAATTAGACCCAGCCCTTTTACGTGGCATAGCAGAACCATGATCATCATCAGGAATGCTGGAAGCATCTTCCTCTCCGTCGTGTTTGGCTCTTTCAGCAGTTTTGATATCATCGTCATCGTCACCATAATCATCATCATTATCATCTCCATGACCAGAGTACTTTTTGACTGAACAAAAAAGAGTGAAATCAAATGATTCAATCAAATCAATCATAGAACTAGCATTATAAAGGTACTTGTAAATCAATCTCAAAACTTGCGTGTTTCTATCATTCCTTAAACTTTCATTATAATAGTATACTTCCTGAACACCTGGGTCAAGGAATTCCAAAGTATTTTCACTCAATTCAATCATCTTTTCCAGATATTGAAGCACGGAGTCGTATGCAGAATGATCGATTATTATTTTTGTGTGATATCTATTCTTTAAGTCATCACCACTGACATTCAAAACTGGATTATTAGTAGAAAAGAATGGATTACACCAATTACCTCCATTGAATTCTTCCATTAAAAATCGAGGGTATGCCTGGGGCAAGATGTCATATCGATCTTCACCTTCATCTTCCGATGCATCTGAAGAATCATAATCGGCATTTTTGATTTTCTTATCCCTACTGAGTTTAAGAAAAATTTTAACAAGCGAATTGGTGTTTGCCCTCAAGTTTTCAATTTCATACTTTAGTTGACTCTTGTAATTCATATCATCACTCATATCCCTATTTACACCCTCATCCGGGGAAAAGTGGGCAGCACTGGCAGCAGCACTGGCATTAGCATTAGCATTAGCAGCAGCATTGGCAGCCACAGTTGCAGCAGTAGTAGTAACTGATGATAACCTTTGATTCATGCGGAAACTATCTTCGGATCCTTGTCGTATGGTGGACAACGAAGATGCGGGTGATTGAAAGGCACTACTTGGATTGGATTTGTTCAACCTTGATATATCGTACCCAAAAAAATGACTTCCTTCGCTAAACTCGTCAACTGAATAGTGCAATACACTTAAATGTAAGATACCATTGATGTATATCTGGGCAAATGATGCACAGATTCGTTTCAATTTTCGTTTGGCAGAAGCCTCGTACTTTGTATCAACATAATCGTCTTGATTTAATCTGGCCGCACCATATATAAGGACCACCAATTTGTTTAATCTGGTGAAATGGGTGCTAAATAATTGTCTATTTTGATCCTTTAATGCCTTCAACATCAAGTCCAAAATATAATTACAATGCTCTTTTAACTTGGTCCAAGTACTAACATCCGAAGTGTGCTTATAGAACAACTTCTCTGTTGAAAAAAAAGGACGACTAAAGCGGTGGTATGATGAACCTGAACTTTGAGTATTAACGGAAACATTTGAATCACGCTTGAGAGGATCAAATGTGCCAGCAGTTGACCCTTCTCGTTGCCCCAATATATTATCCATCGACCGAGAACCCTGTACTGGTATTACTGAAGACTGTAATATAGCTTCATCTTTTGGGTACACCAAATTGGGCAGCTTCGCGTCTCCATCAAATGTAATCAATGGAAATGATTCACAATAGATATCCAATTGTTCGCAATAGAAGACGATATCACCCTTTGTAGTATTTCTTGGAATCCACGTCACTATCTTGCCATGTTGGACTCTGTAATCATCCACCAATCTTTCTGCTTCTTCCAATTCCACAAGGTTGATTTCATCATCACCGCTTTCAAATCCAGTCAATGTATGAGAAATCGAAGGCTGCTGGGAAGTAGGTCCTAGTTCGAAATCCCCATGCTCGTCAGACCCCACGTTATGATGCCCCGCTGGAGGACCCAAATTCAAGTTTAATTGTTGTTGTTGTTGCAAGTGAGGAAAATGCAGTTGATGCAGGTGCTGCTGTTGATTTTGCTGATTACCCTTGGACTCACTCGGCATGCTTGTTTCAGAACTAGCAAAACTGACAACTGAATTCTTTCTTGTTGAATTTAACGGACTATTTCGTTCAGATTCTTGTAGGCTTCTTTGAATCAAATTAGTTAAGGATGGCATTACAACATTTGCTGCAGTATTTGCTGCTGTTATCGAATCGAGTTCTTTGTTGTCCTTCAATTTGTTCAAGACTGGCTGAACATAATTCACTGAGCGGACATAGTTGTGAGGAAACCAGCCTCTCTGTAGTTCTCCATTGCTTGACATCACCACACCGTCCCACCAACCAGTTGATGATTTTGATAAGACATGAACCGTATCACCCAAATTCAATGGTAAATGTGATGGTTGAGTTCCTGGAAAATCGTACAATGCAATAACAGTGTCCAAATGTTTCAAAGGCTCATCTCTTTGTGGTTTGTTATCATGAGGACTAATAACGTCTGGAGGTACTTCATCAACAGGATAATTCATAATGGGGAAAAAAAAATATAATATTAGTTAAATTATGTATTGATTAACTGTAATGATCTAGTTAGAAGCCAATGGCAAGGAATATAATAACAATAATAGTAAAAAGCGTAAAATTACAGATCTGAAATTTAGTGTGAAGTCTTTAGTGGCTATTTTTTGAAGTATTACTTATTGGAAACAAATAGGGTAATAATATTAATAACAAAAATAATCAATATTTATAAATCAAACTTCCAACTGTATAAATCTTATTACCATAACAATGCACCCAATAATAATCGTACTGTTGAATCACTTGTACGGATTGTGTGCTGACGAATTCAATTTTTAAGGAAGATTTTTTTTTTTGTTTTTCTTCAGGTTTTGATTATCATTCAATTCAATTCAATTTTTTTTTAAATGGAGAGGAGAAATTTCAGGGGGGACGGAAGAAAAGATGGGCTGGATATCGAATTTTACATTTGAAAAATAATAATTATATGAGAAAGCAACTGAAATTTGTTTATAAATATTTCTTACAATCCTTCAAAAACCCACTAGTATCGATCCTTTACAAGCTGGTAGTATGTAGAGTTGGATTAGGTTTTGGAAAAAATAAAAGAATAGAGAAATGTGACAGAATCACGTGCTCGACCTACAACTAGGCCAAATCGCACCAAATGATTGCGACAAAAGAGACCTAATGAACAAAAAAAAAAAAAAAACAAAAAATCAAAATAAAGTACTGTGACAGAAACTCGCGAACCAATTCAATTTGTAGTGTTGGAAGAAAACTCGATTAGTTTTGATTAGGAAACGTATTTCATAGACACACACTCGTTCAGTTACCGATTATTAACCATAAAATGTCAATTTTCTTTAAGGCTCCATTAGACATTGAGATTAGATTAGACAATGAAGATACACGCAAACACATTGATGTGAAGAGCCCGCAGGGGCGAGTAGAGAAATTACCCGTCTACAAGGATGGCGAATCAGTTAAGGGAACTGTCACATTACGAACCAAAGAGGGAAAGAAACTAGACCATCTTGGTGTGAAAGTACAGTTATTGGGTTCCATTGAAACCAATACCGATAGTATTGTTTCGTCGGAGTTTTTGACGCTAGCAACCGAGTTAGCTGCCCCTTCTCAATTAACCCATCCGGAATCATATCCTTTTGAATTTAAAAATGTCGAGAAACAATATGAAAGTTATCGTGGTAAGAATGTTAGATTAAGGTATTTTATCAAAGTTTCCGTGATGAGAAAGTCATCAGCCGACATCACTAGGGAGAAGGAATTGTGGGTTTTCCATTATACCACTCCCTTACCCAAACCAGCATCTGCAATAACCACCCATTCTTCTAAAACCGATGCTGCTACTAGTACTACTACTACAAGGGAGACATCTAATGGTAATGGCGAACTGGTACAGGAGAACCGTCAAGAAGTAGTGCCATCCAATAATAACAAGCCTGCTGCTAAGAATGAACCACATAGTGTGAAAATGGATGTGGGGATAGAAGATTGTTTACATATTGAGTTTGAGTATTCCAAATCAAGATTTTCATTAAAGGATGTAATCATTGGAAAGATCTACTTTTTATTGGTCCGTTTGAAAATCAAGCACATGGAATTGTCCTTGATAAGAAGAGAAACAGTTGGGTCTGCACCAAACCAGGTGACTGATAGTGAAACAGTGGTAAGATTTGAGATCATGGATGGTGCACCTGTTAAGGGCGAAACTATTCCGATCCGATTATTCTTAAATGGGTTTGATTTGGTGCCAACATACAAGGACGTCAATAAGAAATTTTCTACAAGGACATATCTTTCCCTAGTTTTAATTGATGAAGATGCAAGAAGATACTTCAAACAGAGTGAAATCATTCTCTACAGAGATCAATAGGTGATTCCTTCTTTTTTTTTTTTTCCATAGTGCTAATGAATAAATAAAGAAATAAAGTAAATTTTGTATGCATGTCATCTAACTAGTCAAGGGGGTTTTTGTGCCAAGGTTAAATCAAGTTCCCCATAGCATCGCCATTTTTTATTTTTATTTTTATTTTTTTGCAAAACCTCTTTCCCATTGATGATTGAACCTTAAATGACAACCAATCAAAGAGAGAGATATCTATTGATAAAACCCCTATATTTTGTACAGAACGGTTTGTTACTAAGAAATGTCCATTATTGTTGTAACTGATAGAAGCAACGTCATTTGTAGCTAGGGGCGGAGGAGGAAAACTAGAAAGCTTGATAGAAGAATACAGAAATATATTGCTTACATAATGATGCTTTGCTTTGTTTTGCTTGGCTTGGCTAGGCTAAGCTGGGCTAGGCTGGGTTAAGCTAGGTTGGAGTAGGAGTTGATGTCATGTATTTGTAGATGACTTAGTAATAATTTTTCTTTGTCAAACTAGCTTAATTATTATTATTACAATTATTATTATTATATTGCTTTTCTTGGTTGTATTACTAACCAACAAGTGATTCTATTTCTACTACTGTTACTGCTGCTGCTCCTCCTCCTTTCAATTTATGAGATCTGAATAATCTGCAACAGTTGAGATCAACGATTAACATTGCACATATTCAAATCAACTCAATTTAATTAGTTGTCTTACTTAAAAGCCATTACTATTTTGATCATATCTATATATATATTGCTAGTTATGACATCTAAATATATGTGTGTGTGTGAGTATGTGACGGTGTGTTTTCCATTACGTAATTGGCACGTAAAAACGGTGCAAATGATTTGTAGGGGTCATGGGTTTGAAAACTTGTGTCTCTGTGAAAAATTTCTTTTTTTTTTTTCTTATTTCCCTGCCGTCCACCACGGCCCGACGTTACCACCACTGCCACGACCACCATGGCCCGCCATTATTACTGCGACGGAAGAGAGTTGCTAAATTTCAAATTTTCTTGGATCTTTCTTTGTGTGCGATGCGCCCTGTTGTGAGTGTGTGTGTGTGTGTGTGTGCAAGCGTAAATTCCATGTCGGAGGCGCTGCTTGTTGTTCGTCTGGAAATAACCAACGAACATTCCGTTGGCCTACAGTATATAAAAGTAACCCAAGAACTTGCCTAAAAAAAAATACAAAAAAAAAAATTGCAATTTGGAATTTTTGTGAAAAAAGAATATAACCTGCTAGAAACATTTAATTCGAATCAACTTGATCTTTTTATTTCTATTCTCCTACTATTTAACTACACCTAATTTTTATAAAGAATAGAGGGAAAAAATAAAGATTATTAATTCATACTTAGCTGACATTTTATTGCAACATTGAACGCTCGGGTATTTGCTCCTTCCTATTATACAAGATACCGGACGAAAAAAAATAAAACTAATATTAAAACTAAAACTAAAACTAAAAAAAGAAAAAGAATTGTTTGGGCAACTAAGAACTACCTTGTGAGAGAAATTCAAGATACTAAATCAATACTGAGATATGAAATTTAGTAGTTTAACGTTTTTATCTGTTATTGCAACAGCGATTGCTACTACAGCACCATTTAAAATAGACTTTAAGATCCGTAGGGGATCTTCGAAAGACAGTTTAACACCTGAAGATGAAGATACAACTCCAAGATTTGTCAAGAGAGATGGTTCTTTTGAAATGATTTTAACTAATGAACAAACTTTTTATATGGCCAGTTTAAAGATTGGATCAAATGAAGATGTCAATGAAGTTTTGGTCGATACTGGATCTTCAGATTTATGGGTCATGTCCCATGACTTGAATTGTGTTCCTGTCCTGAATACAAAACGTTTTGAAAGAAGTTTTGGCCAAGGTACTGGTGTCCTGCCCATCCATAAATTGAAAAAACGACAACTCCCAGCTGCTCGTGAACCTGAACGTGAACGTGATGTTATACAACCTTCCAAAACAACAGAAGAAAATGAAGAAGAAGAAGAAGATGTTCACAACAAGTTATTTGGTTCTTACACTACCATATACATTACCGATGGCAGTTTCCCTTCAAACTTTTTATCGGGACCATCAACTGGATCTGGATCCGGATCAGGTTCAAACACTTGTACTTCATATGGGTCATTTAATACTGAAAATTCCGATACTTTTAGAAGAAATGATACTTTCCCATTTGCAATTCAATATGCTGATGGCACTCATGCTCTCGGGATTTGGGGATATGATGATGTTGTTATAAACAATGTTACAGTACATGATTTATCCTTTGCTATTGCCAATGAAACTTCTTCTGATGTGGGTGTTTTAGGTATTGGTTTGCCTTGGTTGGAAGTGACCTCCCAATACGGATATATTTATGAAAATTTGCCAATCAAATTAGCACAACAAGGAATCATCAATAAAGCTATATATTCTTTATATTTGGACACTGCAGATGCCCAAACCGGGTCAATTTTATTTGGTGCCATAGACCATGCTAAATACGAAGGTGATTTGGCTACAATTGATATGATGTCATCATCTAGACAAATTAGTGTTCCTGATAGAATTAAAGTCCCAGTATCTGGTATTTACTATTCTGATAGCGATGGAAATAATGCAACTATCATGTCTGGATCTACTGGTGTTGTTTTGGATACTGGTTCAACATTATCTTATGTCTTCAGTGATACTTTACGTTCTTTGGGACGTGCACTTGGTGGTACATATGATAGTACTCAAGGTGCATATGTTGTTGATTGTGATTTACGTTCTTCTTCAGAGACTCTTGATATAAATTTTGACGGTGTCAAAACCATTAGTGTTCCAATTTCTGACTTGGTGCTTAGAGTTTCTAGATCTCAATGTATGTTGGGTGTTTTAGCACAATCTTCATCTTCTAGTTACATGTTATTTGGTGATAATATTTTAAGAAGTGCATACGTTGTTTATGATATTGAAGATTATCAAGTTAGTTTGGCACAAATTTCCTATACCAATGATGAATCAATCGAAATAATTGGCTCCAATGGTATCACCAACACCACTGGTTCTGGTGCAAGTTCCAGTTCTAGTTCAAGTTCTGGATCTGGATCTGGATCTGGATCTAATTCAGGTTCTAGTTCTGGCTCCAGTTCTACAACATCCAGTCGTGGCATTGCTGATGGTCTTGCTGTTCCAGTTCAAGGTTTGATTTCCTCCATCTTAGCATGGCTTTATTTTGTGATGTAAACTAACTATGATCCATTAGAAAGCAAAAAGAAAATAGATAAACTATCAGAGTCATTTATTTTGATTACCAATTCGAGTTTGATTCCCATTAACGAAATGGGTATTTTTAATTTTATTTAATTTTTTTATTATTATCTATATCATATTTAGATTATTTAACTATCTGGTATATATATACTCTTATTTAAAGGTTTTATAATAGATACGTTGCAAATATTTTTTTTTTTTTTTTGAGCTTAAATGTGGTATTCGAGAAGCCTAGATTTGTTGTTATCATCTATCAACATGTCGTCTTCATTCCAGACAATCCTGATCACGTCGTAAAATTCCTTTGCATAGTATATGGATATTCCATACTTGTTTCTATAGTACTCTTCGACTTGATGCATCTTGAAACTAGGTTCTTCATTATCCTTCAATAATTCGTTAATCAAATTATGATCCAAAACTTCTCCTGCTTCCTCGATACTTCTTGTGTACTCTTCAATCAAATCTTTACGATTCTCACGTGGAACAATCATTCTACGAATCTTGCGACTTAAATGAGCTCCCATAAGCTTTTCTTTAACTCCCCCGATAGGCAAAACCAATCCACGAAGAGTTATTTCTCCAGTCATAGCAATATCCGTTGGAACAGGCTTGTCCAAGAGTACAGACAAAAACAGAAGTGCCATGGTAATACCAGCTGATGGACCATCTTTAGACACAGACCCCATTGGTACATGCATGTGAATATCCAAATTATTGAATCTATCCAACAAACGTTGTGCCTCAACATCATCGTCAGTTTTGAGCAACTTCTTATAAAGTATCAGCTTGATAAAGATTAGCCCAATTTTACCACTTTCCATCAATACGTCTCCTAATTTACCAGTCATATTCAATGTTGGTCCACTTCCACTTGAGTCATTGTCATTTGCATTTCTTCTGTCAAACCCAATACTTTCAAAAACTAGGACAGATCCCGAACCTTCGGAGTTGTAAGATAATCCATTCACAACACCAACACGCGAGTTACCAATTGTGGTTCCATCACTGGAAACAACATCACCTGGGGAATAAGGAACTCCAAGATAGATAGGCAAATCATTCTCTTCGATAATGGGGTTGTAAGACCCACGGTCCTTGTTCAACCATTCACAATATTCCACTGCTTTGAAACGGCATAACGTACCTAACTTTCGTTCAAAGTTTCGTACACCCGCTTCTCCCCTAGTATACTCAACTATGATTTTCTTGAGTGCTTCATCACCAATTTTCACATAAGCATCTGAAACATCGGGGAAACCATTTCTTTTGATTTGTCTTGGCAATAAGTATTTCTTACCAATCACCAACTTTTCATTATAGTCATAAGCACCAATCTCAATCATTTCCAATCTATCCAATAATGGTCTTGTCATATTCCACGGGTCATTCGCAGTACAGATGAATATGACTTGGGACAAATCAACTGGGAATCCCAAGTAATGATCCATAAACGTGTTGTTTTGTTCTGGATCCAAAACTTCCAACAATGCAGCAGAAGGATCTCCATTGAATCTACTGGCACCATAATTTCCTCCCACAACTTTGTCAATTTCATCAAGCAATATAACTGGGTTCATACATCTGGCTTTACGCAACGCTTGTATAATTATACCTGGCATAGCACCAACATAAGTTCGTCTGTGACCTCGAATTTCACTTTCATCTTTAATACCACCAAGAGAAATTCTTTGAAAGTTTCTACCCAAGGATGTTGCTATGGACTTGGCTAATGAGGTTTTCCCAGTTCCTGGAGGACCAGCAAGCATTATAATTGGTGATCGATTCTGTTTAGAAATTTCAAGAGCTTCCGAAGAATTAATAGGATCTCTCTTAACCTCAAGAATCGACTGTTTGTTTTTATTTTTAGCTTGTTGTTTGGCGGCATATGTGTCGTCACCATTAGCAATGACAATTCCAGATTCCAGATCTCCTGACTTACTATTGGAAGCCTGTATCAGTTTCTTAGCTGACTTCTCAATTTGTTGATTTTCAGAGTTTATTCCCAATAATTTCAACACTACCAAATATTGAATCAACCTTCTCTTTACATGTTCCAACCCATAATGATCATCATCTAATTGCTTCTTTGCAACTTTTAAATCAATTTCCTTGTTTGACTTAAACTTGGACACATGTACATCCCAAGGGATATCCATAACAATCTCCAAATAGTTCCTCAACACATGAAAATCAGAATTACCACCTCCACCAGGAGAATTTGCTGAAGCTTTAATACGTTTGAAATCTTTCGTAATTAAACGCTTAGAGTCCAGCGATAAGCTTGAAATGACTGGTAATTTGTTCTTGATAAAATTTGCAATGGCTCTCAACTCATCATCATCATTATCATCATCGTCTTCATCATGAGGATCGTCACGTTTGTAGGATTGTGGTCCATGATTTCTCGGTTTGTTATTGTTTTTAGAGGACGCTGCATTTCTCAGGTTAGATTGTTGACGATTCTTTGTCATATCTTCCAACAAATATCTAATAGACTTCAATTGATTGGCAACAACATTTGCCTTTTGAATATTTGTTGCTTCATTTTGAAACCAATTGTTCACAAAAGTATTGTTGACATGTAAGCTTTCAAATATCTGATTCAACTGCATTATCATCTCATTCATCAATGTACTTCTCTCTTCAATACCATGGCTCTTTAACAATGCCAATTTTTGCTGATTTGGAAATGGCAAAATTCCACACGTCAAATCGATTAATCTCAAGTATGTTCTACCATCAATCTCGTACTTATCACTTGAAAACTGAGAAAACAAGCTCTGCAAACTAGTGAAAGCCTTGTTGAAATCTTTGGAACCCACTAATTGCAAGTATAATGAATTTGCCAAAGGATTGAGAGTCAATAGATCTTGACGAGAATCCTTGTCATTTGTTGAATCAGTCTTCCCAGAATTAGGTGTATTAGATCCCTTTCTCACCAAAGATAAGTTCCCTTTTCCATTAGACTGACTGGAATACACCGACAAGGCACGACGGTAATCAGAAAGAAACCTCTCAATCGACAGATGTAACTGACTATAGTTTACTTTCAAGTCTTTAAACTTGTTTCCCAAATCATGAACCTTGTGATTCCAGTCGATTCTTACTTGGTTCTCACTCATTTTCAGAACCAGTTGCAACTCTCCACTTTGATTGCTATCCAACAAAACACCTCTGGTAATAGCTTGGATTGTCAATTTAATGTTGGTTGTATCATCAGCTATCCCAATAATTCTTGAGACAGTTACAACTTTACTGTCACTTTCAGTTACATCACCAATTTTAGTTTGGTTGGGGATGATACCCAAAGCCAACCATTCAAATTCAGTTGGTTGTTTCGATTTTTCACCGGAATCACCAGAATTAGAACTAGAACTAGAACTGGATTTAGCCCTAGATTCATACTTGAAAAGCTGGGTTATACCTTGAACTGCATCACGTGAAATTACACTTGGGTTGACATCACCATTACCATGAACTGAATCCAAATCTTTCTCATTTTCATCAAAGTCATATTCATGCAACAAGTTATTGATGATCGATACTTGAGAAACAAGGTTCTTATATCTATATAACAAAGCTGCAGCCTTGTACCTTGAGAAAGTCACATTATATATAATTCCTGGTAATAATATCAAGTTCGAGTCCAATGTATACGTCGGCAAAACTATTTCCTGGACTAAATGACCAGATCTTCCAGTGTCTCCAGATAATAATGAATGATTCTTGCCCATTTGATAAATATACGTTAAATGTACAAATGAAATATGATCAACAAGGTGTATAAAAAAGAAGGGGAAGAATGTTAAATGTAATAAATAAAAAGAAAATATTTGTGGGGGGAGGGAAATTAAACTGAACTGAGGGTTGATTTATATTTATATATTTGATAAGTACGAATTTTTCTAATAAGAAAAGGTGAACATGATTTTTTTTTTTCCTTTTTCCTATGTTCCGTGGTTCAGTTGATAAACCAAACAAGAAAGTAAATGCGGAGGCGGAGGCAACAAAAAGAAAAAGAAGATCATTAGCGGGTCTTAACGAATGGTTGTCGTAGTTGTTGTAGTTGGGACAAACTTATTTGAGAATACGAAACTGAGTAGTACACCCACTCAGTTCTATAAACCTACTACTAGTTGTTAAATAATCATCATGGTGATAATCTATTGAATACTCAGAAAGACTTACAATCCTATGGGCTGCCACTTTTGTGGACTTAATCATTTTCTCAAAATTGTTGTATTTCTGTTTTCATTTTTTTTTTTTTTCGTTTTTTTTTTTTTCTTTTTTCTTTCCCAGTATCTCCAGCCAATACTTTTTACATTCATCGTTATGTCAACAATACCTACAACTCAAGACATTAATATGAACGAGGAAAAACAAGAAACCATCAGACAACCTGATGTTCATCTGCAAGATGATGAATCTGATGATGGATACGTTAGTCTAGATGAAGAGGATGAAGAGCTAATATGGAGAGTTTTTTTTCATGAACTAGAAAAGTATGAACAACGATCACAGGGTTATGAAGAGAGCTCCGATGAAGAAGAGGAACTTGTAAATGATAACGATTATATTTCAGATGATGATGAATCAGACTCATCAATAGATGAGGATAATATTGAAGATCTATTGGACGTGGATGATGCAGAATTGGTGGCCAAGTATAAAGCATTGAAATCAGAGACTGTAAACCGAAATCTCACAGAAGAAGAACAGAAAAGATTGTTAATTGCAAACTTTACCGACGATCAAATGGAAAGATTTGAAGCATATAGACGAATGACTGTGAATAAACCTGGTGTCAAGAAAATATGTAATGGTATTGTTGGACATACCATCCCGCAAATAATAGCTGTTGTCATGGCTGGTATTTCAAAACTGTTTCTAGGTGATATAATAACAAAAGCATTTGAGATACAGAAGAGGGACTACAAAGGTCAGCTTATAATGGATATAGAAGCCAAGAAGACCCAGAAGCGACAGATTGCCAATAGTTTGGAAAGGGGAGAAGATATCGAGGTGGAAGAAAAAGAATTGAGATACGAAGGAGATGAAATACATCCATTGCAACCACACCACATACGAGAGGCTTGGAGATTGTATAGGTTAGAGAACAGTGGCTATCCTGGAGGCGACAAAAGGAAATCAGGTGACGATGGTCCATTTTACAACTAGATTAATGACAAAATATAATATCTAAATGAACTTTTATTTTACTTTTCTATGTAGTTTTTTTTTGTTTTACTCAAACAGAGTTTCTCCTATACAATATCCTCTTGTTTTCATCTTGTTTTGTATGATTCTTCTCAACTAAACCTGCAATTGGTGGAACTTTGTTGTTACATTTCCACTCTGTTATCAATTCATCAGCATACTTCAATCCAACATTATATATCTCATCAAACTTACCAAAATCTAATGTGGCATATCCATCTATAGGCGGACGCAAATAGTATACATCAGCGGTTCTCTTCGCCTCTTCCAAAGCATTAACACTAGACACGTAGGTCAATCTCAATTGAATTTCCATCATACTTGGAACGTTTGGGTGCTTAGAAAAGGGATTCCATCTGTTGAACAAAACCCAAAATCCCAGCAACGTATCACCATAGTTCATCGGTGTACGATCATCTGCTGATCCCACATCAACAGCTATTATATGTTTAACACCACGTTTCTTCATTTCAAGTACTGGCAAATTATCCAAGTATCCCCCATCCAACAACATACATCCTTTGAACGTAATAGGAGGAAGCAACCCACAAAGAGACATAGAAGCACGGATAAATCGCCATGCATAACCAGTTTCATGTATATCCATTGTAGAATTGGTAATGTTGGTGGAGTTACAGTAGTACTTGATCCAGAAATCTTCAATCTCCGTGAACCCAAAAACTTTCCAAATTCCTCGATTGAATTCATAACCTGTGATGTATGAAGTGACTGGATACGTCAAATCAAATATCATTCTCCAAAGAGATGAAACTCTCTTGGAGAACTTCTTTGCCATTGCATAGATCGAAACAATGTTGTATTCCTTCGCATACAACCCACCAACAAAGGATCCAATCGAAGTACCCCCAATAATATCCACTGGTATTCCGTGTCTTTCCAATGCAGTAACTACCCCGACATGTGAAATCCCACGAGAACCACCACCTCCCAATACTAAACCGACAGCTTCGTTGGACAAAATTCTGGCTAACCGCATAAAATCATCCTTGTGCATTTTCATAGCTTTGTTCCGATTCTCATCGCTTAAATACCAACGGATGTGTTGTTTGGTAGCTTCGTAAGTCGATTTAATGGTCTTATTTTGTGAAATTTTATTAGCTAAATCACTGATGAACGATTTTTTACTTGGCAAATGTGAACCACCACGCTCAAATCTCATCTCGATATGGTGGTGCCCTTGAACCCAAATTCTATTCTTCAACCAAGGACTTGTAGATCCCGGAGTAACTGATTTTTCTTGGTGAATCAAACACAAATCGGTTCTTGCAGTGTTCTTTAATTTGACCAACAATTGCTCATACTCACCAACACCATTATTTTCCTCGTCTGCATCTGCTAGCAACAAAATACAATCTCCTTGTGAGATACAAGTCGATGTCCAATTAGATTGAACCGCAGTATCACAAATGTAAACAATAGTCTCATATTCCTCTTCCAAATATGCAAAATAACCCAGCATTTTCAACCTTGACAAGCTCTCATCAAACGCGTGTCGGCCCAAATGCGTTAACATCAGGGCCTGATCTAATGCAATCACATTCCTCCCAATTAGTTTTAATGCATTGACAAGCTTTTCTGCAAATTGTCTCACTGGCAACCCGGCCACTGTTGGCAATATCGTGATTGTTTTGTAATCAGTACACGTATATGCTTTTGACGATGATGATGTAACAAATCCTCTAGTTGGAGGCTCGTTACCTTGTAATAAAACTTTTGATGCAACAAGTCGTGATACTTTTACCATTATGGAAGGGTTTTCATTGGCCAACATTTCAAATAATGATCTGGGAATACGAGCTGTTTCAGAATCCCTAACAGCAACAAGTGAATGGGATCTCTTTGTGGCTGTTAGAACTTCAACTTCCCCAATAGACTCACCATGTCCATATTCACCCAATATTTGGAAATCTTTATCATGACTTCGTATATCACTTGCCCCTACTTTTCGGATGGCTCTAAACCTTCCACTTAATACAACATGGAACCCATTCGCCGAATCCCCTTGAGAAAAAAGCACTTCCCCTGCGGGGATATGACACCATTCTAAAGCATAGTCAATGGTGATAATCTGCTTGGACAATAAATTCTTCAATCCAAGAGCAACAGGTAACTGCAAAAAGTAGTACTTGTCTAATAACGAATTGTAATGATTCTTTGATAAATATGCCACAACAGCTCCAGTTTTTTTTGGTGTTTTGATTGTAACCAACGATCTTGATCCCACAACAGAAGTCAAGTATCCAGCAATTCCACCAGATCTCACGGAATAAACATACTTGTTAGGTGAATTTGCTTCAGAAGAGTGGTGGTAGACCTCTAACTCACCATCAATAACATAATAAAGCCCGGCAGTGATTGAATCTTGCTGAACAATGGTAGTGTTTGCCTCTATGTTTCTAATCTCCAAATGGTTTGCAAATTCATCTTTGATGCTCATATCTGAAATATGGCGTTTCTTGGTAAGAATTTCTCTTTTTGGAGTGGCAGAAGTATCAACTTCCCGGATTGGAGATGGAGAAGATGATGGAGACAGTGGTGAGGCAGTTGCCGATCTGTTATTTAGTTCAGATAAATTAATTGTATTCATCAAATTCCCACTGTGTCTTAATGACAAGGGTGGTCTTACTGAAGGCATAGACAAAACAGATTGACTTAATCCAATCATGGAGCTATTTGTAGAAGAATTCAAACTGTGGTAATCAGCAGAATTGTCAACCATATACCCGTTCTGATCCTTGATGCCAATTATTTTAAAAATATTCTCAACAATTGCAACACGTAACGAATTCTCTTCAGTTTCTTCTATCTCGTCAGTGAAATTTGTTCTTCTAGCAGTTTTCCCACTTTCAGCATCCAGTGACAAAGTTGTAGTTGAGGATTTCGAAAGCGATTTATTCACGAAACCATCTCGAGAAATTGGTACCGACGATAAAAGATCTCCCGGATTATTATTCGTCAATTTAGAGCCTAACAAAACGTATCTAGACGAAGTTCTTTGAAGGGCCTGTCGATGATGGTGTTTTGTCTTTTTCGGTAAGTTGTCTTCTTGTGCAGCATTGGCCCTACTTAACCTTTGTAATAACCCGTCCACCAAATGTTTTGGCAAGTTTGTGCTGCCACTATTTTCATTTAACTTGATTTCCAGTTTCAACACCTCACCCGTCAACCCAAGATAATTATGAAGAGTGTTCAAGGTCACCTTGTACAACCTAGTTAAAACCATTGCCACGATACGAGACGTTGCCTTTGGATATTTTGAATGGACTCTTTCAAAAGCACTCTGTGGGATGATTGCAATGGTGACTGTGTCATAGTTATGTAGCTTTTTGGGTCTGATAATAATTTCCGGATATTCTTCATAGTTCGGGTCCTCGAGGTGTGTGGGTTGTGCATTACCCGAATTTCCCGTGTAGTCCAAGTTCAAGGCAACAACGCTATTCTCATCTTCTTCTCGAGGTGTAAACATAACATTTCTTTTGGGCTGGAATAATTCCAAGGTCGAGAATAATGAACTTAATGGTGTACCACTTTTGACCTCGTTTAACAATTGGTACTGCTTCTTCCCCACAGTCAAAAACTCATCCGTTTGGGTTCCTGCATCCTCAAAATATTCTGTATCTATACCGCCACTATTGACCGGTGTTTCTTTTGATACTTTTGTGTATACTTGAGCTACACCTTCAACCACAACCAGGAATCCCACTGACTCATCAAGTATCATCACTTCATTCATAGTTAGCTTCTGCGTGTACATACTTTTAGTCAATTCGTGAAACACAGATTTTTCTAAATATCCAAACACTTTTATTCCCTGCATAAACTGTGATAGATAATTTGTAGGATTCTTGACCAGTTTAGATTTCTCCATAAATACATTTGGACGGTTAAAGTCTTGGCCTGTAGACTTATCTGGGATACTGTAACTGTTGAGATACTTGTATCTTAGTACAAAGAATACAAAAATCCCAAAACAAAGCACAATCAACAATATCGAGGATAAATGCAATGAAAACTGAAAGTCAATGGCTAGTAGCCTTATAAAAAAAGCTGGGATCTCGATAACTAGAAAATTCAATATTTGGAACATTAATCGTTGTGCAACAACGAGAACGTGGCTAATCATAGAAAACAAATCATACCCTTTCGCCGCCATCTTTGTGCTATCCACCACAGTGTTTACTGGTCCGGTTAATGCAGTTTTGTTCATATCAATTAGTAACTTCAAAAGGTATCAATTGTAGGTAGTTTAATCGGTTTGTCGGTGTATAGTTGATTTTAATTTTTTTTGTTCTTTAATTTTTTTTTCTTCACTATAGATTCTAGTAAATTCTATACTGGGACCCAATTTATAGCGAATGGTTGCTACCCCAATACTCAAAAAAAATAGACTAGTAAGCCAAAATAGTTTCCACGTGTGTCGCTTGTCGATTTATTACTCTACAACAGAAAGTCAAAAAGAACAAGGCTAATTAATAAATATTGCACTGATCCTATCTATACGATAAGCCATCTTGGTTCCGTAGGAACGAGGATAATATACTCTGGTTACGTAGAGTTTATTGCAGTAGCTTTCCACTAAGTATATGTTTTCGAACCTGTAATTATAGCTTCCTCCAGAGTCAAGGTGTAAAACTTCAACATTGCTATGACGCTACAAATCAGATTTGCATTCTGCCAGGGTCCTCTCGACTCACACGATTTGATTCCAACTGGTGGTAATAGAATCGATGAATGTTTCCTCCAGTGAATCCAGCAAACTGAGTAATGACGTCTATCAGTAGATAAAACATGTCGCGAAATGTCGTTTCTTATCTTGAAACGATGTCGCACCTCTAAACTTAAAGCAAGGGTTACAACAATCGAAAAGGAAAAAAAAAGACCAAAAAAAAGTGGCGATCAACCTCTCAGATATCATTACTCTTCATTTTAGTATAGACCCATTCACATTCAACAAAGGATCAGTTGATTTAAGTTTCAATATCTTCTTTTTGGCTTTATTATTGTTATTATCATATTTGAACTTTACTTGCATTTTGGATTCTTTTTTTTTTTTATTAGTTAGGACATCATGAGTCAACATCCAACACCTGCTACCTCGGTTAAGTTAGTTTTATTAGGAGAAGCTGCTGTAGGGAAATCGTCGTTAGTTTTGCGATTTGTCTCCAACGAGTTCCAAGAGAATAAGGAACCAACTATAGGAGCAGCATTTTTAACACAGAAGTGTACTGTGGGAGACCGTACTATTAAATATGAAATCTGGGATACAGCTGGACAAGAGAGATTTGCATCATTGGCTCCCATGTACTATAGAAACGCACAGGCTGCCGTTGTTGTTTATGATATAACCAAACCTTCGTCTTTTATAAGAGCCAGACATTGGATAAAGGAATTAAAGGATCAATCACCGGAAGGTATTGTAATTGCGTTGGTCGGTAATAAATTGGATTTAGAGGATGAGAGAAAGGTGGAGGCTAGTGAAGTAGAAGAAGAAGCAAATTCACAAGGGTTGATGTTTTTCCAAACATCTGCCAAAACAGGAGAAGGTGTGTTAGAGGTTTTTGAAGGTATCGGCAAGAATATCAAGATCGGCGATACATCACAAGCAACTTCAAACAACAATGGTATAAATAGAATAGATTTGAATGCTGAAGCTCCAGCAAATACCAATACTGGCTGTTGTAGTTAAGTAGCTACTTCCCATATGAGTACTATTTTTTTTTCATTAATATACAAGTAGTTATAAATGTCTTACATTGGATATTCTTTCATTTATGTAGATGTTTATCATAGGATGACACGGTAATGAATCTCAGTGACTAAAGTACGAATAATTACTGAAAGATCTCGACTTTTATGTCTATTGTATTCCTTTTGATTAGATATTGGATTCTCCTCTCTCTCTTTCGAAACCAAGTTAGCGTTTCTGTCGCCCCACAGGAATAGACCTGGTATCGTGGGGCAAATTTTTACATAGTACTTAACAGATTCTGACATCAAAATAAAATAAACAAAACAATGGTTAGAATATTACTCAACATCGTTCCAAATTCTCTTGGATGGACTCAGACTAACTATACTATATTGGAAGCATAGTTTGGTATCTTCGACAAGGTATGGTAACAACCACATTGTTTCGGAAGTGCAACTAGAAGCCCCCCAGAAAGGTATACGGCAAGAAATAGGCTCAAAAATTCTTCTATGTTTCTGATTCTTGCAATAGAGGCCACGAAGGACCAGATAAGTTTATTCCTTTATACATTATAATGGTCCTACCAAGGTTTATCATTGAGTACTTATTATAAACTCAAACAAGAATCAACGGAATCATACTTGGGGATTTCTTTTGAGTTTTAACTGATGCATCTCGCAAGTGACACTAAATTGATTACAAATAATCCTTCTAAAGTGTCAAATGTGAGACAATATTGTAGTGCGGTGATTTTTGAAGTTAGAACCAATTATCCTCTTAGCCACAGGCTGGTGGTGATTCAATTTGCACACAATTTATCATTTTGAATCCTTTTACAAGTCTATTTTCTGTTTCGTTTATTTGGTGGACGGGATGGACCTCCACAAGAAGGCTTATTTTGTATAAAATGATTCCTAACCATGACCAACACAAAACAGGCGGGTATGCATAATCTATATTACAGATAAAAAAAATTTTTTTCCTCCTTTAATTTGCTTTGTTCATTCTTACTATATGCAATTAACTAAATCAGGGAACGAACTCAAACTAGTGCCGTATTGACAGACAAGATGACTTCGTGAAAAAAAAATAGAAAATAAATAAAATAAATAAAATACAGTTTCGCTTTATTTCACAAGTTTCAGTATACCCCAGACTACAACATATCAACATCTAATGGGAGCCCCGAAACAAGTCAGAGTAAAGGACGTATTTGTCGAAGAAGAAATTCATACTCAACTGTATGAAGAGCACTCCCCCTCATCAAGTTCAGACCAGGAAGATGATACATTAGAGACAGAAGAACCACCATCATCCTTCTGGCAAAGACTCATCAAAACCCTCGAGGTGCAGCCCAGGGGAGGATTATCCACGGCTCAGATGTTCTTGTATAACCATGATTTGCGTCCCGTTGAGGAAGCAAGACGTCAGTGGTCGTGGTATAATTATGTCTTTCTTTGGATCTCGGATTCGTTCAATATCAACACCTGGCAGATTGCAGCCACGGGTATCCAAGCTGGGAAAATGAATTGGTGGCAGACTTGGTTGAGTGTTTGGTTAGGATATGCATTGTGTGGTATATTTGTCAGTATTGGGTCACGAGTCGGTTTATTCTACCACATATCTTTCCCTGTGTCAATCAGAGCATCTTTTGGTATTTATGGTTCATTATGGCCGGTGTTCAATCGTGTTTTCATGGCCTGCGTGTGGTATGCTGTGCAAACGGCCATCGCTGGTCCAACATTTGAACTTATGTTGCATTCCATCTTTGGCAAGGATCTTCCTGAAAGAATCCACGACACCATCCCTGATAAAGATTTAACCACGTTCCAGTTCCTTGGGATTTTTCTTTTCTGGTTGTTTGAATTGCCTTTCTTGTGGTTTCCTCCACACAAGATTAGACATTTGTTCACAGTGAAGGCATACACTGTCCCTGTTGCCGGTATTGCGTTCTTGGTATGGACCATAGTCAAAGCTGGTGGAGCTGGTCCGGTATTTCTGCAGAAATCACAAGTACACGGTTCTGCTTTGGCATGGGCATTTGTTGAATCGACATTCACATCGTTGGCCAATTTCTGTACTTTGATCATCAACGCCCCCGATTTCTCACGTTTTGCCAAAGAGCCATCCTTTGCCATGAAGTACTTGGTTTACACGTTGTCCATTCCAATTTGTTTCTCATTGACATCGCTTATTGGTATTTTGGTCACATCCGCATCGCAAGCAATGTACGGAGAAGCATTCTGGTCACCGTTGGATGTGTTGAAAATGTTCTTGGACGATTACACACCAGGAAACCGTGCTGGTGTCTTTTTCATTTCTGCTGCATTTGCATTGGCACAATTGGGTACCAACATCTCGGCAAACTCGTTGTCGTTTGGAACTGACTGTGCTGCCTTGCTCCCAAGATTTTTAAACATTAGAAGAGGAAGCTATATCTGTGCGTTTTTGGCGCTTGCTGTTTGTCCCTGGAAGTTGATTTCCTCATCCTCCAAGTTCACCACGTACTTGGCAGCATATGCTGTGTTCTTGTCATCTGTTGCTGGTGTGGTTGCGTGCGACTACTTCTATTTACGAAGAGGGTACATCAACGTCATCAACTTGTACTGTTTGCACCAGAAGGACGACCCAAGCAAGAAGTCGCTCTACCGATACAACAAAATTGGCGTAAACTGGAGAGCTTATGCGGCTTACATCTGTGGTATTTTGCCAAACATTGTTGGGTTTGTTGGAGCTACCGGAGCCCGTAAAGTCCCTATAGGTGCTACGGAAGTATACAGGATGAATTTTTTTATGGGTTTCTTTAGCGCTTGGATCGTGTATGCTGTTTTGAACTTTTACTTCCCAGTACCCACAGGTACAGAGAAAGTTGGACCATTTGAAAAAGGCTGGTTTGAAGAGTTGCCCGATGTGGAATCGTTTGACGATGAGTTGCTTGGTAAGAGCAAGAAGCTACAATAGATAAGTAGGATTTATTAGCATGATTTTGAGTATTCTATAAAATATACAATGGTTACGAATAAATGATTTTCTTCACTGTAGATAGGGCATTCACCATCAGTAATAGCCCATCAATAACATTAATTTGCTATACTGTAAACAACTTACTGCAAAAAAAATATCCTGTCTGTTTGCATCCAAACTAATTTCCGGCATATTGGCGTTGTAGTTTGATTTAACTTCCCGACGACATACATGCGGGAGAAAATTTATTTGTCTCCTCAAATGTCGGTGAAAAAAAGCTCTGGGGAATTTCAAGATTCGGAGAAAGTTTAGATTGAGTAAATTTTTGATTAAATCTCGACAAAACTCCTCCGATATTTATCCCAGAAAAAGTTTACATCTATGAATAGAGTATTTTTACGTTTTATTCATGTGAGAAACACGTCTAGGTTTGTTATCCCAAAGTCATACAATCCAAATAGATCCCTACTCAAGCAACTACCATGGAATATAGGATTCGAAGTGTGGTGGAAATCCTTATCACCTACCAGACTTGAAACTCTTCAAAAAGAATTAGTAGAACTCATGATATCACCTAATCTCGAAGAAAATGCAGGTATCACTACAGAGTATAAGAAAGTCCATCTTGATGAAGAGGGAAATTACATCAATGAAGTGGGGTTCAAAATCATCAACGATGAATCAAAACCCACAAAACATATTGTTTTCATTCACGGCTATGGAGCTTCTCTAGGATGTTTTGCCAGAAACTTTCAACTCATTAATAAGTTCAAAGGAGATGAGAATTTCAATTATCATGTACATTTTTTGGATAACATTACGTTTGGTTTATCGTCCAACCCGAAGGTTTCGAACGAGACAGTACAATACTGGAGAATACCACCCGTGGCTAAGATTGAGTTGATAGATAATGAACCAACAGATTCAAAGAAATTGTACCGCAAATACTATAAGTTGATTGAAGGATACAGATTGGACCCCGAGAACTTTGAACAGTATCGGTCTTATTTTGCTCCCATTCTTAAGGATCTCGAAGAATTCTACTGTTCTGCAATAGACAACTGGAGAAAAAATCAAGGGATTGAAAAGATTGATTGGTTGGTGGGCCATTCTTATGGAGGATATTGGTCATCGTCATATGCATTGAGAAATCCAGATAAGATATCGAGTTTGATTTTGCTATCTCCAGTAGGGGTTGAAAGAAATGTTCATGCAGTGACAAACACGAATGTTATTACCAATGAGATTCAAAAACCCAGCTTGGATCCAACCAGCTACAACTTTTTGTCACGATTACCTATTCTTTCTAAACAACAGATTCTCTACTGGTACTATAGATTACCATTTCTACCAAGAATACTTCCATATTTGGGTCCTTGGGGTGCTCAATTGTATTTCAAGATGTGGATGTCGAAATTATATAAAATTAACAAATTAGTTGCCAAACATGGAGGGCCAGAGAAAATCTTCAATAACCATAATGACTTGGTGTATGGTAGCAAGAAAGAGCTCCGTTTGATCATTGAGTATTTATATAATGCCATCACCAATGGTTCGAATAGTGATATTTACACCAGATATGTTTTGACTACTGCGACGGTGAGTAAATGGCCGATTTATGACAAGTTTGTCAAAGCTTTAGATGAAAGACCCAATGACTTAAACTTTGATTTTCATATCATGTATGGCCAGTTTGACTTTATGAATTCCGAAGCAGGAGAGAAATTGGTAGAGTTATTAAAGAGCAAGAAGAAGCAAGCGTGTTATTATGAAATTAGTGAAGGTGGACATAATCTATACATTGACAATCCGTTTGATACGAACCAAAGAATCTTTGAAATTGTCAAAGGTGACCATCAGTAGTTAATTATTTATTATAGATGAAATATAGACATTACATCAATCTAGAATTGTAGATGAGATAAAAACTATAATTATTTTTTGATTCTGAGAAAGTTGTTGCAAATGTAGATTTCCTTTCTTTTTTTTTTACCACCAGAGTGAATGTCCTATCCATTCAATGACACAACAGATATACCACTTCAATATTAACAAATTCTCTATATTCCAAAGAAACCAGAATTGGTATCATTTCCCACAAAGATCAGATTTATCCATCAGTTTTGTTAGTGGACAATCGGAAGAAATAGCTGTGACTGTGTATTGGAGAGGTGCAACTTTAGTACGAAAAACAACCCACATTCTGAAGAGTTTTACCTGTTCATAATACTAACACCATTTTCCAGGATAGTTTTTCACTTATGGTGACAGACAAATGTGTGACAACTGCCTTGTGTAAGCTGCCATCAATTGGTATCAAACAATGTGATCGATTTGGCAACATTGTAAAAAGATTTCAAGTGAGTTTCACAGACGATAAAGAATATACCAAGTGTTGCAACATGTTGTCTTTAACTTTCAAATTCTGTTTAAGCAACAAAGACACTTCAAGATCTTCATCATCTTCATCGGCAATGTTGTCCTCTTCTCAAGTTGTGCCTGTCGCAAGTTCTCAGATTCAACAACAGAACTCTCAATCATTTGTACACTATATTTCCCAAACCCAACCAACTCAACAACAACAAGTATATTATCCTGTTATATCATCACAACCAGAAGCAAAAGTGGCATTTATGCCACCTAATCAAGAATTCACTTATCCTTCAATCACACCATCTAATCCTACGCATGTTTATGCACACTTACCTGAGCCTATTCCTGATATAAACATGGGCAACATTGATGAATTAAAGAAATTAACTGATTCATCATTACGTGCGGCTATAAGAAACCAGATTAAACTGAATCCCGAGTTTGTGGAATTTGTTTCTAGATTAGACCGAATTATTGATGATATATGAGATCTTATTGGTTTTATAATGTCTATGAACTTAATTAGCTATATACCCGTTTCCATTGTTTTATAGTTAACCCATCACCTAGTTTCTCTTCTTCTGAAATTAATTCATAACCACCCATCCAGGGTAAGATTCTAAAATTGATATACCAAAACCCAATACATGAAGTAATCAATAAAATACCAATCAAACCGTAGTTTGGCCAACTCTCTAAACCTTTTGGATTAGGACTCGTAGAAGATACAAAAGGACCAACCAACAAATACAAACTAATGCACATTACTGAAATAGTCCCAATAATGCCAGCTCTTATCGGGGCATTTAATTCGGGGTATCTTCTTCTAATGATAAATATACCAGCAGCAACCAATCCAAGTACTAATTGGTTAGGATACCCTTCTAAAGAAATAATGTAACTGTAGATATCACCACGTGGAAATGCAACCATAATTGTGGTAGTAATACTACAACTCAAAACCAAAGCTCTCAAAGGCGCACCGAAGGGCCAGTTACTAGACATAAATTTTGAAAATGGTAGATACCCTTCACGAAATACCTCTTGATCGTTTCTAGAAATGGTGTAAAGAACAACAAATATATTACCAGCTGCAGAAAGTGCAATTGCTAATGTCAATAATCGTTGACCGATGAAACTACCAAAAATTCTGGAAAACAAAAGTGAACCAGCAAGCGTGCTTCCATTAGCCAATTCTTCACTTGGTATTACCGTGAGATATGCAAGGTTTGCAATAAGATAAGTTACTGCCATGATCCCCAATGATACTGGACCAGCAATTTTGAATGTACGAACAGGATCTTTAATCTCGTTTGAAACAGTATGTACTGAATTCCAACCAGAAAACGCATAGGTGGCTTTGATCACAGCAGATGCAAACGTCAGAATACTTACACTGGATCGTACTTTAAAAACACTATCCCATTCAAGTTGATGTTCAATACCAGTGATGGACGTAGGAAATGCAACGGCATAGATTCCAGAAAAGACAATGATGGCAACTAGTCCCAATTTTAAACCACCAAGAATATTTTGGATTCTTATGCCATGGGAAACACTAACACCGTGGAGCAATGCTGCCAAATACAAAAATATCAAACCGACGGTTCTTGTCTTAAAATCTGAACCCTCGATCCCAAATGCATGTACTACGTATTCACCAAAGACTAATACGTTCGATATAGTAAATCCAACTAGTATTGAATAAACCAGAAATGCCACTGTGGCAAGTAATTTAGGATATGGATATATAAATTCCAAGAATACTTTGGCACCACCACTTCGTGGAACCAATGATCCCATTTCTAAAAAAACATACAATCCCCCAAATGAAGCAACACCAGCAACAAACCATGCACTGAAAAATAAGAAAACAGATTGCCCGCAATCCTGGTAGATACCACTGGTGATACTAAATATCCCACTTCCTAAGATTCGACTCACAAATAAAACAATAGTTGAAAATAGTCCCAAATGACGTCCTTGTGGAAGATCCTCCAAATCTTGTAGGTATGAATACCGTCTATTTAATATAATCGATGGTTTCAAATATTCATTTGAGTCTGATGTGGAAGAATCTGAAGAATCGGCTTCGTTTATAGATACCAGTTCCAAAAGTTTGCTGTATTCTGTTTTATTAGTGACTGTCATTTTAATTAGTATGTGATTACTACTAATTTCATCATTGCTAAGCAAGCCGGAATTACTCTCATTTAAATACAGCTATACTCGGACTATTACCTGATAGGGTGACTCAGTATCAATCAACTTGACCACTCCATTGATCCATGGGGAAATATTCTACAGGAATGACGAATTCACTCTGTTGTTTTTGTCACACTGATCTGAAAAATTGTGGCTCACGAAATCTAACTTCGAACAGGGAAAGAAAAAACCAGAAAAGAATCTCAGGTACTGCAACCAATTTTGCAACAATGAGATTGGAATATATAAATATATGGAATGTATTATTACCTGGTCCCTAATGCCACCACCTGTTATACATGTAGTCGTCCTTAATCCCACAACACCAAACGATAATAAAACCTCTCTCAGTTAGTCGTCTTTTTGTTTTTCCTTCTTCATTCTGTGGCGGCGATTATGTTGCCAATTACTGCGTGTGGTCCGTTGCAGTTTCATTCCTCTCGTTGACACAAAATAGAATCCTAGAATTTTTTTTGGGGGGGGGGGGGGGGGCGGGGGGTTGATTGGATTTCTCAACTTAGTCAACCAGATCTTATCTCTTATCAAAGACCAACTTTTCTACTGTAAGTACAATGGATTTGCTACAATATTTGCTATTATTGTCTATTAATCATGTTATATGCCTGGCTCAGTTGATTCTTGATCTACACAATTACCTTCCTGTTTTCAATACAAGTCTGAAGTTTTTTGCACAAAGTAACCCCACGATACCCCCTTCAGACGTTAACTATACCCACAATTTTGGTCTATTGAAGGAGTATACCTGGAATCAAGTTGTTGAATCGTTAGCACCAGACGAAAAGCTATTTTTCTTGCAGAGACATGGACAAGGGTATCATAATGTTGCACCCCGGAATTTCACTCATGATGACTGGAGATGCTATTGGTCCTTACAACCTGGAAACAATGATGTGATTTGGCAAGATGCTGAACTAACACCTCATGGTATAAGACAAATCAAGGAACTAAGCCGTCATATAAATCAAACTATTGGATTCCCCCAACCACAAAGATTCTATGTCAGTCCATTAAGAAGAACTTTACAAACATGGTTGTACACGTGGGAACACTTGCCGCATCATCAACCTACCATTAAGGAATTGGCACGTGAAATATATGGTATTGATTCAGAGAGTCAACGTCATAATATGAGTTATATCTCTGAGAACTATCCGTATTTCAAGTTTGAATCTGGCTTTAGCGAGCAAGATGTGACATGGAAGTCAGATACTCGAGAAAAATCACAGCATGTGGATTATCGAGCCGCTAAGTTGTTAACTGAAATTTTCAACGAATCTAGTGATGACAAAAAAGTTATCAGTATTGTTCTTCATTCGGGAATCATTTATTCAATTTTGAATGTTGTTGGCCATAGAAGGTTTCCGATGTATACTGGTCAGGCAATTCCTGTTATAATACGAAAACTCAATACTCACACATTCTACCCTTTAGATGATGCTTGGCTGGACTTTGAATCATGGTGTCCCAAAGAGTGAAAAGAGTTGTGGTTTACAGATATGGGCAATAATTGATTTCATATTTATGCACAGATTTTTTTGTTATTGTTATTATCATTATTTTATTGACATTTTGCTATAATTGTTCTATCAACGAAATTTGTCTTAGTTAAACGAGACTCCATCTATACTTAAACCCAATCAATAGGTTTCTTTAAAATTTGCAATAATCTATCTTCTTCTGAACCCGGTTCTGGATGATGATCATAAGCCCAACTGGCGGTAGCTGGTAAGGACATTAAAATACTTTCGACTCTTGATCCTGGAGTTTGTAAACCAAATTGTGTACCTCTATCCAAGACCAAGTTGAATTCAACATATCTACCTCTTCTAATTTGTTGCCATTCTTTTTGTTCCTTGGTGTATGGAGTATCTTTTCTTTTAGCAACAATTGGAATATAAGCTGGGATGAAAGCATCAAAACAAGATTCGACAATCTTCAAGATATCATCTGCTGGCTTGCTGTCAAAATCATCAAAGAAAATACCACCAACACCTCTAGTTTCACCTCTGTGTTTGATAAAGAAATATTCATCACACCATTTCTTGTATTTTGGATATAATTCTTTGTCATATTTATCCAATGCATCTTTATGTAATTGATGGAACAACTTGGCATCTTCTTCATACAAGTAGGATGGGGTCAAATCAGCACCACCACCAAACCACCAGGTTTGTGTTTCATTAGTTTCTGGATCACTGGTTTCAAAGTATCTGTAGTTGGCATGAGTGGTTGGAGCATGTGGATTGATTGGGTGAATAACCATGGATAACCCACAAGCAAAGAAGTTGACACTACCATCTTTTTCAGAACCTCTCAAGTTGGAGTGATCGGCTCTCATTCTAGTGACAGCTTGAGGTGGTAATTTACCATGAACAATAGAAATATTAACACCACCTTTTTCAAAAGTAGTACCGTTTTGGATGACCATAGATTGACCACCACCACCGTTGTCACCTCTAGACCAGTTGTCTGTACGGAATTCAACAGTATCTAAACTGGCAATAGCATCGGTGATTTCTTTTTGCTTTAAACGGATTAAAGCTTCCATTCTTTCCCTTATTGGGAATGATGTGTCATGAATCTGATCTGGGGAAACCATATTTAATTGTTGTTTAAATTGAAGTGGTATTTAAATAAGTATGAACAGGGTAGTGATGAAAAGGAATAGTGAAAAAAAAAAAAAAGAAAAAAAAAAATTCTTGGAGATCGGGGATATCAAAACGCTTTTATACAGAAAAACCTCCCAAAAAAGAAATAAACAAGTTAAAGATATCAAATGGAAACAAAACAGAACGAAACGAAACAAAACGAAACAAAAGAGAAGAAAAATTATTTTGACGTGTTATTTAAGAATGGATTGCAGATCCTTCGTTGAATAATGTTGAGTATCAAACCATTTTTCATTCTTGGATGACAATGAGAGCATAAGGAAAGAAAGAAAAAACTTTGCAGAGCAGGGCTTTTACAGTGAATATTTGCAGTAATTGAAGGTGTCTCAATTGCTTACAAGATTTTCTAACGCATTGCTCGTTCATGAACTAAATTCTTTCAACCCACATATCATTCGTTCATGCAATACAAACTAAAACAAAATAAAATTAAGGCGAATTGAATAAACCAAATGCAAAAAAAAAAAAAAAAAAATCATCTCATTTTTTTTTTACTTCATTGATTGTTCTCTGGCAGTGAAGAATAACTTATTGGGTAGTACACGCCCATAGTAAACTTTTTTTTTCTCTTCTTTCTTACTTTCTGTCCGCTCCCCCTTATGCATGATCACGATATATTTTTCATTCATTATTAGCCAACCCTGTCTAAGTACATTTACTCATTTTTGTGTGCCATCATATGATTAAATCTGGAGGTTATCCCAAAGAAAAATCTTACGATTTATTATACGATTATATTTTATGGTTTATTACTTGTTTTAATTATCAATGATGGAGATCCTTTTTTCTTTTTTTGATAGGTTCCATTTTCAGTTTTTATTCTGTCTTAATATCAAAAACGATTATCAACCTTAACATTAATACAGAGCAAAACCAATATTGGTTAGCTGATTATATGTTTACCAATGATCATGAACTAGTGAAACATAACTTCATTCACATATCCAACACCATCGTAGGACCTTGTTACCGATCAACTCTGAAACGAACAGAAACGAAGTGAACCCGAATCATCGTATCAGGTATGTTTGAACCAGTATGGTTTGCTTCTAAAATGGTGATACTCATTAGAAAAGTACTCGCTCTCTCTTTTTTTTTTGCAACATCACCATACTTCTTAACAACCAATGATAATGGTACAAATTGTAAGCAAAATAAAAATTTACCCAACATTTATCTACGACTAATATACAAGCATGTAGCCATTTTTGAACCATTATCTTGCATTGAGAATGTATTGTCTTCTTTTTTTCCATCGGGAATATCAACGGTTCTCTACTTTTAAATTTTCTGCTAGAATGAATATCTATGACATGTATTTGTTCTATTCTATAATGCTGTATAGTTATATACCTTATTCCATTGTTTAATAGTTAACCCATCACTCAACTTCTCTTCGTCTGAAACTAATTCGTAACCACCTATTGATGGTAACAACTTGAACTTGACATACCAAAATGCAATACATGCAAGAATACAAAACACTGCAACAAGTCCATAATTTGGCCAATTCTCTAACCCTTTAGGGTTCGGACTTTGTGAGGATACAAATGGACCAATTAATAAATACAAACTAATGATGAAAACTGCAATGGTTCCTGTATATCCTGCTCTTATAGGTGCTCTCAATTCTGGATATCTCTTGCGAACAATAAATATCCCAATCGCAATCAATGCAATGGCCAATTGTTGTGGATAACCTTCTAAGGATACCATATAACTGTAAATATCACCATGTGGAAATAATATAATGATAGTGGTTGTTAAGCTACAACTCAATATCAACGTACGAAATGGAGCACCACGGGGCCAGTTACTGGACATGAATCTCGAGAAAGGTAAGTATCCTTCACGAAAAACCTCTTGATCTACTCTTGATATTGTATAAATCACCACAAATATGTTTCCAGCAGAAGACAACGCAACAGCCAAAGTTAACAACTTTTGTCCAATGAAGTTACCAAAGATCTTTGTGAATAATATTGCTCCTGCAAGTGTGCTTCCATTAGCTAACTCATCGTTTGGAATCACAGTAAGATATGCGAGGTTTGCAATAAGATAAGTTACTGCCATGATACCCAATGATACTGGACCAGCGATTTTGAATGTACGAACAGGATCTTTAATCTCGTTTGAAACGGTATGCACTGAATTCCAACCCGAGAAGGCAAACGATGCTTTAATCACAGCAGAAGCAAATTTCAGTACACTTGTACTCGATCTTATATCAAAAAATCTATTCCATTCAACTTCGTGTTTGATACCAGTGATTGATTCAGGGAAAACAGTCACATATAATCCAGAAACAACAATAATACCAACAAGTACAAGTTTCAATCCACCTAAAACATTCTGTATTCTCACCCCATGGGAAACACTAACACCATGGAGTATTGCAGCAAAGTATAAAAACACCAAGCCAACACTTCTTGTCTTAAAATCTGATGGTTCAATCCCACATGCATGTATCACATATTCACCAAAAACCAACACATTGGAAATTGTAAAACCAAACAATACTGAATAAACCAGAAATGCCACTGTGGCAAGTAATTTAGGATATGGATATATAAATTCCAAGAATACTTTGGCACCACCACTTCGTGGAACCAATGATCCCATTTCTAAAAAAACATATAATCCCCCAAATGAAGCAACACCAGCAACAAACCATGCACTGAAAAACAAGAAAACAGATTGCCCGCAATCCTGGTAGATACCACTAGTGATACTAAATATCCCACTTCCTAAGATTCGACTCACAAATAAAACAATAGTTGAAAATAATCCCAAATGACGTCCTTGAGGAAGATCCTCCAAATCTTGTAAATATGACACTCGTCCATTTTGATCCTCTATAGATGGTTGTAAATAAGAATTCACATCAGAAATAGAAAGATCACTTGGTGTTCTTGTTCTTTCTTCAGTTATCAACACATCTGGTATTTTCGTATACTCGGATTTATCCAAATCTTTCATCTCTATATTTTCACTTTGTTGTGGATTGTT
Source organism: Candida tropicalis MYA-3404 (assembly GCF_000006335.3). NCBI lineage: Eukaryota > Fungi > Ascomycota > Pichiomycetes > Serinales > Debaryomycetaceae > Candida > Candida tropicalis. Next base: position 1,260,051 of record NW_003020055.1, on the reverse strand, counting down.
ATTATCGTTGTTGTTGTTGTTGAGATTAGATTCAGAATTATTGGACAAACTCAGAGTATCTTCAGTAATTGAAGGATTAATGGTGTTTAAATTATTTATCATTACTAATCCATGAATTAAAATTTTTTTTCCCTTTTTTTGGTTTGAATGGGTGCAAGGAGATACTTGGGGGAGGATAATGATCACTTGTTTATGTCATAGATAAGAAAACTCTTTTTTGTCACAATGTGGCGTCCTTTTTTTTTCCTTCTATATTTCGGATATTCAGTTATTTTGCGGGAAAACTCTTTCGTGCATGGATCAAAAATATCCCACTACTATTTATGTTGACATATCCGCGTGCAATCGGATAAAGAAATTCTACTGATCGGAAATAGCTATAAATAACGGAAATCATATTGATCAAACTGCAAAAAAAAAAAAAATAAAACTGTACTATAAAATCTATAAAATCAATAGAAATTGAAAGATGTCATTGTTTATTTGGATTGATTCTTTTTCTTGATGAAAGCTTCCTTGGCCAACTTAACCAATGAATCTAACTCACCACTGTTTTCACACATACTGTAGAACAAAGATTCCTTATTTGCAATCAAGACATATGGATTATCGTATTCAACAACTTTACCAGCATCCATAACAAGAATCTTGTCATAATCAATAATTGTTCTTAATCTATGGGCAATGGTTAAAATTGTCAGATGACCAAACTCTTCTCTAATTGTTTGTTGAATCAATGAATCAGATTTATAATCAATTGAACTGGTTGCCTCATCCAATAAAATAACCTTTGGATTTTTCAACAATGATCTTGCTAAACAAACCAATTGTCTTTCACCTTGAGATAAGTTACCACCACCTTCAGTGATAGCATTTTCCAAATTAAAGAATTTATTTTGGTTTTCGCCAGATGCAGCTTGTTGTTCACCTGGGGCAATCAAGTTGACTCTGCGCAATGCTTCAAAAATTTCACCATCGGTATATTGTTCAAATGGATCCAAATTGGTTCTAATGGTACCGGTAAACAAAGTTGGATCTTGTGGAATAATGGTAATAGCTTGACGCAAGTTACGTAAACCAATCGTGGTGATATCAACTCCATCAATCTTAATAGAACCAGTTTCTGGATCTAAAAATCTGAAAAATGCTGTGATAATAGTAGACTTACCAGCACCAGTACGTCCAACAATACCAACTTTATTACATGGCTGAACGTCAAATGTGACATTCTTAATAACTCTTGGTAAGTTAGGAGCATATCTTAATGAAACATCATTGACAGAAATTTGACCAGCTTCTGGCCAGGATGCTCTTGGCTCAGTCTCTTTGATTTCTGCAGGTGGTTCTTGCTCAACTTCAAGATATTCTTGCAATCTTTCAACTGAGTTCATGTTCATTTCCACATTGGCATAAAGACGGACAATCCAAAGAGCACTTTCTGAAAATGCAATAGCATAAGATAATGACAAACCAGCCAAACCAGCATCAATCTTACCCACAGCTAATAAAATAAAAACACCAGTAAACAACATGACCAAGGATCCAACAGCATCAATACGGAATGATAACCAACGATTGGCAACCCATAAATAGAAAAATGGTCTATTGTTGTTGTCAATAGCTTGTAAGTTTTGCTTCATAAATCTTGATTCAATACCATAAGCCCTGATAGTGGCAACACCACTCAAGGATTCTGAGAAATGTTGATGAATAGGAGACTTGGTAACAGATTCAAATCTCTTTAATTCACGAGAAAGTGTCAAATAGAAATAACCAACCAAATAGTACAAAAAGGAAATAATAACGGCAAAAATCAAAAATCCTGGTGTAATAAAAGTAATCAAAATCAAGATCGAAACACATTGAACTAAACAGATGAAAACACCTTCTGCAAATGGTGTAACTTCTTGATCAACAGATTCAATATCCTTGGAAAACCTATTCATGATACGACCCAATGGTGTCTTGTCGAAAAATCTTAATCTTGCTCTCAAAATAGTAACCAAGACTTGTTTGAAAATTCTGTTGGAGGCAATAACACCAGTGTAGAAAGTAATGAAAACTCTGAAACTTGCGGTGACACCATAAGCCAAACCAATGAGACCATAGATTGAAATGTAATAAACAGTGGTGTGTTGCTCCTTAATGGCATTGATGGCATTATAGCTATTAACTAATAATTTGGAAGCACCAGTAAAAGTACGAACAACAGGTAATTGAGAAAACTGTGAACTATCATATACAGTTCCAAATGTAGACATGGCAACAGAATTGACTAAGCTAGAAGCTTGCTCACTATGTAAAGACCAATTTCTTAACCAGAATGATTGACACATGTAAACCCCTTGAGAAAGAAGGAAAACAACCAAAACTAATGTCCATGTTGGCCAACCACCAAAGTATTTTGCATAGCCAAAGTAAACTTCAGAACCAACAACACCTTCAGCTTTGCTTTCTTCTTCAACCAATTTACCATCTGTTTTAACTGGTTCTTCTTCTTCATCTGGTTTAGCAAGAGCATTCAATTTCGATTCAATGGCAGCAGCTTTAGCCTTCATATCAGCGTTTTTATCATCCAATGATTGCAAATTTGTTGTTGATTGAGAACGAGAATTCATAACAGAAGTCTTGACCAATTCGTCGTCTCCCAAATCACCAGATTCTAACAATACATCAGTAGTACCTTGGTTCTTTACTCTTCCATTTTCCAAAACAACAACCCAAGCAGCATTTTGAACAGTCAATGCAACATTATGAGAAACCAAGATACAAGTTCTTCCTTGCATCAATGGACCACTGATACAGTTTTCGTAAATCCATAATGCAGTGTGAGAATCGACAGCAGATAAACAATCGTCCAACAATAAATGTTTAGAGTTTGAGTATAAAGCTCTTGCCAATGAAACTCTTTGTTTTTGACCACCAGATAAGGTGATACCCTTTTCACCAACTTCAGTTTGATCTCCAGCACTCAAAATCTTCAAATCACGAGCCAATCCACATGCTTCAACTACTTTATCGTAACGTTCTTGGTTGAATGGTGCACCAAAAGTAATATTTCCTCTGATTGTATCATTCAATAACCAAGCAGATTGTGAACAGTAAGCTACTGATTCAGTCAATCCAGTTACCGGATCAACCACCAAATCATCACGAGGCAAAATACCTGGCAAGAATATCTTACCATTGACCAAATCCATTTCACCTAATAAACCTAACAACAAAGATGTCTTACCTGAACCGGTTGGACCAATAATAACATTCAATTCACCTGGTTTGAAGGAAACGTTCAAGTCTTTCAATTGGAAGTCATTCTTAGATTGGGCATTCCAAGATAAGGTGGCATTTTCAAAACCAATTTCTGGGGAGTTTGGACCACGCTCTTGACCCAATTGTTCATACTTGGATGTTTCTGGTTCATTCAAGAAATCAGCAACTCTATCAAGAGAGACCTTGGATTGGATCACAAAGGATGTCATGTCGGCTAATTGATCTAATGGTGATCTCAACAAAGTGAACAACGACAAAGCAGTGAAAGCAACTGGTGCAGTTAAGGTGTTTCCAGCAACAATGGTGTAACAATAGAATGACAACAAAGTGATCAATGTTGGAGTAACAAACCAGACAAATGAACCACAACACCAAATAAGACATCTTAATTTCAAGAATCTGATTTCTTCTTCTCTAATGTTCATAACATTTTCGAAAAACTTGTCTTCCCAAGCAAAGAACTTAATGATTCTGATACTTTGGAAAGTTTCGTTTAATTTTTGCACTCTCTTATCGGTGACTGCCAACATTTCTTTTTGAACACGACCGGTCCAAGAAGCAAATTGGTAGTTGATAGGCAACAATACAAAAATAGCTAATGAACCAACAAAGGCACTCCAGCCAATTAAACCATACAATAAGATGATACAAATGACAATCATTAAAATTGCTCCAACAAAGTAATGCAAATATCCACAAATTTCAGAAACTTTGAAAGCATCAATGGCCATCAAGTTGATAATGGCACCTAATTCGGCAGTTTTCTTGGTCTCCTTAGAATCTTCGCTGTCATTATCTTCACCATCTTTTTTGTCGGACTCGCTAGACGAATCGTCAGAAGCACCTTCAGTAACAGTGATTTTTCTTCTCAATGCTTTGGCATAGACCTCACCAATGATGATGGCTTTCATTCTGCAACAGACTCTTCTACCTAAGAACAAAGAACAACCTGAAGCAATAGAATCAGCCATCTTAACGAGGGGCATCATAAAAACAAAAGTCCAGGCCAAATTAGTTGGGTATGAATGCTGGTCGGCGACATATTCTAAAACTCTCTTTAACAAAACAGACGGACCAAAGACTAAGCATGATTCCAAAATAGCCCAGAATGCTTGGATAGCGAATAAATATTTGAAATGATAAAACAATTTAAAAGTAAATCTGAAAGTAGACTTTGAAGCTTCAAAACCTTTCAATACAAAAAGGGCATAATCATCTTGTCTCAAACCCCAAATATCATCCATCTTCAATGGTTTCTTATAAGCCTTCCAAATCATCTTGTCTAACCATGAGTAAGAAATAAAAGAAGCAATACTGGAAACATTTTCTGGAGATGGTTCAATTCCTGGAGTAACATATAATTGAGAAGGTTTATCACCAATCTTTGCAGTCATGTTCAAGTACAATAAAACACCAGTAAGAGCAAATTCAGTTATGTAGTATTGACGTACTTGAGTCTTCATTGTTGGGCTGACAATAGCCGATCTGAAAGTGATCAAAGCTGGGAAAAAACTGAAAAAGTATAATGCAGTTGTATGAACCCATAAGTTCGGTAATCTAATGGATACTTTCTTCAAATTGACGATTCTAATAGTGACAAGAATGAATACGTATAACCAAAAGATCGATTGAACAAGCGGTATAAATGCAGCATCGCGGAATTCTCTGTGCAATTGTCTGGAGAAAAAAGGTGAAATGTGTAAAGCCAAGCTCAGAATTACTAAGACGTACTCGACACATACTCTTAATCTTTGAGAAATATTCTTGTAGACCTCTTGGACGTAACCATGTTGTTTACCATCGATATTGGTATCTGGTAATCTGGCTACATCAAAGTGGAGGGCTTTAATTTCTTCCTTGGTTAATTTGGTGTCGAATCCTTCAGTAGTCCCATAACCATTTGAGTTTGCCAAAAGTGGACGCGTTTCGGTATCATTGGAAGTATCCAAATGGATTTGATTACCTTGTCTCCTTTTGCGTAGGGATATAGTTGATTTGATTAATAAGATGACAAATGAGATTGTACCGATTATAAGTGGAGGGTAATACTCCAATTCAAATCTTCCACATTTTGTCACATCATCGTAGTCCCAAAATTGGCACAGAGGGGATGTTGCATTAGAATTAGGCAGAATACTTAGCTCCATTGGTTGAAAAGTATAGTAATGACAATAATGGTATGTACTCCTTTATAGATGATTGTCAATAAAGGTCTGATATGAATGGTTGTTTGATGTAAGGAATGGATAAGGCAAAACTATTTCTTGATTTTCTTTTTCTTTAAAAAAAAAAAAAATATTAATATTTCACGGTGACACGAAATGCAATATTCTGGAATATCTTATAATGAACAACTATGGACTATGAAATAAGGTAGACGTAGTTGTTGAATAAACCGTATGATAACTCAGGACTGAATATTATTTAACGGATACTCTTAAGTATTGAAAGAAATAATAGAACTAGGAGAAAAGAAAAAATTCATAAAATTAAAAATTTTTTGATGGGGGGAGAGAGCAGGAACTTTGTGGTTCTTAAATATAATCTCAACCGCATTGCGATTTTTTATTTTTTTTATTTTTAATTTTTATTTTATTTAATTTAGTATTGATAATTTCACTTTTTTTCTTTAATTTGGTTTATACAGACACAAGAACACAAGAATTCAAGTATCACGGATAAGGTGATACATCTTGCTGATAATAGGTTGTTTTTTTGTTGTTGTTGTAGGAACCAGATATAATGTATACAGTTGAAATGCATGTTTCATTTGTCATGAGTGGTCCACATAGTTCAATTCAGGTTCCAGTTCTACCTTTAAATATGACTAATATTCGTTACTATCAAAAGATAAACAAACAAGAAATCTGTCTTCTGCTCTTGTTTAAACCAAACATTGACTCGTTTTAAGTGCCTTGTCTAATTCCGTCTGCTGATACGGCACGAAATGCGGAATCATCTGTACGTTTTTTATCGCCTGGTTCAACTTCTCTCCTCTCGTTCTCTTAGTATTTGATAATATTTTACTGCAAAACTTTCACTAAAAAAAAATGAAAAAATAGGACCCGACTGGAACCTGAGTTTAGTTAGACTGTATGTCTATCACCAGCAACCCATATGAAAACACATGGATTAATTTACAATATTAAAATTTATTCATTTTTCTTCTTTTCATTCTCTTTTTATTTTTATTTCAAAAGACAAGAACCAAAGAAAATAGATTCAATTAAGAACTCCTTAGTACTTGCCTTTTAAATGCAAATATATAAAAAAAGATATCAGGCAAAAAAATAAAGAAAAGAAAAGACAGAATACCTATACATAATAAAACATTATATAAACATTGAATGAGAGCGATATTTGGGAATACAAAATGGAAACGACATCAAAATAAGTAATAACAACATTAAATAAACAATAAATCAAAAAAAAAAAATTCAAAAAAATAGGACTAACATGGGAAAGTAGGACAGTTTTTTTTTTTTCTTATATATTTGATGGAGACGTCCTACTTCTTATTTCTCTCTCTCAAATCCGCCAATTCCATTACATTAATTGTATTCCTTAGTTACCATTTTCTTCGACATCAACGTCTTCTTCTGCTTCGTCTTCTTTTGGAATTCTAGAGTCGATAGCAATGTCAACAATAATTTCTCTACCATTGATTTCTTTACCGTTAAATTCAGCAACAGCCTTCTTTTGAGTTTCTTCATTGGCAAATTTGACAAAAGCAATACCTTTGTTGAATGGTCTTCTGAAATTGCCACCACGGCCACCTCTTCTGTTGTATGGAACTCTTCTGGCTGGGACATGGATCCATTTTGGTTTCAAATCTTTAAACAAACCACTTAAAGTTTTAACATTGACTTTGTAATCCAAGTTGGTGATGAAAATGGTATCCTTTGAAGGAGTACCATCTGGAATAGTAGCAGTGGATTCACCATTGGCTGCAGCTTCTTCTCTCTTCTTCTTAGCTTCAGCCTTCTTTTCTTCTCTTTCTTTCTTGATTTCTTCCTTCTTGGCTCTGTAAGCTTCAACTCTTTCCTTCTTTTCTTCTTCAGTTGGAGGTGGGACAGCCTTTCTGATAAAGATGTTTCTTCTTTGGAACTTTTGACCATTGAAATCAACAATTGCTTTATCAGCATCTTCTTTACTGCCAAATTGAACAAAGGCAAAACCCAAATGTCTCTTGTAAGTTTTATCGCCACGAGTATTTTCCTTGAATGGGATTTCAACGTCGGTGACATTCAAACCCTTGAATAATTCTTTGACTTCTTCTTCAGTGGCTTTGAAATCAACGTTACCAACGTAGATTCTATCTTCAATCAATGGCTTAATGACTTTTGATTCTTCAGTAGACATTTTTCTTTTTTTATTTTTCGTTCTTACTTATTCTTTAATTACAAATTCACACGATTATTAAATAAATTCACAACAACAAATTTTCTTCTTTTGATGGTTTCTTTTTTTCACCTTTGTCTGATTTCAAATCACAAATTACAAGGGATTCTCAAGATTGATTAACTTTCGATCAAGAATTGAACAAATTAATTGATTTTCTTTTTTTTTATTTTGGTCTTTTGAAAAAAAAAAAAAAAATTACAGAGAGTTGTGAACAAGGAAAGAGTGAGCACTACAACAACGACAACAGCAAAAAAAATTAAGGGAGTAAAGTGTCGACAATTGGTCGTTCATTGTTGTTGATTTTTTTTTTTTTCTTCTCCTATGAAATCTCGGAATCAGGCAAGTCATGTAACCACAAGACATGTTTAATCCAAGAATAAAAAAAATAAAAATAAAAGCACATTACAGAGATCAATGAGTATTACAATAAATAATAATATAAAGTCCCCAATTGGTATCAGAGTGGAGGTAGGTAATATATCCCGTCCGCCGCCGCCCCACATTCACCATTTGTAATATTCCCAAGAATAAAATAAAATATAACAAGAAAAGAAGAAAATCCAAGATTGTTTCAAATGGCCGCGTCATGTGATGTATTACACGTGACACAAAACACATGATAACTCTACAATAATCAACTCAAGTTTCGAAATTATTTATATTTTAATATATATGAAGAATAGTGTAGAAAGGAAATTCCTATAAAAACAATAAAACAAAAAGAGAAACAAAGAATTGATCTTCTTTTGTTTATTATATTTTAGTTTTGACAAATGCTAATTACACCTTACACATTGTCCAAAGTAATTAAGCAAGTGAAAGGAAATATTTTTATTTATTTATTGATTTTTTTTTTCTTTTTAATAAATTTTTTAAAAATTTAAATAGATACGTGAATATGTGAGTGTGTGGGTGTGAATGATTGAATTTGCTATTGAAATCTATTTCAATTTGTTGAACAATCTTGGGGCAACACAATCGTTAACACAGTGTTGTAAATGGAAGAATTCTTCAACACAATCTTCTTTATAGTGTTTATGTTCGTAACCTTCTTCTTCTTGTTCTTTGGTAACTCTTTCAATACATTCGTGGAAATGGTGATCGAATGGTTTACAAGCAGCAGTTTTAGCACATTCTTCACGTAAAGTATCTAATGGATCAACAGTTTCTTCTTCATCTTCGTCATCTTCATCGTCTTCATCATCATCTTCTTCGTCATCTTCTTCTTCAACGGTTTCTTCTTCAACAGATTCTTCTGGAGCAGCTTCTGGTTCTTCTTCGTCGACTTCTTGAATGACCTAAATTTCATTTAGTTAGTATACATAATTCAATGGTATTGGTGACCAATTGCAATGGAGATAATTTTCGCAATTAATCTTTGGACAATAATAGTTTATAACATACTACTTCTTCATCTTCTTCAGCATGAGCAGTTGGGATAACTGATTCCAATAATTCTCTAAAGAATGACATTTTCTTGTATTTGAATAATTATAAGTTGGTTCTTCCTTTTCTTTCTTCCACAGAAAATTCGAATAGATAATGTATCAATTATTAGGTATTTTCAATACAGTTTTGAATTTTTTTTTTTTTTTCAATTCTCTCTTCTTTTCCTCTCACTGTTTTAATTTTTTTTTCTTTTCATTTGGTAATAAGAAAAAATCAAATATCTAATTGGCTAGAATCTTTGAGTGGTCCGCACTGTGCAGGAAATCGATACATATAGAGAGTAATCGTTTAACAATTGATGATATAGACCTGATTTCACTCTTGGAACATATGGATATGATTGTATATTCAATGTTTTAGACAATTGGATGAAGAGTTTACATGTAAACTCGGTTGTTTTTATTGTATATACTGTTATAGTAAAACTGGGCGTTTTCACGTGTTTGGCTACACGTGAAACTGACAAACAATTTCCTTTGAAATCAATATTATCTGGAAATTAGACAGTATTTTTAATTTGAATTAACAGAATGAATTATTTATATTCATAGTGATAGTATGAAATACCGAAAAAGACGACTCATCTCAATTAGAATAAGAAATACCCCCGACCCATATTTTCGTTGCTTTACTTTTGAAGAGTTTCAACTGGGTTGCACAATATAGGTAAATGGAATGAGGAATCCAAAGAATGATCTCTAGATGATAATATTCAAAATGTCAGGGATGCATATCCATTTATATACCAATAACACCGTTTTAGGAACTATTTTTGTTGCTCAATTCCAATTCCCTTAGATGGGTTGTAGTTGAATTTAAGCGTTTCATAATCGTGTATTAACCAACTTCTTGTACCATTAACGAAAAATTACATATTCTTATATACCTACTTCGAGGTATTTGCTGTAGTGTTTGAACATCTTTGACATTAGTAAGTATCAACAACTGTCATCAAGTTGGGGATCTCTCCTATGAAATAGTAAACTGTCGAAAAGATTAGTTGCAAGACTTGTGATTACATAATGACACACGTAAATATTAGTCAGCAAATAAGAAACAAACTCTGAAACCCCCTTAAAGGCGGGCACTAAAAAAAAGAATATAAATATCCCCTATTTCCTGGCAAAGAAAATCTTCACATTTAGTATACTTGTTTTTTTTCCCCCTAAATATCAGTAATTTGAGAGAAGTAAATAAGTAGTTATTATGAGTTCAAGTCATGGAAGATATTCTGACATCTATGTTGACAATACACATAAACTAATCAATTCTAATAATGTGAATGATGATAAAGTTTCGGAATGTGAAATATCATCATTAAAAGAATGCTTTGATTTTAGTAAATACAAAAAGATTACAAGTCCAGTTACTCATGACATAGAAAATGTAGAATTGACCAAACTTCATGATAACAGTGTTGGCAAACAAAGTACAAACAGTAGAGGTCTGTATAAAAACTACTCTGAGTATCAGAAAGAATGCTTTTGGCAAATGGTTATTGAAGAAGGGTCCTCTGCCTATAAAGCAGCTTTATCAAATAATATAAATTTACGAACTGCCTATACCTGGAAAAAGAATTGGAACCGTAAAATTTTCGAAGAACAAAATGGTATATTTCGTACTCCCAAAAAGCGTGGACGTAAACCTCTTCTTACAGATGAACATAAAGAGTTCTTGAATGACTTAGTTGTTGAAGATGTAAATTTTACGTTAGATTCATTGTCAAAAAGACTTAGAGACACATTTGATGATGTCAATGCAAGTAATTCTACTATCTATAACTTTGCGACCAGAGTCTGCAATTTCAGTTTTATAAACAACACCAATTCAGGAGCAAGAGGCAAACTGGTTGAAGTAAATGAAAAGAGATATGAATGGGCAAATGAACATAAAGATCTTGACTTTAATAAAAATTGCGCCTTCATTGATGAAACTAGTTTCAACGTTGCAGGAGATGTAAAGATTAGTTTAATTGGAGCGATCTGTGCTAAAGGATGTATTGATTTGAAGTTTCAAGTCACGACTAAAACCGAGTATTCAAAAAATAATCCAATTGGTGATAGTAGAAGTCGTCTTACTGCTAGTGATTTCCATTGTTTTATAGAATCTGTTGTTCACCAGATAACCACTAATAAAGAGTTTGGAAGTATTAAATATTTAGTCCTTGATAATGCTGTTATACATAAAGGCAAAAACACTCGTTTATTGGTAGAGAATAATGGATTGGAGCTCGTCTTCTTACCACCGTATTCACCTGATTTGAATGCAATTGAGGAATTCTGGCCAGAATGTAAATCTATAATCAAGAAGTCTGTATTGAGCAAAAACAAAGCGTTAACCTCAACAGTTAAAGAATCAGTAGGTAAGATTCCCAATGAAAGTTATGATGATTTCTGCAAACATGCTGGTGATTATGCTCAACATTGTTTGGATAAATAGTTCTTCAATAGTTTACCAAGATGATCCAATTGTAAAGTATATAGTCATAAAATCCAATAAATAAGTGAATAGTGCAAAAAACTGTAGAATGAAAAACAAATTGCTAAGCTCTGTGGGTATAAATTAAGGTAAAGCTGAGTTGTTGTTGTGTTTGCTATTAGGGTAGTTGATATTACATCTTCTCCCAATCTCGGAATAACCAGTAACATTCAATAAGGTATTTTCGGTAGTGTTTTTTTTTATATAGTAGTTATTAAATAAAGTTATAGTTGCAAATTTATTAATATATTTCTTTTTCTTTTTCTTGTCAACATCTTGTCACATTTGAATGATGAATCAATTGAACATTGATGACTTTTTAAAGATTTATTAAACCTTTGATCCGAAATCTTAATAAAATTTAAGAAATTTTGCCAATTCAAGTTTGGAACAATTTGTGTTTATTGTACTAATTTTTCCAGACATCATGAACTCGTATTTTGAGGATCAGAATTCTTTGAAATGGGAGGAATTCTAAACCATAGCAATAATCAATCACGATTCGAGTGCTATTCAATCGTGATCAACAAAAACGAATTTATGTGTAGAGAGACGCCCATACGAACCGGCTGACGGGAGACGGCTAACTTGAAAACGGGTTAGAATGCGAGGAAGGTGAAATTGATATTAGAATGTATTGGACAATGCAAATAAATGATAGTCTTTCTTATCGTAGTTCCCCCTCCGTCCGCTTGAGAGATTAACTTTTATTTACACATTGTGACTCAGCCTTCGATGTAAATATTATTATGGGTTCGTAATCGAACAGGAAAATCAGGTTCTTCGTTAAAGCACTTTATTTGCTTTTCTTGCTTTTTGTGGTAGCCTTGGTGGATCTGTGGAAGTGCGGTTCGAGTACTACCACTACCACTACTACGGTGCCATATTTCCAGAGATGAGGCAAAAACAAAAAAAAAAATAAAATAAAATAAAAACAGGGGAGATATTCCTAATACAGTAAGTGCGTGCACGGGAATAAGCGCACGGGCGAAACAAGAAACAAGAAAAAAAAAAGTAGCAAAATTATTTAGTGCTTGAGATCAACACCGCTGTGGCTAGACATTCCCATCAGATTCGGGAGGGGGGAGAGAGTGTGAGAGTCGTTGTTCCTTTGGGCGAACACGTCGTCCTCCCCCAATGTTCATGCCAAACGATTGACACAAAATATAGTAACAATATAAGGACACATGCTGCGTGTGAGGTTAAAATGCGCTTGAAAAATTACTCACAGTAAAAACAAAAACAAAAGAAATATCAAAACACTTCCGGCGGACGAAAGCCTTTGCGCATGGCTAGTTATCTCCGCACCACTATTAATAATTTCGGGTAGGATAATTTTTTCAACTAACAATTTTTACTTTGCTCAGTTTTACCCGTGAGGATAAAAATTTCCGATGTGTTATTGTGAAAAAAAAATAGAAATAGAAATGATTAAAAAGCAATTTCTTGATTGGTATTACATTACGTTTCAGTATAAATATAAAATTAGTTTCCCGAACAGAGGGATTACATTCGTTGATTTTATAATTTTTTTTTTTTTTGGTTTTTAGTTTCTTAATTATTCTGTTTAACTAACTAATATTATTTGCTACTATAGTTATAATTACAATCTTATAGACTAATCCACGATGTCAGATTCCAAAACATCGAGTCAAAGGGAGTGGGATCAACTTGAAGATAATAGAGATTCTTCATCAGAAAACCACTCCATTAATGAGTATCATGGTTTTGATGCTCATGCAACTGAAGATATCCAGAATTTAGCAAGAACTTTGTCTCATAATTCATTCAAAGATGATTCTTCTGCTGGGTTAATGAAGTATTTAAGTCACATGTCTGAAGTCCCAGGGGTATCGCCGTTTGCTGAAGAAGAAATAAATGAACAATTAAATCCTGATTCAGACAAGTTTAACGCAAAATTTTGGGTTAAGAACATGAGAAAATTGGTTGATTCCGATCCAGATTATTATAAACCATCGAAATTGGGGATTGCTTATAGAGATCTCAGAGCATATGGTGTGGCTAATGATTCCGATTATCAACCAACTGTCACAAACGGTCTTTGGAAAGCCATTGTTGAAGGTATCAGATTTTTCCAAAAAGAAGACGAGTCAAGATGTTTTAATATTTTAAAACCTATGGATGCTATTATGAAGCCAGGTGAACTTACGGTTGTCTTGGGTAGACCAGGGGCCGGTTGTTCTACATTATTGAAAACCATTGCTGCACAAACTTATGGGTTCCACATTGGTAAAGAATCCAAAATTACATACGATGGGTTAACCCAAGATGATATCAAAAAACATTACCACGGTGATGTCATCTATTCTGCCGAAACCGATATCCATTTCCCACATTTAACTGTTGGTGATACTTTAGAGTTTGCAGCTAGATTAAGAACTCCTCAAAATAGAGGTGAAGGAATTGACAGAGAAACATACGCTAAACACATGGCTAGTGTTTATATGGCCACTTATGGTTTATCACACACAAGAAATACCAGCGTTGGTAATGATTTTGTCAGAGGTGTTTCTGGTGGTGAAAGAAAGAGAGTATCCATTGCTGAAGCATCCTTAAGTGGTGCTAATATCCAATGTTGGGATAATGCTACTAGAGGTTTGGATGCTGCCACCGCCTTGGAATTCATCAGAGCATTGAAAACTTCTGCTGCTATTTTGGAAAGTACCCCATTGATTGCTATTTACCAATGTTCCCAAGATGCTTATGACTTGTTTGACAATGTTGTCGTTTTGTATGAAGGTTACCAAATTTTCTTTGGTAAAGCAAGCAAAGCTAAAGAATTCTTCCTCAAAATGGGTTACAAATGTCCACAAAGACAAACCACCGCTGATTATTTGACTTCTTTAACTAATCCAGCTGAAAGAGAACCATTGCCAGGGTATGAAGATAAAGTTCCAAGAACTCCTCAAGAATTTGAAGCATATTGGAAAAACTCTCCAGAATATGCAGAATTGATCAAAGACATTGACAACTATTTTGTAGAATGTGAAAAATTAAATACCAAAGAAATCTACCATGATTCTCACGTTGCAAGACAATCCAATCACATTCGTCCTGGTTCTCCATACACTGTTTCATTTTATATGCAAGTTAGATATGGTGTTGCGAGAAATTTCCTTCGTATGAAGGGAGATCCATCTATTCCCATATTTTCTGTTTTTGGTCAATGTGTTATGGGTTTAATTTTATCATCTGTGTTTTACAATCTTCCACAAACAACCGGTTCGTTTTATTATAGAGGGGCATCTATGTTCTTTGCTGTTTTGTTCAATGCTTTTGCTTCGCTTTTGGAAATTATGTCACTTTTCGAAGCCAGACCAATTGTTGAAAAGCATAAAAAATATGCTCTTTATCGACCATCTGCTGATGCTTTGGCAAGTATCATTAGTGAGTTGCCAGTTAAATTAGTGATGTCCTTGGCTTTCAATCTTATTTTTTACTTTATGGTTAACTTTAGAAGAAATGCAGGTAGATTCTTCTTCTACTGGTTAATGTGTGGTTGGTGTACTTTAGTCATGTCTCATTTGTTCAGATCAATTGGTGCTGTTTCCACCTCACTTGCAGGTGCCATGACTCCAGCCACTGTTTTGTTGTTAGCTATGATTATTTACACCGGTTTTGTTATTCCAACTCCAAATATGTTGGGCTGGTCTAGATGGATCAATTACATCAATCCAGTTGGTTATGTGTTTGAATCACTTATGGTTAATGAATTCCACGATCGTGAGTTTGAGTGTTCAACTTATATTCCATCCGGTGGTGCCTACGAGTCTATTCCACGTGAAAACAGAGCTTGTTCTGCAGTTGGTTCTACTCCAGGAAGCAGCATTGTTAATGGTACTGATTATTTGGCTCAGGCTTATAGATATTACAACTCCCATAAATGGAGAAACTTGGGTATCACCATTGCTTTTGCTGTTTTCTTTTTGGGTATTTATATCTTTTTGACTGAATTTAACAAAGGTGCCATGCAAAAGGGTGAAATTGTTTTGTTCCTTAGAGGTTCATTGAAGAAGAGAAGAAAGGCAGCCGCTGACAAAAGCAAAGATATTGAAACCGGTAATGTTGTTGAAAAAGTCAATTTCCAAGATGTGGCAGAAGCTTCTAATAGTGAACGTATGAGTGAAAAGGGTTCCATGGGCAGTGATGAAATACCAAGCAATAGGGAAATTTTCTTTTGGAAGAATTTGACATATCAAGTCAAGATTAAGAAAGAAGATAGAGTCATTTTAGACCATGTTGATGGTTGGGTTAAACCTGGACAAATTACTGCATTGATGGGTGCATCTGGTGCTGGTAAAACCACTTTGTTGAATTGTTTGTCTGAGAGAGTCACTACTGGTGTTATTACTGATGGTGAAAGAATGGTTAATGGACATGCTTTGGATTCTTCATTCCAAAGATCTATCGGTTATGTGCAACAACAAGATATTCATTTGGAAACATCCACTGTTAGAGAAGCTTTGAGATTTTCTGCTTACTTGAGACAATCAAGTAAAATATCCAAGAAAGAAAAAGATGAATATGTTGATTATGTGATTGATTTGTTAGAAATGACTGACTATGCTGATGCATTGGTTGGTGTTGCCGGTGAAGGTTTGAATGTTGAACAAAGAAAGAGATTAACCATTGGTGTTGAATTAGTTGCCAAGCCTAAATTGTTGTTGTTTTTGGATGAACCAACTTCTGGTTTAGATTCCCAAACTGCCTGGTCTATTTGTAAATTGATGAGAAAATTAGCTGATCATGGACAAGCTATCTTGTGTACCATCCATCAACCTTCCGCACTTATTATGGCTGAATTCGATAGATTGTTGTTTTTGCAAAAGGGTGGTAGAACCGCTTACTTTGGTGACTTGGGTAGAAACTGTCAAACTATGATTGATTATTTTGAAAAATACGGAGCTGATCCATGTCCAAAAGAAGCTAATCCAGCAGAATGGATGTTGGAAGTTGTTGGTGCTGCCCCAGGTTCTCATGCTAAGCAAGACTATTTTGAAGTTTGGAGAAATTCTGACGAATATAGAGCAGTTCACGATGAAATCACCCGTATGGAAACTGAATTGGTTAAATTACCAAGAGATGAAGATCCAGAAGCTAAATTTAAGTATGCTGCTCCAATTTGGAAACAATATTTATTGGTTACTTGGAGAACAATTGTTCAAGATTGGAGATCTCCAGGCTATATCTATTCCAAATTGTTCTTGGCTATTTCATCTGCTTTATTCAATGGGTTCTCGTTCTTCAAAGCCACAAACTCGTTACAAGGTCTTCAAAATCAAATGTTTGCTATTTTCATGTATTTCATTCCATTCAATACTTTGGTGCAACAAATGTTACCAGTTTTTGTCAAACAAAGAGATATTTATGAAGTTAGAGAAGCACCATCCCGTACATTTAGTTGGTTTGCATTTATCACTGCCCAAATTAGTTCTGAAATTCCATATATGACAGTTGTTGGTACTATTTCATTCTTCTGTTGGTATTATCCTGTTGGTTTATACCGTAATGCAGAACCTACTGATGCAGTTGATCAACGTGGTGTTCTTATGTGGATGTTCCTTACTGGTTTCTTTGTTTACACATCAACCATGGGTCAATTATGTATGTCATTCAATGAACTTGCTGATAATGCTGCTAATTTGGCCACTTTGTTATTTACTATGTGTTTGAATTTCTGTGGTATTTTGGCAACCAAGGATGCATTACCAGGATTCTGGATTTTCATGTACAGATGTAATCCATTCACTTATTTGGTTCAAGGTCTTCTTTCTACTGGTTTAGCTAATACTGAAGTGACTTGTTCATCTTATGAATATGTTACAGTTCAACCACCTCTGGGTCAAACTTGTGATAATTTCTTGGGTCCATATGCTCAAGCAGCAGGTGGTTACTTTTTGGATAACAGTGATGGATCTTGTTCATTCTGTCAAATGCGTAGTACTAATTCTTTCTTGACTTCAGTTAATGCTATTTATAGTGAAAGATGGAGAAATTTTGGTATTTTTGTTGCTTTCATTGCTATTAATATTTGTCTTACAGTGTTCTTCTACTGGTGGGCTAGAGTTCCAAAAGGTACCCGTGAAAAGAAACATAAAAAATAGACGTTTTTCGTTTTTATATATAATTTAATTTATTGAGATAGATAGTCGTTTTATACATATATATATATATATATATATATATTATACCATTTAATTTTAATTCGATTGAAGAATGAATTTCGATAATTTTTCAAAATGTATAAGAATATGTATTATTAAAACAGGATTGTTTGTTCTTATTATATATGTGTATATAAGATTGAAACAAAATATTCTACAGGTAAAAAATATAAACAAAAGAAAAGAATTAACAAATGTAAATCAATAAAAAAATGTATGGATAATTAGTTATCTCTAATCCTTGGAGACATCTCTACCAAATAAGTAAACTTTAGCCCAATCCAAAACAACTAGCACTTGGTTCTTAACAGATAAACACATGTAAATATAAGCAGATCTCCAGAATAAGAAAGTCAAACTACCACCAGCACTAATGTTTGACCAATCACCCCAGACCAAATCAGCAACAGCCTTTTCAGAACCAATGTAAGCCAATGAACCTTGATAATTGTAAATGAAATGTGGCAAGTTCTTTTCCAATCTAGCCAATTTCTTGCTTAAAGTTGGAACGTTATCTTGTTCAGTAGCACGACCAATAGTGTATTTCAAAGATTCAACTTGGTGTAATTTATCAAAATAGTTGGCCAAGTATTCACCTTCTTGGAAAGCAACTTGAGCAGTTGGTGGGTATTTGGTAAAAGTACAGTCACCCAAGGCATAAATGTTATCAGTACCATCGACTTTCAAATGTTGATCAACCAATAAACCTCTTCTGGCATTCTTTTGAGCATCAACTTTAGAAATCAAATCATGAGTGAAGTTTCTTGGAGCATTACCGGTAGCCCAAATCAAAAGACCATAAGGAATTTGGATGGTTTCAGTGGATCCGTCTGCATTCTTGTGGTTAGCAATGACTTCTTTACCGTCAACTTTTTTAATCATGGTATTGGTCATCAAGTTAATGTTAGTGCTCTTGAAAACTTCTTTGGTATATTCAATCAATTTCTTGTTGAAAGTGTTCAAAACATTTGGCAAAGCTTCAACTAAGGTAACGGTAAGTTCATCGGCAACTTCTGGAACCCATTTCTTCAAATCTTGGTCAATGTAATCTTGGATTTCACCAGCAGCTTCAACACCAGTTGGACCACCACCACAGACAACAACAGACAACAATCTCTTTCTTTCTGGATCACCTTTTGGTAAAATGTTAGCAGCTTCAATAACATCCATCAACTTCTTTCTAATAGCAGTAGCGTCACTGACTTCTTTCAAGAAAGTAGAGTTTTCAGCAACACCTGGAATACCAAAAGTGGATGGTTGGGCACCAACACCAACAACCAAGTAATCATAGTTTAAAGTGGTGGTGATTTCTTCAACACCGGTGTATTCAGAAACAGTGGATTTAGCGGAGGAAGTGTCTTTACCAGAATGACCAGAAACAACAGTAGTACTTTGTTTAATAGTCAATTCATTCTTTTTTGGATCAATGCTGGTAGCTTCAGCTTCAAGATAGATAACTTGACCAGGGGTTCTTCTAGTAACGGTTCTAACAGGTTCAATGATGGATCTCAATTCAACGGTACCAGTTGGGACAGAAGGCAATAATGGAGTGAAAAGGAAATAGTTTCTTGGGGAGACAATGACAACGTTATACAAGGTGGTATCCAAGTTTTTCAACAAAGAAATGGAACCCCAACCAGAACCCAAAATGACCAAAGTTTTCTTTTTTTCACCATTTGGGAAGAATGGAGTTTGTTTGACTTGGTCAACTGGTTTGGATTCTTGAAAAATCTTGTAACCAACAAATCCAACAGTACCAACGACAGAAGCAACGGTACCGTAAAAACTGTATTTAACGATTCTACCAATCAAAGAGCCCTTTGATTTAGTTGATGCAGAAGTGGAATATTTTGAAATATTGGATTTGAACAATAATCTCGAATTGGCTACTGATCTAGTGGCAGCCATTGATCTGCCACCATTAACCAATGATCTTGAAAACATTGAAATAAGGAATAGATAAAGGTTGGAAAGGATAAAATCCTAAAGAATGGTTTGCTTTCTACAAAAAGAAGAAAAAAAAAATATTAGAAAAATTAGAAAAACTCTTCAAACAAAGATTTCAAAAAATGAACAGAAGAAGAAAAGAAGAAAAAAAAAAATTTCGGACAGATGATAAGAGTTTTTATATGATGATTAACAAAGAGGGAATTAACTTCTTTACAATCTTTCCCTTTCCTTTACCTTTTCCATTCTTTCACCCGAAAGTCGCTTTTAATTTTTGTGTACCAGATGAGGCAATTTAAAAAAAAAAAATTAATGCAGAATGTAATGCACAACCACACCACCACCACCACCACCACTACTTCTTTCTCCCCACTATAAACTACGACAGCGACTACCACCAGTCACGGCGCCAATTCAATGCGACATTTTCTCGAACTAAACTAAACACCAGCCAAAAAAAAAAAAGTCCGGCACAATGCCCATGCACAGCACAACACAGATTTGAACTTCTGTCGCAGTGAGAAGTCAAAAATTTACTTTACTTCATGGACACCTAAAGTCCGGTTTATTACACAGTATAAAGAGGGGAGTGAAATTATCAACTCATGCAGATAAATTGGTCAAACCTAGCGATGGGGGACACAGAGAGAGACATTAACTGGGCACCTCTAAGAGAATCAAGAAGAATGTCGTCAATGGGGGGTACCTGTTACTCCACATGTATACTCCACTCGTTGGAAAACATCTCGGATATTCAGTGTCCAATTCTGATCCATGATGGAAAAGAACCTGGAAGAATCGAAGCGAAGAAATTAATGCAAGAGATTGCACTTTTTTTTTAACGCGGATGTTGCGCACACCAGCGTTCATGATTGTGTGTATGTGTGTATATACTGTTATTATTATATTCACCGCAACCTTAATCAAAACGGTTCTCCACTTTCACAAAGGGACACAGGAGAACAATCTATACAATTCTATTCATATCTTCACCATTGCAAACCAATGAGAAACAAGAAAAAGATAATTCACTCGGATCAATTTCACAACTACTTGTTCTTTTCTTCATTTATACTTTCTTGGTTGTCGTGCTAACACTTTTTGTACACTTGACCTAAGGAAAATTTTTTAGTGACCTTAAAATGCAACTCAAACGATAGGAAAAAAAAAAAGAAAAATTTTTTTCTCTCATTTCAATCTATTTTTAATGTGCAGATGAAACAAAAAGAGAAAGAATTGAATTTCCCAATACCGAACCAAGGTCATCTTTTTGCATCTATTTCATCAACCAATCATGAATTGACAGAACCGATATCTCTGACACAGACCCATTAAAGCACACTCAAGAATTGGTATATGTTTATTTCATTATAAAAACCCACTGACTCTTTCTTCTTCCCAACGATTCAATTTCTCCTTTCTAAAATGATACAACTTCCGGCTGTTCTTAAAATTTTCAATCATAGTACCAAAACTTTCATCGGATATTTCGCTGCCGTGCGATCTGTCATTAAAATTTTTGACAATGTCTAAACTTTCTTGGTTGTTCTCTTCAATGAGTTTTTTAAACTTTGCTTTCAAGTTATCCTGATTGAAATTGGACGACAATAACTGGTATTGATACGTTTCAAGATTGATAAACTCTTGATAGATTATATTTATACTCTTGATCTGCTGATTGATCTTGTCAATCACTTTTTCATAATCCTTGATCAATTGACTGTATACCACATTCTCTAAAATATCATCCGCTTGTTGCAAAGTCCTGACAACTTCCTGTTGTTTAGTTGAGTAAGCCTCAAGTTGTCTAATATACCCTTGTAGTAGTTGTTTGTTGTCTGAGAAATCTTGTAAATACGAGGTGGGTAATGTTTCTACTGCTTTTGGTAAAGGAAATGCTTTTAATTCATCAAAGGTCAATTGTTTAACTGGTTGCGGTATCTTTTGCCGTGTCTGATCAAGATGGATATCCGTCATTATACTGGTGGTTGTTTTTTGTTGTCGTCGTAATAGTGAATGTGATCTGTTGCCATTCTGTGGCCAAAAAAAAAAAATATTAGAATACTTATCAAAGGAGGGAAAAAGAAAAAAATATCACTAGAGGTCGTGTACACGCCGTCAAATACCAATCCATAATTACGAATTAATATATTAAGTCTTCTATAAATAAATAATCTAACACCACTTTTATACAATATCAGTGGCATTCTTTCTTTTCAACTTTTCCAAGTTCTTTTGATCACGTCTGATTTGTTTGGATTCTATTCTTCTGTCAGCCCATTGTCTGATCTTTTCCCCATATAAATAACAGAAAATTGGGAATGGAACACCAAGTAAAATCCCAATGAATGCACACATAGTATTGGCCCAGCCATATCCTAATGCATGATACATTTTATTAGCAAAAAGTGGGAAAGTGAACCCAAATAATGATCTGAATAAAGCAGCAGCGGCAACTGAACTGGCTGCATATCTTACATTCATATCAATCAAGTAATTTTGAATGGTTTGAAAAACGCAGACCAACCCCATGGCAAATATGGCACTTCCAATTCCTGGCATTATCCAATGAAGTTTACGTTCTGCTGACCATCCAAACCAAATCAAACCAACTGGGATAAATATCGAGGATGCAATTAAACATGGTAATCTGAATTCAGGTTTAGCAACACCATTGTTCTTGGCAGTTAAATGGCGATAAACTTTACCAACAAGATAAGTCCAAAATAAAACCCCCAATATGAAACCAACACCCATTGGAATATACATTAATCCAGTTGTACTTTTGCTGTATCCATACTGTTCTCCAAAAATTTCTGGAAATGTAACAATCATAAGATACATAAATCCATAAGTGAAAGCCATGAATGAACCTAATCCGACAATCATTGGATGGGTAAATAATAATTTAACCGGTCTAACCATACAAAGCCAAATCTTGCCTAATTTACTTTCCCCATCAGCAATCTCATAAATTGTGTGTAAATTGTTGTTACCTGTTTCTTTTCTAAGTTTGTTCGCTTTTCTTTTAAGTAAAGTTGGTGAATAAGTTTCTTTAAAGAAAATTGTTGCACTAACGGCAACAAACCCATTAAATATTGACAAGACATAGAATGTCCATCTCCATTGTTTATGATCAACAATAAAACCAGAAATCAAAGGAGCAATAACTGGTCCTAAAAGTGGAACCAATGAATATGAAGCCAATGCTGCATTTCTTGATTTTGCATCAAACATATCAGATATAACACCAGCACAAACATTCATAGGTACACATCCAAATAATCCACCAATGAATCGACATACCATCATTTGAGCAGTGGTTTGTGAAAAGGCGCATCCAAGATTAAAAAAAAATGACATCCAACAGGAAATATCAAGAATTAATTTACGTCCAATATAATCATGTTCTGATAATGGGGCAATTATTAATGGACCAAATGCCCATGCTAAGATTTGAATAGATACCACCATGGATTTGAGAATTGGTGATGTGATATGAAAATCTTCTGCAATAAATGTCATTGCTGGAGATAACATTGAAGAAGACATGGGAGCAACAAATGCGTATAACGATACAAACCCAAGAAGAATCATTTTTGTTTTAAAAGGCCAGTTACGTGGATCTTCTGGATCATTAGAACCATTCCAAGTGATTAATTCTGGATCGATTTTATTAAATTCTTCTCCATGTTGAGTAATAGGAACATCTATATCTTGAATGGTTGTACTAAGATCAAGATTGTCACATTCATTTTCTATTCTACTTTCTAATTTAGATAAAATAGTGTTTCTTGTCTGGGTACGCTGAATTTGAATTTCTTCTTGAGGTAAATCTCCATAGATGTGGTGGATAGAGTAGTCATGATTCTCAGTAGATTTATAGTTTGATTCTCCTGTGATGTGTTTTCTAATAACTTCTAATGATTTCTTAGAAACAGAGCTTCGTCTTGATTGCGAGCCAGTCTTTTCTTGTTGTTTTTCGTAGTTTGATACTGTGAATTCCAAAACGTCATCATCATCATCATTATCATTATCAGTAGTAGTAATATGAGATGATAAAGTTGATGAGGTTGTTGTTGATAAATCTTGTTGGTTTAGTTCAATTGAATTCTTTTCACTCTCACACATTGTTTGTATGTTGATTGATTTAAAATAAGGACCTTATTATGATAGAGGAAATCTCATGTTGTATTTATATCAATGGTGATAAATCTTGTGTAACGTTCTAAAATTGCTAAAAGGATGTAATCCTGTTCCCTTTTGAAAAAATTTTTCGCAGCTTAATTTTACCGATTTGGCATATTCTCGGTTATTGATGGTGGGGCAAACCGAATGCTAACCATAGAAAAAATTTCATTACACACTCGCAGACGCGTGGACTCGGGCAGTCGCGGTAACAGCCATCGCACGGCATGAAATAATCTCGGTAATGTATGTATTTATCAAAGAATATCAACTATAGAATAACCGCATCATGATCTATGGCATAAATGCGGCAATATTTCTCACTTTCTAATTTAGCACATTGAACATTGGTAAGGTTGACATTATCTACCAGTGTAGATGTGACATTTGTATCAAATAAACTTGGTAGTTTTAAAATATAATCTAATAATCCTTTAACATGAACTATTCTAACATCTCTATCCCCTGATGATAATGTTACACCCATACGATCAACAAACTGAAAACTGTTTCTATTTCCTTCGAATTTATTATATTTCAAATCTTGTTTGGTGTATTTTTTGTCATTCTGGGTTACCGATTCTATTTCCCAATATGCTATCGAATTCGGGGTTAGAACATTTCTACCCAGACATTCTCCTGAAATACCAGGAACTATACCTTTGGTTTCATCTGGATACCATGGTACTATTTCGGCATTAAAATCAAAATACCCAGAAATGTCACTTATTCTATAGGAGTACTTCTTGTCGACAATAGTATAATCTTCAATTAGAAGAATGAAATTGGGTCGATACATTGAATCACCACATCCACAATCATTTAAATGTGTTCTTGCCCATCCCACATAGACTTTTCGGTTTTCAGGAAGTTTAAATATAGAAGACAAAGAATCAGGAATTAGTTGAGATGAAAATATTGGCAATTGGATCAATTGGGTACCACCTCTTAAATCTCCAAAATAATTATAATCTTCTTTTTCGGATTTTTGTAATATACTACAAAACCCTGAATAGATACTACATTCTAAAACTTCTAATGGTTCAAATGAATAAACAAATTTCATTGTATTCTGAGATTCTGATAAATTCCCCATTAACGGTATCCAATTTTTTTCAATATGGGCAAACTTCATTTTTCTTTTTTTCAAAATTTTCAAATCATCTGAAAATGGTAGATATAAATGCATAACTCTTTTAGTTAAGTTGAAAGTTTTCATGTTGAATACAATTATTGGTTCAATGAAACCTAACGAGTTACGACGGATTGACACTCGAGGATCTTCTGGACCAAAATAATACCTGTTGGAGTATGGTTCTAATTCATAATCAAAAGGAATTGGCAAGACATATGGGAAACTTGTTTTCTTGAAATTTAAAAATCTTTCAATTCTTGTTCCATGAAATAATCCTTGAATTCTGGATGTGTCTATTGGGACAACTTCTTCAAATGGAAATTCTAAAGTAGTCCCATCAGGTAATTCGTTCCAATTCGAATCAAATATCTGGATATACAAGAAACTAGCAAATGACTGATTTGGTATTTCACTTGGTGAATACAATACCCTACTAACCATATAATGAATATTATATTCTGGTAACCAAACTGATGAACCACCAAATCGTAACCATTTCTTTTCTTCTCCATTACCAGATAGTATTTTCGAATCACTTGTTGAATCCAAATCATTCCAAGTCTTTTCTTCCAAGAATGGGTCAAAATGTTTCTGTGCCAGTTTTATCAACTCAGAATATGATTGTATCGAGTGAAGTTTTCTTAAAAATACCAGTAAGTCAAAGGTGACGTGTTTTTCATTGGAAACGTAAATATCTTTTTCAGCCTTCAAATCATTGCATACCGATTTGGTAGCATAAAAATCACCAAACGTTTGTAACTTCATTGGCAGACTGTTAATCTTAATTTCATCAAGATATTTACTTGAAAGTGGGAAACTTTCAAATATATTATATTTATTAATTCTAAGTAACTTTTTCATATATTTTACAGTCATTTCACCTGATATTTTCATATCATTACTTTGTGGTTTGTACATAGTTGTAATCACTTCCAATCGATCTAAATCATTCAAGTAATAAGTAACTCCAATTACAAATGATAAAATCATTAAAAAAACAACTGAAATAAAAACACTTAAACTCACCTTTGTGGTTTTTAATTTTCTTAACCAAGATAACCATCTTTCGCTTAGTTTTAGTACCATGACCTTTATTCGTTCAATCATCTTTATTAACTGAATGAATTTTTTTGTGAAATACAAATTAAATTAAACAAAAAAAAAAAATCACCATGGAATGGTAATAAAACACAGGTATAAAGTTCTGTTTCTTTGTTATTGTTGTTGTTTTTTTAATTTTTTTGATTTTTCTTTCGTTTTCTTTACTGTTCTATTCTGTTGATCTTTAAAAGTTTAATTATAATATTTATTTCTCTCCAAAGAAACACATGTTGACATTTCATTTTGATACCGATGCAATATCATGCAAGTTCTCATACCAGCTTGTCATTTTCAGTTTTTCCCATTTATTTCAATAACACTTTTTTGTACATTCAGGAAAAACGTTTTACTACCAGAGACAACGGTAAGGCATAAAACGGGTATAATCACCTGTAATAATTGTACTTTTCTACTTGCAGACTTTAAATTAAAGATGATATTTCTTAATTAATGTCCTCATGAGTAAGATGCAGTCAGTTAATAATTTATTTTAGCACATTGAAATACCAATTACTTTCTTGATCATCTGGGATTAAGAGGGCAGCCAGTCTTCTTGTAGTCACACGATATCTTGATTATGGAAAATACAGTTACTTACTAGGCTCGGTTTTGTCGTGATTTTCTAGAAACAACAAGAAAGCCTGGCTAGCTCAATCGGTAGAGCATTTGACTCTTAGAAATACTAGTCATCAAAAGGTTGCGGGTTCGAGCCCCGCGTTGGGCTTTTCTTTTAACAATTTTTTTTGTTCATAATACGAACTCGAGATGTCTATACATATTCATCTTAGTCCATTTTTGGTACAATTTATGTTAGAATGATGCCAATTTGTATTAATAAAGTAGTCTACAACAAGTTTATGTCTGTTTTAAAAACATCCACAAAACTTATCATAACGGAAAACTAATGAGTAGATTATCCCACGATGATCGCACCGAGTTTACAACTTTTTTTGCAACTATGCTGTGACGAAAGGCAACTCAGTAAAGCTATAGTAATAATCAGTAGTAATATTATGACACCTTTGTTGGAAACCTATCCTTAGTAAATCTAAAGTTACAGGTTTAGGAGTTTTTCATATGTTGAATCATTGCTCACAGTGAATGTTATGGGTGAATTCACGTGATTTGATACTGAAATTTTCATCACACGTATACCGTATTTCTTCAATTTTCTTGTTCTGTACAGCTCACTACCTACGTTGACAATAACAAAAAGACTCAAACTTTTTTCAGATGATAATTGAAGTTGATACCATTCCGATTTTTTTTGTCTTAAATTCTGACAAAATTTTGCAGTAATTGATTCAATAAATGAGAAAAAAAAAATAGAAATCCTGAATCAACTCGCCCGAGTAAGAATTTGCCTTTTCTTTTTTTTTTTCTGTCTCCGAATTTGAATTCTTGTGTAATTCGCCCGAACAGATGTCAAACACAATCAATTCTATTATGAGTTTTAATTATTGCTGTACGTTTGATTACTACATGTGGCATAAATCCGAGAAAGAGAAGGTCGTGTGTAGTGTAATATTATCTTCTAGAAACAATCGGCAGTGTTTTTCGCATCTCTCGCTTTAATTTTTATTTTTATTTTTTATCATCCGTTACCCGATAAGTTCCACTAACCGCATCTTGTAACATAGAATGAACTACAAAAGGAGTTTAATTTGGCACATTTCATTCATTGATTAAATTTTTGCAATACTACCATCATATCATCATCATTAAACAATGTCCTACCCTACTGTTCCTTGGAGATCCTGCGCTGATTGGAAACAAATGCTTCATGGTTTTTGGCCAGGCAAGCCAAAATATACTGAATCCCTGTACCCTGAATTGAAAGATAAAGTTGTAATTGTTACTGGTGGTAATACTGGTGTCGGTTATGAAACTGTCAAATCTTTGGCTGGATCAACCAAATCCAGACTTTACATCTTTTCCAGAAATAAAGAAAAGACTTTGGAAGCCATTAAGAAGATTCAATTGGAAATAGCTAAAGAGTATAATGTCACCAATAGAGAAATAAAATTTATCCAAATTGATTTAAGTGATTTAACTAGTATAAAACCAGCTGTTGAAGAGTTCTTGAAGTTGGAAAACCGTTTGGATATCATTATCCATAATGCTGGTGTTATGACTCCACCTGTTGGATCCGAAACCAAACAAGGTTATGAATTACAATGGGGTACTAATGTTTTAGGTCCTCACTTACTACAAAGATTGTTAGATCCATTATTTATTAAAACAAGTGAAACAAATCCTGCAGGTTTGAGCAGAATTGTCTGGGTTGCTTCTACTGCTTATATGGCTTGCCCACAAGGTGGTATATTTTGGGAGAATATTAAATTTGACAACTTGAAGTTTTCCAAGAATCTTCAAGTTACTCTTTATGGTCAAAGTAAAGCTGGTAATATTATTCAAGCAAGAACTTGGTCAAGAAAACATGGTAACCCTAATGTTATTAGTTCATCCATTTGTCCTGGTTATTTAGACACGGAATTACAAAGACACTTAAATCCAGTTGAAAGAGCAGTTTTATCCTGGTTGTTATCACCAAGAAGATACGGTGCTTATACTGAATTGTATGCTGCACTTTCTCCCGACGTTAAGGATGGTACTCATGCCATCTCATTTGGTAATCCAGCTCACATTAGAGAAGACTTGAAATCTGATGCTATTGGTGATAGGTTATGGGCTTATCTCGATAAAGAAACAGAACCTTATATGTAACAAATGATATAGTTCCTGAATAATAAACACGACCGATTCTTATTTTTTTTTTAGTGGAAGCTAAATTTTAACGTCGTATGGTACAAGTTATTTAAGTACAGTCGTTGCAATTTTATTTTGTACTAGTGTGAGCATAATTTTCAGATCAATGAGTCAAAATTATTTGCACTATTTGCAAAGAAAAGTTCATATTAAGGCGGTCTGTATTTTTGAAACTTGTGCGCAAAAAATGTTCATACTAAAAATGTATGGTTCAAATAGAATTAATAGCAGTAAACATACTACAATAACAATTACGGTTGAATTCTATATGTGATTAATACAGTACCGCATTAGTAATAGTATTATGTAGTTATAATTTCAATTGATGGAGTTTTGCCTCTGATTTCTAGTAATTTGCAGAAATTGGGTCTCAAAGGTGAAAATATCAAGGGATGTTCCTTGGAAATTTATCCCTCGACGTAAACTGGTCGATAATTTTTTAATTTTAGTCGACAATTACGGCGAAAAAAACGCAAGATTCAAAAAAAATTGAAATAAATTACAGAAATGCTGTAATGATACAAATGTGCAAATTTAGCACTATTAATACCTTTAAGGATATTTGAACAATACTAGACGAATGTATTCACCTTTGATGACTTCCACAATAGATTCAAGTGACAGCAAATTGATGATATCATACTGGTACCACTGAAAATATGCCATCAGTTGAATTTTGTATGGGGAGAAGAGATTCAAGTCAAATTTTGAAATTTTTTCGTGCGTGAACCTATTTGAATTTCACGGGAATAAATCAATCGAATTCCTGATGAACCCCTTTGGGAATACTAGATGGTCTAAAAGTTAGAAAATAAATATAATAATAGTATATATGTGTCAATATATATATGAATATTCTAATGAATACATTTTTACCGGTCTGGATATCGTAATTATTGAGTTATTTAGGAAAACCATAATTCCCGATAAAAAAAAGATACTTTGATTTTTGAAGAGTAAGGATGGATAGATAAGTCCACTAATTGTTAGCCAATCCGTTCAGGAGTGAGTATGGTAGTATTAAAGGGTGATATAAATAACATCATGTTGTTTAAGCAATAAGAATCAAGCTAGAACCAATAGATCTAGCAAAACATGTGCAACTTTATGAAATTACTTTAGTTTATAGAATAAGGAGAATAATTTCCTGTCGTCGCATTTTTGGAAATTTCTGTAAAATTAATGAAGTTTCTTATTTTCCACCTTTTGGCAACTTTTGGGCAACCTTATAATGTTACTATTTTTCAGCAACATAATGAAGTTTTCAGCAAACTAAAAAGAACATCGGGGGTTCTCACTTTAGGTTATTTTCAAAAGTCTTTCGCAACTTTATAAATACTCCTGTTCTTCCAAAATTTCGCAACGAAATCAATTGACTGGTACTTCAAATAATAGCTTTGATCATATTTTTGTTATTTGAAAAAAGTGGAAACCACAACAATATCGATAAACAATATCGTGGAATACTATGAATCTTCTTATAGACTATCTTTATATATAAAATAGTAACAAATATACATCAGCGGCAATTAACGAAACTATACTGTATCGGTATAAAAATCCAGACTATACTTCATTCTCCAAAGGGGTGGACTGTAGGTAGATTTGGAAGAAAAAATTTACCTTTTGAATAAAGTATTAGTAGTAGATGGTTTGAAATGAATCAGCATTACAAATATTTGCATATTTAAATTGGCTATTAGTTATGTTCAGCCTATTCTCGACGCACAAACTCTGCAAACTCTTGAATTTAGGTCCATGGTTCGTACGAAAGAATCTGAAGAAGAAAAAAGAAGAATTCTAATATCAGAAAGAATGAAATATACAATACATAAATCGGATTCTGGTTCATTACTATCACTATTAGTACTTACCAGGACAATCTAGTATGTTATTCTTTTATTATATCATTGAGTTAAATGCATAAAACCCACAATGGATCATGTTTCCAACCAGTACAACTGAAAACATTCCATTTATTACATTTTGTATGGGAAAAAGAGATTCACGTCAAATTTTGAAATTTTTTCGTGCGTGAACCATTTTGAAAACTACGGAAATAAACCACTTGGGTTCCTGATCAACACCTTTGGGAATACTATATGGACAAAAAATGAGAAATATAATATAATAATAGTATAGATATAATGCTATTTACATTAATATTCCAATGAATACAGTTTGAGCTGTCTGGATAGTGCAATTACTGATTTATTTGGAAAAATTATAATTCCCGATAAAAAAAAGATTGTTTGAAATTCCAAGAGTAAGATTGATAGATAACTACACCAATATTTATCCAATTGATTCAGAATGAACTTATATAGCATAATTTATCACTGGGAATCACATGCCATTTTCAAAATTGCAAAAATCGTACTAGAAGAGAAAAATGTTGCAAATCGTGGAACATTTGCATGTCGCACTGTGACGACCATAGAAAACAGAGATGTAAATGCTACTTTTTTCTGAAGCATCCAAATATTCCACAAATTTGGAACATTCAAATCTATGCTGAATTGGTTGGAATATTTGGACATTTTAATACAGAGCACAACCATTGGAATATAGAAATACGCACTAATTACGACATTGAAAATCAGTGAATTAGTGCACAGAATATTTGAATATACAGATATACATGACACAAACATTGGAAAATACAAATATACACCAAATCAGAAACTTAAAATATATGATCTATTCAACGGAATATTTGAATATATAAGTTGCAACCATCAAACCCATAAATGTAATCATCCATCTTCTGTCTCTTTTTACTCAGAATCTTGACAAATAGGCTATCTTGATCGATTTCCATTACAATGAAATAGACTATTATGATTCATTCACATTGTATTCAGATGGAATAGAAAATCTATATTTTAAAAGGAACTATCCAAGAGTGTCTAAAATCTTCCATTTTTTTCTGTATATCAAAGATCGATTCTCACTACATTACAAATTTACCACAATTTTGTATGGGGAAAGGAGATTCACATCAATTTTTAAGATTTTTTCGTGTCTGGGCCAAAATTAAAACTACGGGAATAAACCAATCGACAAGCTGATCAACCCCTTAGGAAACACTAGATACCCCAAAAATCAGAAATATAAAATAAGAATGGTATGAAAAGAATACTATTTATATTAATATTCCAATGAATACAATTTGAGCGGGTTCAGTATCATAATTATTGAGTTATTTAGAAAAATTATAATTCCCGATAAAAAAAAGATATTTCAATTTCTCCAAAGTAATAATTGACCATCAACTCCACCAATTGTTATCAAATGTGTTCAAGAGTAAGTGTGGTAGTGTTAAACACTGATACAAATAATGTACCGTTGTTCAAACGACGAATATCGAGTTAGAATCAATAGATCTAGCAAAACATGGACAACTTCATGAAATTACTTTGGTTTTAAAAATAAGGGAAATAATTTCCTGTCGTCGCATTTTTGGAAATTTTCATAAGATTAATGAGGTTTCTTATATTCCACTTTTTGGCAACCTTTGGACAACCTTATGACGTTGCCACTTTTCAGCAACATAATGATGTTTTCAGCAATCTTAAAAGACTACCGCGATTTCTCAATTTTGGTTATTTCAAAAAGACTCCCTCAACTTTATTAATTCACCTTTTTTTCCAAAATCTTGCAACAAGATCAATTGATTGGTAATAGCTTTCATCATATTTTTGTTAGACAACAATATCGATAAACAATACATCGCAATACTATGAATACTCGGATAGACTATCATTATATATGAAATAGTGACAAATATACATCAGCGGCAATTAACGAAACTATGCTGTATCGGTATAAAAATCCAGTCTATACTTCATTTCCCAAAGGGGTGGACTGTAGGTAGATTTGGAAGAAAAAATTTACCTTTTGAATAAAGTATTAGTAGTAGATGGTTTGAAATGAATCAGCATTACAAATACTTACAGATTAAAGTTGGTTATTTGTTATGCTCAACCTATTCTCGAAGTGCAAGTGGTGCGAATTTTTAAATTTAGGTCCATGGTTCGCACGAAAGAATCCGAAGAAAAATAATTCAAGTATCGAAAGGAATGACATATATAATGTATAAATCAGTTTCTGAATCAGTGATTCCACTCCTAGTATTTACCAGAACCATATATTATGTTATTATTTTATTATATTATTGAGTCAAATGCATAGAACCCATAATGGAACATGTTTCTTACCAATACCACTGAAAATAAACCAAATTCTACTTTTTGTATGGGGAAAAGAGATTCACGTCAAATTTTGAAATTTTTTCGTGCGTGAACCATTTTGAAAACTACGGAAATAAACCACTTGGGTTCCTGATCAACACCTTTGGGAATACTATATGGACAAAAAATGAGAAATATAATATAATAATAGTATAGATATAATGCTATTTACATTAATATTCCAATGAATACAGTTTGAGCTGTCTGGATAGTGCAATTACTGATTTATTTGGAAAAATTATAATTCCCGATAAAAAAAAGATTGTTTGAAATTCCAAGAGTAAGATTGATAGATAACTACACCAATATTTATCCAATTGATTCAGAATGAACTTATATAGCATAATTTATCACTGGGAATCACATGCCATTTTCAAAATTGCAAAAATCGTACTAGAAGAGAAAAATGTTGGAAATCGTGGAACATTTGTATGTCACGCTGTAACGATCATAGAAAACAGAGGTCAAAATGCTACTTTTTTCTAGAACATCCAAATATTCTACAATTCTGGAACATATAAATCTATGGATCTATGGAACAGACATTTAAATCTATGGATATATGGAGGGAAAATTTCTACATACAAATGCGCACCAAATCAGGAACATGTAAATCAATGGTTTAATGTATGGATCATTGTGACACACAGATATAGGGCGCGACCAATGGAACATATAAATGTACAACAAAAAGTGACATTCAAAAATATGGTTTCAAGGATGTAATATTTGAATATTCATATATATTTATTTTCGGAATGTAAATTTATAAGTTACCGCCATCAAATTGATGAATATAATCCACTGTTATCTGTCTTTCCTTATTCAGAATTGTGTCAAACTGATGATCTTGATTGATTCCCATTATATTCAAATGTATTATAAAAAATATGTCAAAAAGAATTGTTCAAGAGTGTCGTAAATGATTCTTTTTTTCTGTACAGTGTTTCTACTTTCAAAGAAATTATTAATACTAGTGTGACAAATTTAATTCATAGTAAGAGAGATTAATTGCTCATAGTAGATGGAGTCAAAATGTTACACCAGCAGTAATAATACTTTCAAACCAGCTGCCCTATTTTTTGTTCATACCAAATATCATACATTTTTAGTATGAACAGATAGCGATCAAGGAATACGAACATTCATTGCGCACTATTATCAAAACTATTGGCCGAGTTTATATGAACTTTTCTTTGCAAACAGTGAGAAATAAAACTGCAACGACTGTATTCCTTTTTTCTTTAAATCATAATTTCAATAATCTACGTACTATCATGAAGCAATTTATTAACATATCCAGAAGATACCTTTCATCTACTAGAATCAACAGTCAGGTCAATTTGACATTTTTCACTAAAGATAATTGTATGTTGTGTACCAATGCGAAGAATATTCTTCATGGTACTTTAAAATCCCCAGATCTCGCCAAAGTTCCAATAAAATTGACAACTATAGATATAATGGATCCAAAGAATCAAGAATGGTTTGATAAATATTGTTACGATGTTCCTGTATTACATGTTGATAGACCAGATCAACCTAAACCAGTTAAATTCATGCATTATTTTTATGAAGAAAAATTGAAAGAAGAGTTTTCCAAGTAAGTAAATAGAACAGTATGTATGTATTAGGATTGTAAATAGTTCATAAAAACAAAAAAAATAGATAACGACAGGTAATAAAATACTCAACATTTGCATTGATTTCACCAGGGTGTTTATCCAGTAAAATGAATCTTAAAGTGCACTGGCAAATCTGAAAAAAAAAAATCAATCAAAAATACCAACTCCACCCAAGATTAATAATCAACTCTTCTGGCATAACTCATACCATTACTTACAATGAGGTTTCCTAATGTGGGTTTAGCTCAACTATCAAAGACATTAATCACAATACGAGGTCCAGATGCAACTAAATTTCTCAATGGGTTAATCACTTCGAGATTGCTCCCAAACATCGTTAAGAAAAAGCAACATACAATTAGTGAATCAGAAGAGAACAGAAACGTTAACCTTTCAGAAATAATAGACGTCTCGAAGAATTATGGATTGATTCATGAAGATATATATGACCCAGATGGTACTATAACTATCAGTCGAGATGGGATTAATTCAATGATTTTGAATTCAAAGGGAAGAGTAGTTACAGATTGTTTCTTATACCCAGAGCCATTCCATAATTTGGATGGTATGTTTGATAAAGAAATGGAACAACCAGGATTTGTATTAGAAGTGGATTCACTGATACTGCTGCAACTTATGATGTTATTGAAATTACATAAACTAAGTGCAAAAGTGGATATTTCTCCAGATAAAAGTTTGTTCTCTTATTATTACTATAATGATACTGTTCAATTTGATGAATGGCTAGAGGAAATTCAATTTAAATATCTCAAAGGTCAAGACCCAGTAACTGCATTGCAAGATGCCAACTCATTTATTAAAGATGAATTATTTTTCAACAGTGATATTGCAAAGAACATTTTGGGATTTGCAGTAGATAATAGAATTCCTAACTTTGGTGTAAAATTTGTCACCAATAAACCAATTTCAAATGACAATCCTGAAGGTATTCCACTTGAATCGGTTTTTTCATCACAATTTAAAGAAAAATTCGATACAACTACTATTGCTGAGGACGAAGTGATAAGAAGAAGATTTGAAAACGGAGTGTTTGAAACTCAAGATGCTCCAAAGGGAACATCATTATTGCCTTTTGAATGTAACTTGGATTATGTTAATGGGTTATCATTAGACAAAGGATGTTATGTTGGTCAAGAATTAACCATTAGATCATTTAATAATGGTGTCATAAGAAAGAGAATCTTTCCAGTTCAATTTTTTGAAATCACCGACGAGAGCTTAGATTACTTACAGCATCATCCTATTGAGCTTGATTCACAAGATCCAATAGTGGATGTTTTTACTGGTATCCCTGATTCTACATTGACAAAGTTAGAAATTACCCCACTTCAGGAAAAATCGGAATCCAATCCTGAACTGGATGGACAGGACCCGTCTGCTTCTACAGCAGCAGCAGCATCCCCTTTTGCATCTACACGAAGTGTCAGAAAGAGAAAGACTTCTATTGGTAAATTGATGTCACGTCAAGATAATCTTGGATTAGTTTTATTCCCTGTTGCTGACGTTGAAAAGAACCAATTTTATAAACTTGAAGTTCCATCTTTGGAAGATGGACACAAACATATTGGATTAAAAGTTGGTATCCCTGACTGGTGGCCAGAATAATGCAAATTGTATATACTCCCCAAGTAGAACCCTTTCCCAATAATTATTCATGTATATATAAACACAAAATAATAGCCAAGAGGTTTCTAACTCTGTGACCCTTTTCATGAAAAAGTCAGACATGAATAGAAAAAGTTGAACAAATTCAATGACGTGAAATTGAAGAATGCCGTGCTCATTACACCTCAGACTTTTTTTTTTTTTTTTTTTTTGAACTTTCGTTTCGCACTCTCTTTTTCTTCTGGTTCCTTTTGGTCACCATTTACGTTTAGATCTCGTCGACTTCAAAACACTATATTAAGCAATGGCAGAAACAATTCCACCAGAAGAATACCTTAAACAAATCAGCCATGCTGCTGATGTGATTAAACAAAAAATTGGTCAATTTCCAGAGTTATCCGAACCTAGAGTCATGATTATATGTGGATCTGGTTTAGGAGGAATAGCCAATATTCTTGAATCAAGTACTAAACTTGAAATTTCATATTCAGATATTCCAGGTTTCAAAACATCTACTGTTCCAGGACATGCTGGGAAATTAGTTTTTGGATTAATTGGAACCAATAAAGTTCCAGTTATGTGTATGGTTGGAAGATTACATTTTTATGAAGGTTATACATTCCAAGAAACCACATTCCCTGTTAGAATTGCTAAACTTTTGGGTATTACTAGTGTTATTGTTACTAATGCTGCTGGTGGAGTTAATCCAGAATATAAACCAGGTGATTTAATGGTTATTGAAGATCATATTAATTTCCCAGGTTTAGCTGGTTATCATCCATTAAGAGGACCAAATTTAGCTGAGTTTGGTCCAAGATTTCAACCACTTTCAGACGCTTATGATTATGAATTACGAAAATTGTTTATTAAAACTGCTAGAGATAAGTTAGGAATTACTAGAAATATTTTTGAAGGAACATATTTTTTTGCTGCTGGTCCAACTTTTGAAAGTAGAGCTGAAGTTAGAATGATTAGATTATTAGGTGGTGATGCTGTTGGTATGTCAACTGTCCCTGAAGTCATTGTTGCTCGTCATTCTGGTTTGAGAGTTCTTGCATTGTCATTGATTACAAATGCAGGTGTTGGTGATAAACCACCAAGTGCTTTTGATGAAAATCCTAAAGCATTAGATGAAGGTATGGCCAGTCATGACGAAGTGTTAGAAGCTGCTAACGAAGCATCTAAAGACGTTGAAAAAATTGTAGAATCTGTTGTTAATGAATTATAAGTAAATGTACATCTTTTATTATTTTTATTATTATTATTATCATGTTAGTCTTTTTTAATTTTTCTATTCATTCAGTATACTATTGACTTTTGTTCTACATAATTTATTGGTCAACTTCACCTGCAGATTCCCATTTTCCTTGTAAGTTTTCTTTCCATAAACTTACTTTGTTGTCACCACCAGAAACAGCCAAAATGTTTCCTGATAATGACCAAGAACATCTCCAACAAACATCTGGGAATTTTTCATCAGTCAATAATTGTTTTTGCCATTTACCATCTCTATCTTGAGTCCAGATCAAAACAGTACGGTCTTGAGAAGCAGTGGCAATATAAGATCTAACCAAATTTGAAGGAGACCAAGCAACATCTCTAACCCAATCTGTATGACCTTCTAATTTAGCTTCTTCAATATAAGTATTGTTTACAGGATCATACTTCCAAATTTTGGCCAAATTATCAGACCCACAACTAACGATTCTACGTTGTTGTTTCAAAGTGGCTGGATCTTTAGAAGAAGTAGATATTGGAGCCCAAGTGGCCGAGTTTGCT
Source organism: Candida tropicalis MYA-3404 (assembly GCF_000006335.3). NCBI lineage: Eukaryota > Fungi > Ascomycota > Pichiomycetes > Serinales > Debaryomycetaceae > Candida > Candida tropicalis. Next base: position 1,221,842 of record NW_003020055.1, on the reverse strand, counting down.
CCTATGGCATGTGCATCAAATACAACATGTGAAGTAGTACCATCATCATTGAAATCCACTACTGAAACTTTACCATCTGAAGAAGTACATAATAAAACAGCTCCTAATTCATGAGGAGCCCAAGAAACAGAATTGACACTTGCTTGATGAACAGTATGTTCGGCAATTATAGACCATTGTTGAGTTTCTGGTTGTTCTTTCCAAATCAATGCTTTACCATCATATGAACATGATGCCAATATAGATCCAAATTTAGGATGTGCCCAAGAAACTTGCCAAATTGGACCTTCATGTCCTGTCAATGTAGTTGTTAATTTATAATTGTCAGTACCTTCAAGATCAAATATTTTAATAGTTTTATCAGAAGAACAAGTGGCCAATCTCTTTCCATAATAATCCAAGACTGCATCATGGATCAAATCTTCATGAGCATTTCCAATTGTCACCATTATTTATTTTAAACTATGTGTTATGTGTAATATGAATGTGATGAAAAGTTTTGATTTTAGATTCAGTGATTATGAAGAAAATGTTCAATATCGGTTTTTTTTTTTGTTTAGGTTTACCAAAAGGACAAAGAACGAGAAACTGAAAAAAAAAAAAAAAGAAAGAAAAAAAAAAAGTGCAAATGAACACGTCCCACACTCTCGCTAACTCGTGATAATAATAACAGGGAAACGAAATAAAAAAAAAAAATTGGCAAATTTACACGCCATTTTAGACAACCCATCAAACAACCCATAACAATCAATTGTGATATCAACAACTATGGATAAATCATATGATGATCTACTGGCCATATCGAGCCTTGTACTGACATTAAACCAAAGAGTTAACGAATCAGCCGAGTCTATTTTTAAACTACAAGAGATATCGAATGTGATTGTTCCTCACAATAGTACAACCGATAAAACCACCACTGATCAACCACAAGATAATTGTAGTTCTAATAATGATAATGAAGATGATGACGAAGAGGAAGATGAGAGTTCAATAATACGAAAACTAGAAGATGAAAGAATTGCTCTTGTTATGGATATCCAAAAACAAGATTTTGTTGGTGAGAAACTAAGGGAATTAATTGATCAAAATCAAGAAATGCTTGACTCTGTGAAAGAATACCTCCAAGCAAGAGAATCAATACAAATTGAAGAAGATTTATATACCAAGAATGATATTGAAAAATTTGTTCATGATATAATACAACCAACACGGATTCAACTAAGGGAAAATAATCAGATTCTTCATACAAAGATAGAACGACTTGCTGAGAAACTAATGGAAATCGAACAAGATATACAAAGAGAACCAACACTTCTACAATCAGAAAGTTATCAAAAAGAAGTGAAATATTTAGTAAACGCATTCAAACAATTAGTTAAAAGAGATTAAGAATCTATAAATTGACAGCCCCCCCCTATTTAGGATCAACAGGAGAAGCAATACTTTCTTGAGAAGGTTCACGACCAATATACGAATAAGCTCCCTTGATGATGGATCTATTGGGATCTAATTTTTTCCAACTTTCCCTAATTCTCTCCAAGTTCATATTCTCTCTATTGAAATGGAATAATTGGAACAAACAAATGATAAGTTCATAAACAAATATCGCCACACATCGAAGAAAACTGATAGGTTTCTCCTCTTCGATAGTATCAAAATAATGCTCATTCCCAGTCAACTTAACGGCAATACTCTTTCTTTCTTCTGCATTAGTATAGACTTCTTTGAACTGCTTCAGACGAAGCACTCGATCAATGATCCCAACCATTCGTTTGTTGCAATCTTCATGAAGTTTCAACTCGTACAATTTGAAATTCTCATCTAATTCATTTATTCTCTTTGAAACTATTCTTGTTTCATAAAGCAATCGATCAATAGTGGTGTTTAACAACTTCATATTGTAGTCCAATTCTTCATGCATACCTTCTTCTCTGCCTTTATTAGCATGCATCTGGTGTCTAATATTCTTCAACTTGATCAATTCTAAATTCATTAATTGGTATGATTTATCAACAGTGGCATTATTAATATGAGGTACCGTCTTTGCTTCACTATCAATATAGCAGGTTCTTAAATTCTCATATCTCATTAACGTGTTGATACTTTCAAGGTACGACTGAGAAAATTTAGTCATGGATCCAGGTTTTACAATATGTCTTGACAATACAGCTTCCTCCACATCAGAGAAACTGATGCTTCGTCTCAAACGGCAAATATTAACTTGATCCTCATTGTATCTAACTTCATTCTTTGAAATCAGCAAAGTGTTCAAATTCTCCTCGTGTTTGTTGATCAAATACGGGTATGAGTTTCTTCTATTCAAGTTATATTTAAACTTCGAAATAGGATGACTAAAATCATTATCAGTAACTGAACATTTAGGAGGAATAGATGCCGTGTTTGAAGAAACGCTTTCTGTGAAAGACGCGTTATCACTATGAATTTGCAAGAAAGAATCAACCATTGAAGTCGGACGCACTTCTTTAGCATCACCATTATCACCAGGAACTAGTAATGTTGTATCTTGTTTTGAAGTATTTGTTATATTCTTTCTACTTTGTAAGCCAAGTTTCATCTTACTAAATCCACGTGAATATTTTGATGGATCATTATTAACCAATAACTCCTGAGTTTGTGCAATCCTATCTCTTAAACTTTCAAACCCATATTGACTAGCATTGGAATCGTCACCCACACCACGACCACGACGTTTTTGGAAATGAAGATGACTTGAACCGTGAGTATGGCGATGCTTTTCGGTTTGATTCTGGACCAGGTTCGGAGTTTGATTCTGATTCTGAGAGTGGTTGTTATCGATTGTTGACCTGTCTGAATAGGTAAACACGTGATTGTTTTGCACTCCATAGAATAAACGAATCAACGTTTTTCCTGCTAAATGAGTCTTTACCAAACATTCCAAATCTAAAGTTTCAACATCTAATGGAGTTGCCATATCAGCAAATTTTGCAATTTTGTTTCTGATTCTACCAGAAGTTGCCTTTGGTGCAGCAATATTATTATCATCGATATCTTTAGTGCTCGGCAGCACTGATGATTTCATTACGTTGGTAAGTTTCTTTAACTCTTTCCCATATCTTCTCTTTTGGGTGGTATTAGATGAATTACTTGTCAATCCTTTTGAGTTTCCCGAAATAGCAGGTGCAACTTCATAATCATGAGGATCGAAATCTGCAGAACTGTTATAAGCTGTTGAATAGAAATAATTACTATTTTTCTCTGGTAATAATCTTGCATTGGTAACAGTAAACATCTTGTTCAAAGTTTCCATGTCCAATTTTCTAGTCTTATCTAGCTTAAATTGTCTTTGAAATTGTCCAATTGCAAGCATAAAATTTTCAAAATCAAATGGGTCTTTAGGAACATCGGATCCACCAACTAATACCATTCTCATTCGAACACTAAGAATTAAACTAACCACAGCAGCCACTGTTCTTGCTGGTAAGATACCATTAACCGGATTTGGTTTTACATTGAAATGGGGTAATCCAATTAAATTCCACCAATTCATAATAGCTTCTTCTGTTTTGGCACACAATAAACCATCACAGTATCTTGCATCTAGTAAATCAAAATAAAATAAACAAGTTTGAACAATATTCACCAACTCTTTAGCAGCAAACAGGATTGGTACTTTTGTATTATAAATTTTATACATTTGACGGAATTTATCTTCTGAAGCATCGGAAATTTTGCTCGTTGTCATTGAAATAGAACGCCCTGTACATTGTAATTTCTTCAAATTTGAATTAACCATAAAAGGGGTTTCAACTTTACGTACATCACCACTAGGAATAGGAATAAGATTTAATGCGGAAGGTAAGGATGTCAAATTCGTAACAAAACAAACTTCATTGGTATAATCCGCGGTGCTATTTTCTCTCTTTGGTGAAGGTGGAGGAGCTGGAGAAGATTGGGTTGTAGATAATTTTGACAAAGTCAACATTTCACCAGCACTGTTTGTTCGACTATGTAAATTTTTTGGTCTATCCTTTTCCATTTTTTTCATTCTTGAATGGTTCTGAATCAATTCATTTAAATATTCTTGGAATCTGACAGGGTAATATTTAGCAGGTTTCTTAATTATTGTCAATCTAACAACAGATATTTTGGAGGCTTCATTCCCTGTAAAGGCAGTGACGATAGAACTAATGTTACGATCATTAACCCATTGTTCAACTAAATATATTTCAAAACCGGTGACTTCGGATTCTTGTATCAAATGAAACTCATTCGAAGCTATAAACTCCTTTTGAAAATACTTGACTGCATTAAAATCAGGAATGATATAAGTTATAAAATCGTTGGGATTTGAGAAATGTGATTGAAGATTTGTTGAGCTTGATGCCACGGAATCGGGCGGTAGTCGACTAGACAGTTTTGAAGCACTATGAGAAGGTAGACTATATGGGGAATTCATTTGAGACGTCATGTACCACTCGATGATAATAACAAAATACCTTTACAAGTTGTGTTGTAATCAAGGTTTATCGTAACGAGAAAAGTGTTTGCCTTTTAGGGGGGAGGATAGTGTATAATTGATAGGCGTAGTTAGTAAACTTTTACCACGAGAATTGATCCCTTTACACGCAAAGGACAAACGAAAAAAAAAAAAGTCAAACTGTGGTGCTTACGTAATCAAAAATATGAGTTTGTTTCCTACTCAAGAATACAAACTGTTCACATGTGCCAACAAAAAGGTTTCCATAGAGATAGAAGTATATTAAAGGTTAGAGATTAAGCAATTGTAAATTAAAGATGACTCAAGTGTGGATGTTGCAATTTCCATTAGAAACGCAAAAACACAGCATGTAATTTGTAGCACGAACAAGGGTTTTTCTTTTTAAATTTCCTCTTGTTTCGCAACTGATTAATTTTGCATAATAGACATGTTTTCCATTTGTCTCTAATATACGACGATATGATCATTAATTCATATCTAACGATATGTAGTATTGTTTTATGATAAATAAGAATGGGAAGATTCGAGTAACAAATGCCATTTTTGGAGATATCAGCGAAGTTGAATTTTAGAATTCCTACACACATTGATAATCTTGCATAGATAACGAGAAGCGAAAAAAAAAAAAAAATTCTTCGGTACCTTCCGTGAGATTACAGGTAATTGATTAGATTAATGATTGATATACCATATTGGGATATATTATTATTACTGATATCGTATGATTAACTCATCGATATCTGATGATGATGAAGATGAGGATGGTAATGTCATCCAGTTATACACCAAAGAGAGTCATCTTAGTAGTAGTGGTATATCTGAAGCAAGAATTAATCAACCCATGTACCCCAGCAAGTCAAATTTTGATACCCAATATTTTTGTAATTAAAATTAAGAGTTAAACTCCTGTAACGGAATTATGATCTGATTTAACTGAGTCAAAAATTAATCAAAGTTTGCTTTTTAGGCAATTTAAATTGAAAAATTATTGGTACAATAATAACAATAACAATAAGAAACCCCCTTTCTTATCAACAACGTTTAATTTGGACACGCGGCGAATTGCGGCACCGTACTAAAAAAGAAAAGATAATCTCCTGCATGTACTCGACCATGCCCCAAAGCAAAGCAACCCTATTTCTTCTTCTTTGTATTATCATATCAAAAGGAATTTCATTGTTTGCGCCCATTTCAAGTAGATTTTAGACTATAACCATGCTGCATTGCTGTTGATTAATATCTTCTTTTTTAAACTCCTCCTACTCGCCCCCCGCTTATTCGGGAAATAACAATAGTTGAATCATCATTATCAAGAGAAACATATCTGAGTGATTTGCTTTTTATATAAAGTGATCAAGATCTCCTCTTTATTTATTCAAAATTATTCCCTTTTTTTTACATATATATATATTTAAAATAATAGTAATAACAAATTCAAAGATGCAAGAGGATAAAAAACAACAACAACAGATTGTATCAGAAGATGCTAGTAATAGTTTTGTTGAAGAAGAATATTATGATGGTAAGTCAATGACATTTTGGCAAAAACTAATTAAAACCCTTGAGGTTCAACCAAAAGGTGAATTATCTACGGCACAAATGTTTTTATATAATCATGATTTACGTCCTGTTGAAGAAGCAAGACGTCAATGGGCATGGTATAATTATGTTTTCTTTTGGATAGCTGATTCTTTTAATATTAATACTTGGCAAATTGCAGCCACTGGTATTCAATCAGGTGGTATGAATTGGTGGCAAACTTGGTTAAGTGTTTGGTTAGGTTATGCATTATGTGGTATATTTGTAAGTATTGGATCACGAGTTGGTTTATTCTATCATATTTCATTCCCAGTAGCTGCTCGTTCTTCATTTGGTATTTATGGTTCTTTATGGCCAGTATTAAATCGTGTGTTTATGTCATGTATCTGGTATGCTGTTCAAACTGCTGTTGCTGGTCCAACTTTTGAACTTATGTTACATTCCATCTTTGGTAAGAATCTCCCGGAGAGAATCCATGATACAATTCCTGATAAAGATTTAACTACTTTTCAATTCCTTGGAATCTTTCTCTTTTGGTTATTTCAATTGCCTTTCTTATGGTTTCCTCCACATAAGATTAGACATTTGTTTACAGTTAAAGCATATATTGTTCCTGTTGCTGGTATTGCCTTTTTGGTATGGACAATTGTTAAAGCTGGTGGTATTGGACCAGTAATTCATCAAAAATCAAAAGCACAAGGATCTGAATTAGCTTGGGCATTTGTTGAATCTACCATGAATGCATTAGCTAATTTTGCAACATTGATTGTTAATGCCCCAGATTTCTCTCGTTTTGCTAATAAACCTTCATTTGGTATGAAATATTTGGTTTATACTTTATCTATTCCAATTTGTTTTTCAATCACTTCTCTTATTGGTGTATTGGTTACTTCTGCTTCAGAAGCAATGTATGGTGTTGCTTATTGGTCTCCATTAGATGTATTGGGAACATTTTTAGATAATTATACTCCTGGAAATCGTGCTGGTGTCTTTTTCATTTCTGCTGCTTTTGCTTTAGCTCAATTAGGTACTAATATTTCAGCAAATTCTATTTCTTTTGGTACTGATTGTTCTGCTTTATTACCACAATTTTTAAATATTAGAAGAGGAAGTTATATTTGTGCATTTTTAGCCCTTGCTATTTGTCCATGGAAATTAATATCATCATCTTCAAGATTTACCACTTATTTATCAGCTTATTCTGTATTTTTATCATCTGTTGCTGGTGTTGTTGCTTGTGATTATTTCTATATTCGTAGAGGATATATTAAAATCCTTGAATTATATTCATTAACTAATCCACAAGACAAATCCCAACCATCAATTTATAGATATAATAAAATTGGAGTTAATTGGAGAGCTTATGCTGCTTATATTTCTGGAATTTTACCAAATATTGTTGGATTTGTTGGTGCTACTGGTACTCATAAAGTTCCTATTGGTGCTACAGAAGTTTATAGATTGAATTTCTTTATGGGATTTTTCAGTTCTTGGATTGTTTATTCAATTTTATCGTATTGGTTCCCTGTTCCAATAGGTGTTGAAAATGTGGGTCCATTTGAAAAAGGTTGGTTTGAAGAAAACCAAGATGTGGAGAGTTTTGAAGAAGAATTGGTTGGTCATGAAGTTCATCATGGTGTTGAAACTTATGGAGTTTTTGAAGAAGACCAAAGTAGTGGGTTCAAGAAAAGTGTGTAGATTTTTGATTTGTATATGTATGTGTGTGAATTTCACAAAACTCGAGTAATTATACATTGATACGAAATAAATAAATAAATAAATATAATAAAATTAAACTATTATAATAAAAAAAAATGTAACTATTTAATATTGGAACCACGTCTAAGGTTCATTAAATCATTGACTGCATCTTTATCGTCATTATCAAATACAGGAGACATTGATTGGTATGGATTGTAATATTGGGGTAATGGCAAACTTGTAGGTTTGTTCAAGTTTTGTAAACCTAAACTTGGTCCAGTTGACATAGGTGAAGTTGCTGCCGACAATGGCATTGTAGACGTGGACATCATTCGGGAGTTTAAGGAAGGTGAAGTTGAAGAAGGTAAAGCCGGAGTCTCATGTGACAGAAGACGTTTTGGCTGTTGTTGTGGTTGTGATTGTGGTGGTACTGGTGCTGGTGGTGCTGGTGGTTGTTGCTGGTGTTGGAGTTGATATTGCTGATGTGTCATTGGTTGAGGATGTTGTTGATTCTCCTCTTGCTTGAGGTGGCTATTTTTGTGATTGTGGTTATGACTGTGATGGTGGTGATGAATAACAACTGACGGTTCAGGAATACCACTGACAGTTTGTTTATTATTCAACTGATCAACAACATCACGGGATTTGTATTTGATAAACTTCAAAATCTTTAAATATTTTAAATCTTCATCTAAATTCTCATCATCCCAGTCGATAGTTTTATAATATTTCCCATCTTCGTCTCCTTCGTCGTCAGAACCATATTGGTGATGGAACAAGATATCCTCCTTTAGTTCGTCATTCATCAACTTTTGGAATAATTTATCATTCTGCATACTCTTGGCTCCTGGCTTATAGTTGATGAATAATTTAATAAACAAATCTACCGTTTGTGATAACAAGTCAAATGAATCATTAATTTTGCTCCGTTCTTCTTGTGTCTTGACAAACTTCATTTGACAAATTAATAAATACAACATTTGTAAAATTATCGATTTTTTCAAATTTATGACAGTCAATGAGAGACCATTCAACATAGTATTGAATGGAGAAATAGGAACTTCTCGAACAAGTTTCTTGATATTATTAGGAGTTTTGGTTGAACCAATTTTACGTCTTTTAACTGAAAAGTCATTAATCACGAACCCGTCATCGTCAACATCTAAACCTAAACTTTCCATAACTATTGAATTTGAAGCTACTCTTGGTGAGTTTAATTTTTCCTGTGATTTACTAACGTGTTCAAATACTAACAAAAAGTATTGCAACACTTCACTTGATAATACGTAAATCTTTTTGTAATATTCAAACGTCAATTCTCGATCAACAATAAAATTCAAGTAATTGGCTGATCTAATTAATGTGTAATGAAAATTCAATTGCAATTTAATCAACTGAGAAGCAGTATGAATGTCAGGCAACCCAGTTTGATAGTAATTGATCAAACCTTCACGTGATAATGCATCCTTATCCATAGCAAAATGAAGATCATTTTCAGTAATGTTGATCAAATCAGGAAGTCCCAAGTCCTTCAATGGTAATAGTGACATTTTCTTTGACTTTAATGATTCTCTCCAATCAGTCAAGTTTTTATCGATAGTTAAGAATTGACTGTAATTGTAATTCAAATTCCCATCATTACCATCACCGTCATCTTCATTCAAAATCATATCTAATCGATGAGGACTAGTATGTAAATCCTTTTCCTTTTTCTTACGATCCTGTTTCAAGTATTGGTAATAATTTGGTGAAAAAGAAGATGGAATGATAATGTTCATTAAATTTAGGAATTCGATACTTGGTTTCAATAAAGTGTTGAATAAATCGTCATCATCTCCAAGTAAAGAAGACAATTTCTCTGGTGTTAATTGAAAATATCTATCAATAGTAACAGGATTAATAACTGTAGTGTTTAAACTTGGTTTGAATCCAAACTTCAAATTAAAACATTTCAATAACACTTTAAACACCCAAAAGATCTTGACTCTATTTCTTCTTTGTTGTTGATTCAATGCAAGATCATTGAAAAACAAATTTTTGGAGTTTAAATTGATACCCAAAATACCAATAAATGCATTGGTTAAGGATGACAACACCAATGATTTCTCTTTGTTGTTTGTCAACAAAGAATAGTATAATAATAATAAATATGTTTGTAATTGACCAATTGATATGTGGAATCCATTAAAGTACGGTAGGAAATCATAAAGAGATTTTATAATTGATTTTTCTCGGTTATTCATAGAATAATGTGGATCCGAATGATTGAGGAGTAAGTTGAGGTTGACCGTTGGATTATTGATCATAATCATGGCGTAAATTTGAATGATTGTCATCAAATAACTGTTGACTATTTGATAGTCATTGGTGTTGGACAAGTTAAATCCATTGATAGAAGAATCATCATAAGTAAACATAAAGGGATACATGGTATGAAAAGCTTCATATGATTCCATAAATTGTTTAAAATCAAATATGGGAATAAACACATTATAGTTTAAGAAAAATTGTACAATTTGATTATCCATTTCCTTTTTATTTTTGAAAATCTTTTTAAAATTGTTAATTAATTTAATAAATAAATCATAGATATCTGTTGGTAATTCACTCTTCATACTGATATCGGTATTGGTACCAGTTAAAGGATTATAAATCAAGTCTAGATCTCGATTGTGAAACTTGTTACTTTTGGTATATGATGGATTGTACAAATAACTATCAGGATCGTTCAACAAATAGTTGTGACTATTTGTAATTTTTAAAAATGGCAAGTTCAAATTGATCAATAAATGATTAAATTGGGATTCAAAATTTAAATTGTCATTACCAATAATGACACCTTTGTTGTCAATATTGAAAATTTGATCAATCGGGTTATTAATAGGTACTGATTGGTTATTTGATTGGAAAAGAACTTTATCATTTGTAGTAGTAGTAGTTGGGATAGAGCTATTATTTGTCATTGGTCTAGTTGGAGTAGTTTGTCCCGTATGAATGGCACTACTAGCCAATGAATCATCATTATCTGTATGACCTCCACCACCACTAGTGCTACCTATTTTATCACGTAATTTCTGATTTTCATCTTCTAATTCTTTAACTCGTGCTTCTAAAAACAGAGTGAACCCTTTTGGGAAAGATTTTCTTGATAATTTATCACTTGTTTTACATTCAACTTCGACTTTTTTACAATTATGACAAGGGGATTGTCCATCACATTTGATTTTCTTTATACGGCACCTATCACAAGCCTGAGATACTCTGACACCTGAAGAAGTGCTAATTAACTTAAAATTTGAAGAAACAGTTGATTCGTTTGGTTGTTTACTTTTCTTTGCCATGATATTTATAGTTCAAAATAAGTAATAGGAATCAAATGACAGGAGCGGCAATAATAATAACAATAACAATAATAAACTAAATAGAAATGAGTGAGTAAGGGGAGCTATTCTATGTATGTTCAAAATCCTGTATTTATGAAACAACTAATCAATTGGATAAAGAACTGGTAATGGTAGAAATAAATATAAAATTATATTTCTCTGGTGATTAAATTTTCTCTCTCTCTCTTTGTTTATAGTACACTGTACTGTGAGAATGAGAATGCCAGACAAATTTCTCCACGCAAAAAAAAAAAAAAAAATTAAATACTAAAACGCTACCAATTGTCGACAGTTAATCCCGGGGAAGCGGAATTTTTCAATTTTTTACTTACAACTATCCATTGGAAAAGATGATTGTTTATGGGAATCAAAGAAGTTGGTTCATGAGACGTATCACGTGAAGGACTAACCTACTGTTTCAATTAAAATCAATGGCTTACTTCAACAACGAATTGTTTCCGACATAACATCCGCTTTCTCTATCGTTCTTTCTACTTATCCCCAGATTCTTAACCTCGTTTGAGCCAACCGGTGTTCGGAACAACGGAACTTCTATAAATTAATCAATACTCATTTCTCGGTAAACAATATAAACTAATCTAAACTATGTACAAGAAGTAATCTATTTATCTCTAACTATCATCGTTTGTTGATTTACCATTCACTCACTTTGAATGTCCAATGTTTATACAGCAATTCTGGATCGTCCATTGCCATTTCGTTTCATCCCCGTTGAAAAATTTTTCATGTGAAAAAAAAAAAAAACTAAAACTAAAGTCGTGTGATGTGGCAAAAATCCGGGGTAAATTCCAATAAACAACAAATCATTAAACCATCATCATCATCGATGTCCAGAATAATCGATTAGATTAACTCTGGAAATGACCGTACCTGCTTACAAGCTGTTAGACAGTAGATATGTAGAGTCACAGAGTTATGCAACTCCCGTAGTACACAATTACACTGTTTAATTATCTCAATAGAAACTATACAATGCTAGATCAGTTCTATTAGGGTCCAATTTCTCAGTCAACACTTTCCAAAACATTTCCTCCTCTTTGGAATTACCAACACTTATTAAATCATGAATTCTGTTAATCCAATGTAAGAATTTATCCACTGGAATATAAGGAATAAGTTGAATTAATGGAATATAGCATTTTCTGGTTATTAAAAACATTAAAAATCTTTCCCCATCCGAAGTTGGTAATATCTTTTTACCGAGGGTTTCTATAGCCACATTTAATTGTGTTTCGGATAATCTTTGTGGAAATTGCAGTAACAATAATTCAACATATTGCAATACATCATTAATGTTAATGACTTCACTATTGGCAAAATAAAATAACAATACGGAATGGGCAGCTTCTAATAATTCATCATTATCATATCTCTTATCATCAGCTAATCCAATAACAATATTATATACTTCTTGACGAAATCCAGGTTGACGATGTGGCAGTTGAAGGTAATTTTCCCATAATCCTAATATAAAGATCACTTTTGATGTATCAATATAATTATTATTTAAAACATCTGGATGTAAATTAACTTCTTGATAATTTCCTATTAAATATAATGTATTTTTCTCAAATCTTATACCTGTAGTTAATGCCAATTCAATGGTTAAATAATAAACAAAATTATAATTATCAAATCCACCTTGTCCAATAGATAATAATATGAAATTGATATAGTATAAATTAGGTATCAATTCCAATGCAATATCTTTATATTGATATTCAATTCGAGATAATTCACGACGTCCTCCAAATAAGAAAAAACTTCTATTACCAAAATTAGAATTGGCTGTAACAAATCTTGTTAAAATACCTTGAAAGATAATAATCTCTGAAAATAATAAACTCTTCATGAAAAACCAAAAATTTTTAATTAATGCATTGGCTTGTTTGGAACCATTGAAATCATTAAATATAGATCCATTAGCAGTATGATTAAGTGTTTTATTGAATTGAGTAATCCGAATTAAATTATCTCTAACTAATAATTCATTTACTTGATCAAATCCTAGGGTAGTGAAATATGCCTCAAGTAAAAATGAAAGTTTATTTAAATGTTTGACCACTGGTTTATTCATGATTTCATTATATACAATTTGTTCAATCTCGGGATTTTTAGAATCTAAATTGAAAAATTTTTGATAAACTAATGTAGATACATCATGATCAACAAATACCATTTCCATTAATTTATTGATAATAACAGGACTTGGGATTTTTCTAGTATATTCTTCAATGATATTTTTTTCTTCTTTTTTATAAACTAATGCAAAACTTGTCAAACTTAAGAAATTAACATCATTAGGTAATATTTCAGAAATTGAATAATTCAATGCAGTAGTAAATAATTCCATAACTTCTTTATCCCAATCATCAAAAAACCATTTATATTCAACAAAATTAACTTCTGAATATAATTCATTTCTTAAATTATTCGATAACAATACCCCACTTAAAATAGGTAATATTTTCCAACTATTTAGTTTTGGATTGAAAGCTTGAAAATTTTTCAATTCTTTTAATAAAATAGAATAAAAAGTTTTAATTGGTAATGTAGGTATAGATATTTTTAATTTCTTATCAAAAATCAATTTAAAAACTTCAATAATTGGATAATTTTCTTCAAATTTGGGGATTTGATGAACATTAAAACAAACTGGTGTATTCAAGAAACTAGCAATAACTAATCGTAAATTTTGTTCATGTTTAATATAAGGCAAATAATTATATAAATATCCCAAGACTTTATTAACTGTAGTACCCGGTGGTGGATTTCTCAATTCATTCACAAGATAATCCAATTCTTGCGGTGTGCCACTTTTAATAGTAGTAATATCACCAGGGGTATACGAAGGAACAGTTGATAAACCACTCTTCTGAGCTAACAAAGCACGTCCCTGTGGTCCTAGTTTATGATATAAATCTGACATGTTTTCAAAATACACTGAATCGTGGGGGGCAGTGGGGATTGAATTCAACGTTGATAATAAATCACAATTTTTTGTTTGGTTGTTTGGTGCGTCGTGTCTTTGAACCTCGCTTCAAATGAAATTTTGTTTTCGCCTGCCACGCCCACACCCACTGCCACACCCGCAAAGAATCAAATGTGGAGAATATCATATGCTTGGTAGCGCATAAGCGCATAGATTAGAATTAGCAATAATGATAAATTTTTGATAATGACCTTATTGTAATTATTAGAAATAAAACTATATATACACTCATATATTGCTATTATTTTTCTTTTGCTTCAGCTTCAGCTGCTCTGGCTGCTTTCTTGGCCATCTGTTTGCTAAAATGAATCAATACTAAAGGTGTCAATGCTGTTAATACCACCACCCAAGCAATTATAATACCAATATTCCTACCAATTTGACCTTTGTAAGTATTGAAAAATATCACACAATATATCTCAAACGCATTATGCAATGGCATAGCATACCCGTATCGGAAAAATTCTGGTAGAAGAGCTATTGGGGTAAACGAAGGAGTAATATTAATGATAACCCAGAAAATTAACCAAAATCCTAACAATGGAGGGTAAATTGGAATAATTATCAAAGCAGCCAACTCAGAAGCTAATCCTACTGTCCACATAGTGAGAAAAGTAACCATCCAGTATACCAAAAAACCTGATTTGCCAAACGTAACTGAGAAACTCACTTGGAATGCCAATGTAACCAATCCAAACATTAAACTAATAACAAAATATGAAACAATAGAAGAAATTGTTCTATAAAGTAAAAAATGCGGTTTTTTAACCACTTGCGCTACTGATTTATGAACCCCATCGAAGAAATTGAAACTGAAGAAACTAACAATAACTAAATACAAAAGACCAATTTGCAAACTAGCAATAAGGACATCATTGACTAATGGTATACGATCCACCAATTGGAATCCTAATGATTGTATTGCTGTGTTTATGGAATTTTCATTATCTAAAGTGATATTTCCCAATTTAATTATCTCACTCATTACCAGATTCTCATCGAGCCATAAAGTTTGTACTTCTTGAATGGACTGAATAATAGTTGGCATGCTTGTCAAATGTCTTCCTGTTTCATAATAAGAATATGTGGCATTACTAGCATTGAAAAACTGACCATTGGCCAAACCATTATAAATATCAATAGATGTATTTTGTTTGATATAGATACAAGACCAGTATTGTTGATGATGGATTTCTCGTATCACTTCTTCCTCGACAGTATTATTGTGTTTTATGGCAATTTCCTCGAATTCCGTGTAGTTATAAATATGCCAATCACCGAGCAGTTTAACATAACCTGTTTGCAATAACTCTCTCATTTGATTCCCATAAATAGGAGGTATTTCATCGGATTGTTGATCTTCCAAAACCACCAACATTCTTAGATTTTTAACTCTGGATTGTCTCCTATAAAATGATCCCCAATAAATAGAAAACACACCTAGACAGCCAATTGCTATGATCAAATATACTTTTAAAAAACTGAGATAGATATCATTTCTTTGTTTGTCTATTTTTTTACTGAAAAATGAATATCTACTTTGAAACCTTTGTAGCACTGTTGATTGTCTTGAAATTGATTCTCCTAATTCGTTATAATCATCTTGATTATCATTTTGTGCTTCTAGTTGACTGCTGTCGGAATTTGCTGTTGGGATGAAATGTTGTATTGAATGTTCTGAACTAGTAGTTGGAGGTAATTCTGATCTCTTTGAATCAGAGCTTGATTCCTGTAAATTTGACATCTTTGACAAGTGATGATGATTGTGATGAAATACTGAAAAGAATAAATGATAATTTATGTAAATTAGATCAATTTGGACTAAACAGGGATCATCTTCTATTATATATATATTTTTTTAAAACAGAAAGAAGAAAAAAATATTATAATCATTGTCACTTTATCCGCAAACCATCGACTTTTTGGTGATGACACACACATCCCGAACAATAAATTGGGCCAAGCAAAATTTCTCGGGTGTAGCCGCATCCCGAGTCTCGGAACGATCTTGTAAGTTACAAAGATGTTGGATCTTTAACTTCCTCGTCTCGGGTTTAGTTCGTTGGCATCAGATTACCCAAGGGAAGTTAAATAGTTCCAAAATATTTAACTACTTCATTGTCATTACAATCTGTTTCTTGGCTGGTATAAGCGCAAAAGTGTTCATATTTACAATTAAACTTCGACTCATAACTATGAAAATCCACGTTGCATGAAAAGAGTCGTGCATTGGTCTATAGTCAGATATAATGTGAAATCACAAAGACTCCTCCTCTTCATATTATTATTATTATTATAACTGGATATTCCGCTATGTGGGGACATGATACCGGAATTACCCAAATAGTTTGTAATCTATTATTTAGTGCTTTTCGGGTTTTAGATTAGCATAGTTTAATTTGTAAGCAAAAATGCCTGGCACCACGCGACACACTAATACTAATACCTCAACTAGGCTTTAAATAAAGATGTCCCTCTAGACAACGATAAAATACGACAACTGCTCTGTTCTACTGGTTATGAACTGTCACCAGATACTTGCTGAAAGTATAGAACTAACTGGGTGCGGGCATCATTGATTAGTCAGCAATCTACCCGTGACTGTTGGTTTTTTTTTAACAATGACGGTCGTTCCTTTACCAATACAATCGTACCGACTTTTTCTTTTAAGAAGTTGTCTCTGATATATTTCTCTACTACACATACAAGACAATGAACTTACTCGCTCTCATTTATTATCAAAAACCATTCAAATGAATAGTATATTATTACTAGGAGACATGTTCATTCTTACACATTATTCTATCCACAACCTGTGTATCAATCACGTGAATCAACAAAAACACCATACAAATCAAATCTCTCATGAACCAAACAAACAAAAAAAAATTTGTTTGCCAAATTTTGTGATAAACAAAAAAACCCAACAGAGAGAAAGAAAAAAAAAATTTGACTGTCGACCAAATCAATCAGAATCAACAGAATCAATCAACCGTCTATCCATCCATCCATCCATCCATCAACCAATCAATCAATCAATATTGTTGTTTTTATTATTATTATTGGATCACGTGAGTCTGTCTAACACATTAATCTATTACTATTTATTTATTTCTCATTATTTTCATTTCCATATATTTCATTAGCATTAATCCTGTAATCTTTTTTTTTTTTTTTTTCATTTTTTCATCAGTATAATCTGCAACACTTCCTTTAATCCTAATTTTGCAATCTTTTATAGTTAATAATTATTATTACCCCCAACCAGTATGACTTCACAAGTAAATACTACCACTACTAGTTCCACAGCCACATCTTCTGCTATCAATCCACTAAACAAGAATGGTACGGCAAATACCACCACCACTGCTACAACAACAACAACAACAACTAAAGGTACAACCACGCAACCTTCAACAGCGACAGGGATGGCTGGACAACCTCAAAAGAAAGCAAAGAGTTTTAAGAGATTAGAAATGGAGAAACTAATACGAGAGTTTCAAACTAAATTAGGTAGGAATTGGGAGAAATATCATGAAACATTGAGTCTATTTTTAATTGGTAAATTATCACGTCAAGAATTAATATCTATTATAATACCCATTCTTAAAGAGAAGAAATTATTGAAATATCATAATAAATTATTATTATTGAATTTTGCTAATTCTTTAAAAGACAATCCTATGGAATTATCAAATGAATTTTCTAATTTCTTTAATAAAAAATCTGGTAAAATTACAAAGAATAAGAATAATCAACTTGAGAAATTTAAAAGTATTATCATGGGATTACCTGTTAAGGAACGTAAAAGAATCATTGATATTTCAAGAGATAGTGGTAAAAAGAATAAAATTGCAACTGATATTATTCTTACTAGACATTCTATTTTACCTAAAATTCCTATGATTCAAGATAAAGAACAGCAACAATTACAAGTGAATAATCTTGTTCAATGGCAACAAGATGTTTTAAATGGTATTAATACACCAATAGCAACAGAAAATTATGAAATTCCTGATTATGACAATTTATCAAGACATATGTTGATGACCATGAGAGAATATGGTTTAACTGGTGGTATGAATCCAGGTGTGATGGAAGTTTTATTATTAGGTTTAGAATCTCATTTGAAAAATATCGTTGAAACTGCAATTGATGTTGCTAAATTTAGAAAGAATAAATATACTAATGATAGTTATGTTCCATTAGATAAATCTACCACCACCACCACTACATCAACATCAACTACTAATAATGGTAAAAGTAAAAGTAAATTTGAAGAAGCCACATCAAGTAAAGATATAACCTTATGTATTGAGGATTTATATGATACTTTTGAAATGTATCCTCATTTAATTGAACCAAATGGTCCAAAATTAAGATTATCTAATGTTATGTTGGAAAATGATGATATGATAAATGATGGAAATGGTTTGGATTATGAATTACCTCCAAAAAGTATAGAATATATTGCTAAAGAATCTGCAGTTGCAGCTGGTGCTCCTGCTAGTACCACATCATCTCCTCAAAAGAAAGATAATTCAAATTCTTCAGTTATACCAAGACCCGATGCTCATATTGGTTCTGCTGATGAATTGAAATGGGTATTACATGATCTTGTATCAACAATGTGATCAATAAAAAAAAAAAAGAATGACTATGAGTAGTTAAAATTTAATTTACTTCTTATTTTTCCTTTCTATATTGATTAAGAAGGTATATCTATAGAATTTATAGTATTTAATAAATTGATTGATTCTTGATCTTTAGCATCGTATAAAAACAAAGCAGTACAATTTTTATATAACCAATTCAACAAACAACCCAAGAAATCATTACCCTTGATATCACTCTTTATAAATCTTGAAAGTATATTCTTTTGTTTGTCAATATCTACTCTTGAACAATCAACCACAATGAATTTCGTCTTTTCATTGGATATAATATGAATAGCTAATTCTTCAGATATAGTAGAATCTAAATCTTCAACAACTTGTTTAAATTGATCAAAATCATCAATAATCATTTTTTGATGTTGAAATAAAGTATCCACCGACATGTTTGAATTTAATAAATCACAAATATCATCATCTTTTATAGAAATACATTGATAGATACTATTTTGTTGTTTGAAATTTTCAAATGAATTAATTACAATTGATCCACCAGGTAGATAATTGTTAATAATACAAACATTACGATTTTTCAATACTGATTTAACCAAACATTGAAATTCTTCAATTATAAAACTCGAAGGGTTATTTACAGTAAATGATTTATTAAATAAATTGACATCGGTACCAATTCCATAAACTCGGAATTTACCTTCATATTCCATTATTGAATTTTCTAAAACTCTTCGTTGATGATCATGTTTGGAAATCTTATTCCGAAGGATGGAATATTCTGAATGAATAATATCATATTCCTTTTGTTCTTCAGAATCTTTGGTCATTATGGAAGATAGTTCTTGATCAACTTTATCAAGATCTGATTCTAGTGATTTTTTGGTTGCTTGGAAATTATTCATAATTTGTTCAATTCTAGAAATTTCATGTTTGACAACATCAATATCAGTTTGTTTCTCTACTAACGTAGACTCTTGTTGATAATGTTCCATCAGAATTTTTTCAAGTTCCTTCTTTTTATCATCCAATTCCAGTTGTATTGTTTTCTTCTGTTCAACTAAAGGTTCAATCTTATTTGCCAATTCCGTTTCAAACATTTTTGTTTCTTCATTCAATCTTTCATTTACCTTCTCTTTCAATTCTTCAATTTCATTCTTTACAACATCTCTCTTTCTAGTCAAACTTTCAACATTTTCAATCAAATCGGTAAAATCAAATTTTTTTGCATCTTCCAATTCATTCATCATTTCAAATTCCAATTCTTTAAATTGAGAATTTAATTTCATTTCATATTCTTTAATTTTCAAATTAATCAATTTTTCTTCTTGTTCAATAAATGATACAATATCCTCTTCAATAAATTCCAAATGAATTTGTTTTTCATTAATTAAATTTGAAATTTTTTCAATTTTATAATAAGTATTTTTAAAAATTCGTTTCAATTTATTCAATTCAATTTCTTGATTTTCTAAAAATTGTGCTTGTCGTTTATAAGATTCATTTAAAGAATAATATTCTTCTTGTAATTCACTTATTTGTGAAGTAGATGAAGTAACAACAGATTGAACATTTTTAAAATTCAGACGTATTGTTGATTTTCGTTTTAATCTTTCTTGAATAGATAGTATACCTTGTGGTATTGATATTGAAGATGATGTTGAACCTGCAGATGATCCTGATGATGACCCTCCTAATGAACCTGAAGATGACCCTAAAGAATTTGAAAGTTGTGGGATTTTGGATTTAAAATTACTTGGAATACTAGCCATTTCAAATCCTAATGAATTTCTTCTTTTCTTGAATCCTATTGTTTTAGAAGTTCGTGGTATATTTGGTGATATTTCTGACAAGGGTCTTTTATTATTACTAGTTTCCTCTCGTGAAGGTGATGGGGATTTTATATTATCTAAAGCCATGGTATTTATTTGATATGAAACAGGGATGAAACAAAATGCAAGGGAATTATATGAATGAAAAGTACACAGATCAAAATAATATTATGATGAAACAACGTAGTATTATATATGTAGACAATGAATATATTTCCTATTTGAAGTAACGTGATCTATGAAAACTCACACATCTATACGTGAGTGAATGGATACACGGTTGGTTGCTTGGTTGCTTGGTTGAAATGAAGTGAATTGTTTTTTTGTTTACATTTTTGTTCGTGGATTTTTTTTTTTCTTCTCTCGCAAAGAATCACAATATCATATGGTAGCACTCACTCTTGTTTCTTGTCTTTATCAACAGCAACACCATCATCCACAACCAAGCCTCTAACACCAGCAAACCAAAGAGAATAGAATAACAACCAATGGAGTTCATCCAAAAACAACACCCAATATTTATCTCTTAAAAATTGCAAATTAAACTCAGCCAATACTTTACTATAATCAAGAACTTTATAATAATTGTAAACCAAATCAGGATATAATCCAAAGCTAGCTAATGGATAGACAAATAACCAAAGGATAACACTCCAAGTATAACTTGTTTTGGTTCCACCTACTAATTGTGCAGAAGTTTGTCTAAAAGCATAAATAAAAGTGGTCAATTTAACAAACTTACTCAACCCATATAAAAATGCAATAGGAACACTGAATCTATGAATGCTAACATCACGAACAACTCTTTTCAAAACACTCAACCCATCAAATTTATCTGACCCTAAAACGCCATTAGCTACATTGTAATATTTGTTATTAATCACAATGTTGGTTACATTTGTTTTCAAATCAAAATAACGAGATAAAATCGATGGAGTAATAGTTAATATAGTAACAATAGCAATTCTTTTAACATTTTGATTTTCATAATTGGCGTAGACAGTACCATAACCAAGTAAGAATAGTAATGTGAAAACTTCATCCACAGCTGATGCCAAATCTTCAGTATATTGAATAATATTAAATTTTAATGATAACACTAATGAAATTCCATAAAGAATCACCTTCAAAAAGGTAAATTTACTGATTAATTTAAAAATCACTTTCTTTTGTTTACCAAAAAACCCAGTAAAGAATAAATTAGATAAGATATTAACCATACAGAAAATCACATTATCCAAATATATATTCGATTCATTAATATCAACACGATATTCATAACCATCAATAATTGGTGAATAAATACAATAAGTTCCTGGTGTACTAATATTATATTCTAAAGTATCAATTAATATATCATTATATGTAGACCCCAGAATTCCCTTTGGGAAAAGAAATCCAGTTTCATTGAAATAATCATCAATTTTCCTATCAGTTACTAAATAATCAAAATTTGGAATTGGTAATAGATTTCTATCATTATAATTAAATATCAATACTGGTGGATTGGCTCCACTTGCTGTACCTATAGTTTTAGTAAGTGATATTGATGATGATGGGGTTTTAATTTCTAAACATGCCACGTTTTGATTTGTAGCTACGTAGAATGATCTGGCTAGTGATAGTGGAATTAAGGATAATACCGGTAATAATGACAGCTTCATCTTTGTTTAAACTCAATTGTAGAAAAGAACACTTGTTGATGGAAATTGTAAATGATTGAAAAATTTATTCGTAGTGGTGGAGATTTGTTCATGTTAGAGAATTTCTCGTTTTTCTTTGTTGGCAAGTTCCTTAAAATTTCCCAATTTGGGAAATGCACAGAACGCCGCTCGGTAGATTTCCAGATTAGGCAATTTGCACATCTATCACTCTATAAGCTTTCCTTACTTGAATCTATAAACTCTTGTTGCTTGATCAAATCATTCGTGCCTGCACCATCATCCTTTTGGATAAATATAAAGATCACTGAACACAAGACACCAAGACAAGCAACTCCTATACCAAAATATAACCCACTTCTATAACTCAACAACTGATCATTAGTACGCTTCATGATTTCAATCTCAACACAACTTGACATTGCCAAGAACAAACTCACAGAGTAATTAATCATCGTGGATACCAAAGAGCCAGCCATACCTTGATGATGGTTGGGTAATATGTCACTGAGGATTATTGAAGCAGCAGGAAATGACATATCCATACCCCAGCACAAGATAAACATTTGCCCAAAAGTTAACCTAAAGAAAGATTGTTTGATTGGTGTTACAGCTAACATCAAATCTCCTATCATAAAACAAATGGTAGCAAAACATATAATATAAGATGGTTTCGTATGTGAAATAACATAGGAAACAAACAATGAGGCAATCACCCCCAATACTAAAAATGGAGTATACGTCAATCCACCTTCAATGGGAGTGTACTGTCGAAGATTCATTATAATATTCCAATAATAGTATTGCCAAACTCCAAATGATCCCCATCCACAACTTATACAAGCAAGAATCATTCCGATTTTAATATTGAATATTGGTTTCGGTATTAATGGATACTTGGACACATGTAATTCCAATAAGAAAAATGCAATAATGAATAAAACAGCAACAATCAACAATACAATTACATATACTGTATTCCATCCTTGAATTGGACCTTGATTCCATACAAAATTCAATAAAATCAACCCTGAAACCCCAGTTAAACACCCCCATGGATCTAATTTATTAAATAAATCAACTGTATCACGAATATTCACATTTGGAATAAATACCCAAGATGCCACGGTAAGTACGGCACTTACTATACTTAATATCCAGAAATTCCATGGCCACCACCATAATTGAGATATAACAGCACTCATTATTGCACCAATATAAGCACCAATTGGACCATTAGCACCAACACAACCAAAGGCAAAGTTTTTACGTTTCCCATTAGGATAAATATGTCCCAATATTCCCATTCCACAAGGTATCAATAATGCAAATCCAATTCCTTGTAATGCTCTACATATGATGAAAAATTCAATGGATACATAATTTGAAATGCCTGTTATTATTGAAAATATAGTTATCCAAATCCAACCAATGACAAATATTAATTTTAATCCAAAAATATCTCCTAATTTCCCACTTATTAAAATAAATGTTCCTACTGTTAAAGCATAAGATCCCATAAACCAGACTTGTTTAGTTGAATCAATACTATTAAAGGATTTTAAAATTATATTCATTGAAGATAATGACATGGTTATACCACCTTGGGTGAGTAATTGCGCTAAACATATCAATCCAACCACTATGATTTCATGAAATTGAGATTTAAATATTTCCGGTCGTGGATCAAATGATGATACTTTCATTGGTTCTGACGATATAAGTGAAATATAGAAAAAGAAATAATTAACAGAAACCACTAACGATATTTACAATCCTCATCCATCTTGTCGTATCTTTATAGATTTCCATGTCAAAATTAATTGCGTTTTTTTTTTATTTTATTTTTGCTTTAAAGTTAGACTCGGATCAGCTACCGGCGCACCGAACAAAACCGGAAGGCCGGGATTACACATTAACAAGATGATAAGAAAAGTCTCTGATAAATACGGACTAGTGCGCAATCTTTATATATCAGATAGTTATACAAGATCTAGGAATTTCTTGTGATTTTGTCAGAATTAGCAATTATCAATTTCAATTTGCTGTTTTTTTTCACATACAATGGGTGACAATGATCCTCTCGAATGACTAGTATACCTAATAGAACGTGTTTACCATTATTACAATGTATTTTGTCTAATGGTAAAAAAAATCTCTAACTTCAGGATATTCGGATGTAGCTTGTAAAATATTAGCGTTAAATGAACCACATTAATGACACCCTTTTGGAATAACTATTGCCAACTTAATCTCAAACAATATCTTTAGAATGAATAGTCCATATTTTCAGTTTTGTTAATATTTTTACACTGATATCTTTGTAGTATTGTACATCTCAAGCAATTTTAGTCACGTGACTTATTTTTATTTTCCTTAAAAGCATGTACAAGATGAATTTTCATGAACAGGAAATTACATCCATTAGATGTTTGATATTTTAAAGAATACCCTAAAGTAGTCAGTTGATTCTAATAAATTTTTTGTTTGTTCAAATGGACATAATATTAAATCAGCTCGATACTTGAGATGTGACAATCTTGCACCAACATTTATAAACTGCTCTATAATTAGTATCAGGAGCTCAATTGGTTGTTTAGTAATAATTATATAACAATTATGTAAACCTGTGGACAATGGTTATTGAATTATGTACCATTATTTAATACCACCATTTGGTAGCGTTTGTTAGGGTTAGGTTTCTATTGAATTTACTTAAAATTTGAATCGAAAATGTAGTAAAATGTACAATTGCAAAAAAAAAATAAATTACAAAAAAAAGACATATTACAAATACAATATGTTAAAGTATTAACACTTCATGATCTACAATTACTTAGCTATTAACAAGATAATAAGTAAAGTAACCAACATAAGTTATATAATCACGTGACATTACACGTGAAGCATATCACGAGAAATATCCCTGGATTAATTTATTACACAAAAAGATAATTTAACAACAGCAAGTCAAAAAAAAAAGAAAAAAGAAAAATCTGAAATTCTGAAAATCATTGAATAGATAACAATAACCAGACTGATATTGCAGTAGAGACAAACAATCGAGAGATGGGTATTTTAGATCATATGATGGTTTATTGTATATTCGATGTTCATCTTAAGTAAATGTTCGCCTCGATTAGACGTAAAATATAAGTACCAGTATAATCATTCAAGGCGTAATTGCGAGTTGTAATTAGACGAAGAACATAAATCCTTTCGATGATCAACAATACCAATCTGAAACTTAATATTAAAGAAGCGTAAATGAAGAAAACAACATTAGTTGACTACTGTTCAACATTCCCTGCATAGATTTGCATAGCTTCGCATAGCTTTGCCTTGCTGTTCATTCTTTTCTTTTTCTTTTTCTTTTTCTTTTATTTTATTTTTCCGGCCCTGTCCAAGAATTGTCAAGCATGATGAGGTAAGATAATAGAAGATAGTTGAAGAGAAGAGGAGAGAAGAGAAGAGAAGTGAAGAGCAGGGAAACTGCGGTGACGTAAATTTCATGTGTATGCATAGGTTGCAAAAATACTGGGAACTTTTGAACAACAAAAAAAGAAAGAAAAAATTTTTTTTTAGGTCATTTGCAACTATTTTCTGTTTGCTGTCTTCTTTTCATCTTGATGAAAAAGTCGTTAAGCCCATAAACGATCCAATTAGTAATCATAAATCTTAACTAGACTAAAAAAACAGCAAATATCGGGCTAAGCGAATTTTTTACAATTTAGAAACACATGATTCACAATATATTATTCTTCAACGGTTATTATTTTTGTTTTATGTTTTTGGTTTTTCTTAGACTTTATTTCCCAGAATTGATTGATTTGTGCTTCAAACAATTAATGGCAACTTTATCCGACATGATAACTAATTAGTTTCGATGCATGAAAGGGCGAGTTTCCATGTTGGATTAATTCCTGAACTATTTACATTACCCCAAAAAGAACAACAGCCAACAATGAAAAAGAAATGAAAAGACATGGAAAAATAACGTACGAGGTTATGTGGGATAGTTTTTGGTTTTGTAATCCAGGGAATGGAACTGGGGAATGTTTATAGATAATTCTTTAAATTCTACAAACTATAGAATGTTCCATTTAAAAGATGGCGACTTTAATTTTCTCTGTGAATTACCCTGTTTCTAGAATCAATACCCAAATATACGCTCTTTTAATGACAAAGGCAAGTGGAACTCCATCTTTTGTTTCTACACCAAGGTGAAACAGAAGAAGCCAAGGGTAAGTCCAATGCTCATAACATTTGGAATAGAGGAATCTATCTATCCGCGCTCCTCCCCGTCAAAAAAAATCATATCTGTGTATTTCGGTAATACCGACGCCTGTCTCTCTTTTTTTTAACCGCCTGGAGTACTAGTGGAAGGTAATGACAAAAGTGGTGAAAAAGAAAGAAAGAAACAGACGAATGTCTTTTATTCTATAAATGGAATCATTTATTCAACTATGAACACACCAGAGCAAGTCTTATTCCCGGATTTTTTTTTTCTTTTAGCAGTTTTGCCTCGGGCTAATGATTGGCCGGAAACACAAACATCATTTTCTTAGTAGAGAGTTGGAACACATAAAGATGACTGTTCTATTGAGCAACATCATCGTTGTTGATCATTAGTTTCCGTGTCTCTTCAAATTGTGGCTTTTTGGAAGCAGGAATTTATTATTGGAGTTTCCATAACTGAAATAGTAACAAAGGAAAAAAAGGAATGAACGAAAGGGTTACCACTAAAGTCAAATTATAATAATTATAACAATGCTTAGAAGTTTGTTCTGTTTGATGCACCAATTCTTGTTCAAATATTTATTACCATTGTTTAATAATAAGCTGTCTTTTACGATGGGATATGTAAAATGTTCTAATCGACAAACCGGTCAACCGCATGCAAGTGTTGTGTGCGTTGATAGACGAAGATATCTTGCTCACCTTCATAACCAATATTGTTCGTCAACCATCTGGCTCTACTATGTCTATAAATACATTTACATTGATGCAAGGGATAATCTTGTTTAATCGGATTGACGATTCATTGACTTTACAGCTGAATACTTGTTGAGGGAATTTTCCTTTTTTTTTTCAGTCAAGCTCGTATGTAATGTAAGTCATACTGTAGTTCGTAATACACTTCCTTACTTGTGTATTTTCATTGTGGACCAAAAATAAAATATACAATTTGTACTAGTGGGAAATTCGCGGTAATTAAAACGACCACCCCAGCCACCAATCAACCAATGAAATTGAGCAAAAGTGGGAAACTTGAAATTCCATTTGCCCATGGAAATGGAAATGGAAATGGAAATGGGGAGGGCGAGGGGGAAGACAAAGGAGAAGGAGAAGAGTACAAAGGAATGCCTTATTGTTCGGTGGTCTTCTTCTCTATCAGGGTGCATTTGACCCACTCATTGTTTGTCTTATTTAGTTTTGTGTTTCATCATTCTTTGTGCAAAATTTTAATGAGCACATTAATGAGCCCGGGGAATTTTAATGCATGCAAGCTTTTAAAGGGAAGAATGAACACCCTACAAGGATTGGTTCTTTGTGATTAGCCAATTGTTCAAAATTTTTCCATTTTTCCACAAAATGGAATAGAAAGAAGGGAAGAGAAGTGAAGAAGGATACAGTTGTTCTTTGTGTCTTTTATAGGATTGTTGGAAATTATTTCTTAACTCTCACTGAAATTTGGTTAAGAACAAGAATGTTAATAACCAATACATTGCTGGTCACATGCATGGTACAAAACACCTAGCCTACAACAATTTAATATTTGTTGAAACACACTAAAGACTCAAAATGTTCATTATGGTTCACATATACGGTACCATAATCCCTTTCTGCTGGAAACTAGACCAAACATGTGTACGAACTTTCAACAGGTGCCCGAAATTCGGGCATGATGTAAAATCACCTGAAGAAGTTTTATTACTTGTGATATCAAAACTCTTCGACCAATAGATTGAGATGAGAGATGGACGTTCCTTTAATTGCTCCAATCGCCTGAATTTATATATATATATATATATATATTTAATGGATATACATTGTTATGCACAAAATTAATTTATACAATGATAATAATATTAATTTTAATAATTTGCATCTTTTACATGGCTTTGTTTCTTTGTTTTCACTAAATCGGATCACTTCAAAATAATGATCGCCACTTGATATCCTAGCAAAACATTGTCTCACATTACCTAAGGATTTACAGCAACTGTATTTCGCTCGTCAACTTTGCTATTCTTCTCAATGCAAAAATCCAACTATACTCTCGTACCAACTTTTTACTTCAACCAGTAAAAAACTTTCACTCTACACTTGAACATCAAGTATTCCTACCTTGAAGCAGTAATATGAATACCAGTATCGAATCAAGAAGATGTCAACCATCGGATATGGCGGACATACTTTTCTGCAGCATCAATTGATACATGCGTGGTAGTAGGTTGCCCCCTTTTTAATCTCTGCAGGCTGATTCCGTTATGGGTGCATCTCTATCACACACACATTTCTCCCTTTTCACCCACTTTAACTTTATATCAGGAGCCTTTTTCTTCGAATTAATCCATTGTTTCAATATATACTCATCAAAATGCAAATACCCGCCCAACACTTCACACTTTTATCACAGCGGAGAATTGATCACCGACAAAAACACTTTGCTCAAACCCAAAACAGAACTGTTTCAACCCAGAAATGCTTGGGTAAATTTACAATTGTGAATCAGAAGGATATTTCTACTACACAGCTAATGGAATACCCTGAGTTGTTGTCAGTACAAACACGAAGTCAAACCGTCAGCGTATGCACGCTTTAATTTATACACTAATTGTTACTTTTGTCCTTTGCAGGCAATATATACTCAGCACTCCGGAAATTATCCCAATCGGAATTCACATCATTGCGGTTCATATGTGTATTTCATCCCTTCGTTTTGTGTATGTTAAACTTGCTGTAGAATTGGCGGTTAGAAAAAAAAAAAAATAATGAAAAATTCACGCGTGTACACGACCTGGCGCAAAATCATCGCGAACTATCAAATCAACAAAAAAATTTATCACTTGAAAATCTTTCTGACGCTTGATTACTTTTTATTTTACATCAATAATGATAAAAATAAAAAAAGAAAAATGGTTTTCCTTTTTGCGTATAGCCTATGCATTCGGAAAGTTTCACTAAATGGTTTGGAATTTTTGCAGTTTAGCCCTTGATGCTAAAAGATTAATTGTGATTACTTGTTTGGAAAAATGCCTTGCCGGACCCTACTTCATTATAAGGATATTTGACTGATTAGTATGGAAAGGTGCCAGAGAGTACAAAATGTTTTTCACTAAGTTTGGTTAACATTTCTGATTTTTTTACTTTTCTTTTTTTTGCATTTTGCTGATCAATCGCCTCCTTTGAATGAATGGTATGGTTGTATAAATAAGAATTCATTTCCTGGATCTACAAAACATATATTCAGATTTGGAATTTTCTTTCTCCTTTTTTTTTGTTTTCCATTCGCTATCGACCAAACCATTTGAACCGCTATGAAATTCGAGTCAATTGTCGCTTTGGCTGGTATTGTATCTGCCGCAGCAGCGGGGGTCATTAATATGAATAAAGATAATGACCAAGAAACTACGTACTGGGTCACTGAATATGCTCCTTCTACAACTATGGTTACTGTTACCAAATGTTCTGGAGGTGTATGTTCCAATCATGCTACCCCTACTGGTGTTACTAAAACCACCACTATTCATTCTGGTGTTACCACTGCTTATACTACTTATTGTCCATTGACTACCTCTCACGAAGTTATCAAATCTACCTGTTCTAAAACCCTTGTCGTCCATTCTACAAAATCGAAGCCATGGTATTGGCATTGGTCAAAACCAAGCAATTGTGATGAATCCACTTCTACTATTAGTACTGGCTCAATTACAAAGACAAGTGTTGATATCCACCCAACTACTACCACTTCTAATACTGGTGGAATTACCAAGACTAGTGTAAATATTCACCCAAGTTTGTCTACTACATGTACTACTGGTACATCTAAGAACTGGTTCTGGGTTTATACAACCACTGATTGTTCTGTTTTCACTGTTTCTGGAACATCATCTACTTTGGTTTCAACGACTAAGACTGTTGCAAGCAGTTCAATTACCGTTGCTACTCCAACAGTGGCTACTACCTGTACTACTGGTTCCTACACCAAGTTGTTCTGGGTCTACACCACTACCAAGTGTTCCATCTACACTGTTTCATCTAGTTCATCTTCATTGTTGTCCACTAGTGATGCTACTGAAAGTAGTTCCCTTCCAACAACTGCTAGTACCACCGAAGTCAGTTCTGTAGCTACTCCAACAGTTTCTACCACTTGTACCACTAGCAAGTACACTTCCAACCACTGTGTCTACACTAAGACTAAATGTTCTATTTTCACTTGTTCTGGAACTTCCTCATCCTTGCTTACTACCAGTGAATCAACTGAAAGTAGTTCTATTTCAGCCACTTCTACTGATGTTAGTTCTGTAGCTACTCCAACAGTCGCTACTACCTGTACCACCGGTTCCTACACCAAGTTGTTCTGGGTCTACACCACTACCAAGTGTTCCATCTACACTGTCTCATCTAGTTCATCTTCATTGTTGTCCACTAGTGATGCTACTGAAAGTAGTTCCCTTCCAACAACTGCTAGTACCACCGAAGTCAGTTCTGTAGCTACTCCAACAGTTTCTACCACTTGTACCACTAGCAAGTACACTTCCAACCACTGTGTCTACACTAAGACTAAATGTTCTATTTTCACTTGTTCTGGAACTTCCTCATCCTTGCTTACTACCAGTGAATCAACTGAAAGTAGTTCACTCCCACCAACTAGTTCTGATACTACAATTGCATCTCCAACCACATCTTCAGAAGTTTCCACAACTGAATCTCCAACTGGAATTTGGTCAACATCTTATGAAACTCACACAGCAACCGTTACCACAGTCATTACTACTACTGATTGTCATAACCACGTCTGTACTGAATCTACCTTCCAAACAGGTGTTACTGTCATCACAGTTACCGAATCTGAAACAGTCACAGTTATTACCACCTACTGTCCATTAACTTCTACTGAAACAATCATTTCAAGTGTTACCCCATCTAGTGAATATGATGAATCCTCATCATCCTTCACCTACACCTCCAGCGAAGTTACAGAAACCTCAAATACTGAATCTGCTCCATCTACTGAAGGTACTGCTTCAGAATCCGGTGCTGAATCCACTGGTGCTTCCGAATCCGCTCCATCTACTGAAGGTACTGCTTCTGAATCCGGTGCTCAATCTACTGGTGCTTCCGAATCTGGTCCAGCTGCCTCTGGTGCTGAATCCACTGGTGCCTCTGAATCCGCTCCATCTACTGAAGGTACTGCTTCTGAATCCGGTGCTCAATCTACTGGTGCTTCCGAATCTGGTCCAGCTGCCTCTGGTGCTGAATCCACTGGTGCTTCTGAATCCGGTGCCCAATCTACTGAAGGTACTGCTTCTCAATCTGGTCCAGCTGCCTCTGGTGCTGAATCCACTGGTGCTTCTGAATCCGCTCCATCTACTGAAGGTACTGCTTCTGAATCCGCTCCATCTACTGAAGGTACTGCTTCTCAATCTGGTCCAGCTGCCTCTGGTGCTGAATCCACTGGTGCTTCTGAATCCGGTGCCCAATCTACTGAAGGTACTGCTTCTGAATCCGGTGCTCAATCTACTGGTGCTTCCGAATCTGGTCCAGCTGCCTCTGGTGCTGAATCCACTGGTGCTTCTGAATCCGCTCCATCTACTGAAGGTACTGCTTCTGAATCCGGTGCTCAATCTACTGGTGCTTCCGAATCTGGTCCAGCTGCCTCTGGTGCTGAATCCACTAAGT
Source organism: Candida tropicalis MYA-3404 (assembly GCF_000006335.3). NCBI lineage: Eukaryota > Fungi > Ascomycota > Pichiomycetes > Serinales > Debaryomycetaceae > Candida > Candida tropicalis. Next base: position 1,189,696 of record NW_003020055.1, on the reverse strand, counting down.
GCTGAATCCACTGGTGCTGA
>NW_003020055.1:1187059-1189332 GCF_000006335.3 Candida tropicalis MYA-3404 | reverse complement strand
TGCTGAATCCGCTGGTGCTGCTGAATGCGCTCCATCTACTGAAGGTACTGCTTCTGAATCCGGTGCTCAATCTACTGGTGCTCCGAATCTGGTCCAGCTGCCTCTGCTGCTGAATCCACTGGTGCTGAATCCACTGCTGCTGAATTCCACTGGTGCTTCTGAATCCGGTGCCCCAATCTACTGAAGGTACTGCTTCTCAATCCGGGTCCCAGCTGCCTCTGGTGCTGAATCCACTGGTGCTTCTGAATCCGGTGCTCAATCTGCTGGTGCTTCCGAATCTGGTCCAGCTGCCTCTGGTGCTGAATCCACTGGTGCTTATGAATCCGCTCCATCTACTGAAGGTACTGCTTCTGAATCCGGTGCCCAATCTACTGAAGGTACTGCTTCTCAATCCGGTCCAGCTGCCTCTGGTGCTGAATCCACTGGTGCTTCTGAATCCGGTGCCCAATCTACTGAAGGTACTGCTTCTCAATCCGGTGCTCAATCTACTGGTGCTTCCGAATCTGGTCCAGCTGCCTCTGGTGCTGAATCTACTGGTGCTTCTGAATCCGCTCCATCTACTGAAGGTACTGCTTCTCAATCTGGTCCAGCTGCCTCTGGTGCTGAATCCACTGGTGCTTCTGAATCTGGTCCAGCTGCCTCTGGTGCTGAATCCACTGGTGCTTCTGAATCCGGTGCCCAATCTACTGAAGGTACTGCTTCTGAATCCGGTGCTCAATCTACTGGTGCTTCCGAATCTGGTCCAGCTGCCTCTGGTGCTGAATCCACTGGTGCTTCTGAATCCGCTCCATCTACTGAAGGTACTGCTTCTGAATCCGGTGCTCAATCTACTGGTGCTTCCGAATCTGGTCCAGCTGCCTCTGGTGCTGAATCCACTGGTGCTTCTGAATCTGCTCCATCTACTGAAGGTACTGCTTCTGAATCCGGTGCTCAATCTACTGGTGCTTCCGAATCTGGTCCAGCTGCCTCTGGTGCTGAATCTACTGGTGCTTCTGAATCCGGTGCCCAATCTACTGAAGGTACTGCTTCTCAATCTGGTCCAGCTGCCTCTGGTGCTGAATCCACTGGTGCTTCTGAATCCGGTGCTCAATCTACTGGTGCTTCCGAATCTGGTCCAGCTGCCTCTGGTGCTGAATCTACTGGTGCTTCTGAATCCGGTGCCCAATCTACTGAAGGTACTGCTTCTCAATCCGGTGCTCAATCTACTGGTGCTTCCGAATCTGGTCCAGCTGCCTCTGGTGCTCAATCTACTGGTGCTTCCGAATCCGGTCCAGCTGCCTCTGGTGCTGAATCCACTGGTGCTTCTGAATCCGGTGCCCAATCTACTGAAGGTACTGCTTCTCAATCCGGTGCTCAATCTACTGGTGCTTCCGAATCTGGTCCAGCTGCCTCTGGGTGCTGAATCCACTGGTGCTTCTGAATCCGGTGCCCAATCTACTGAAGGTACTGCTTCTCAATCCGGTGCTCAATCTACTGGTGCTTCCGAATCTGGTCCAGCTGCCTCTGGTGCTGAATCTACTGGTGCTTCTGAATCTGGTCCAGCTGCCTCTGGTGCTGAATCCACTGGTGCTTCTGAATCCGGTGCCCAATCTACTGAAGGTACTGCTTCCGAATCTGGTCCAGCTGCCTCTGGTGCTGAATCTACTGGTGCTTCTGAATCCGGTGCCCAATCTACTGAAGGTACTGCTTCTCAATCCGGTCCAGCTGCCTCTGGTGCTGAATCCACTGGTGCTTCTGAATCCGCTCCATCTACTGAAGGTACTGCTTCTGAATCCGGTGCTCAATCTACTGGTGCTTCCGAATCTGGTCCAGCTGCCTCTGGTGCTGAATCCACTGGTGCTTCTGAATCCGGTGCCCAATCTACTGAAGGTACTGCTTCTCAATCCGGTCCAGCTGCCTCTGGTGCTGAATCCACTGGTGCTTCTGAATCCGCTCCATCTACTGAAGGTACTGCTTCTGAATCCGGTGCCCAATCTACTGAAGGTACTGCTTCTCAATCCGGTCCAGCTGCCTCTGGTGCTGAATCCACTGGTGCTTCTGAATCCGCTCCATCTACTGAAGGTACTGCTTCTGAATCCGGTGCTCAATCTACTGGTGCTTCCGAATCTGGTCCAGCTGCCTCTGGTGCTGAATCCACTGGTGCTTCTGAATCCGGTGCTCAATCTACTGGTGCTTCCGAATCTGGTCCAGCTGCCTCTGGTGCTGAATCCACTGGTGCTTCTGAATCCGCTCCATCTACTGAAGGTACTGCTTCCGAATCTGGTCCAGCTGCC
>NW_003020055.1:1028721-1185563 GCF_000006335.3 Candida tropicalis MYA-3404 | reverse complement strand
GCTTCCGAATCCGTTCCAGCTGCCTCTGCGCTGAATCCCACTGGTGCTTCTGAATCCGGTGCCCAATCTACTGAAAGGTACTGCTTCTCAATCTGGTCCAGCTGCCTCTGGTGCTGAATCCACTGGTGCTTCTGAATCCGGTGCTCAATCTACTGGTGCTTCCGAATCTGGTCCAGCTGCCTCTGGTGCTGAATCCACTGGTGCTTCTGAATCCGCTCCATCTACTGAAGGTACTGCTTCTCAATCCGGTCCAGCTGCCTCTGGTGCTGAATCCACTGGTGCTTCTGAATCCGCTCCATCTACTGAAGGTACTGCTTCTGAATCCGGTGCCCAATCTACTGAAGGTACTGCTTCTCAATCCGGTCCAGCTGCCTCTGGTGCTGAATCCACTGGTGCTTCTGAATCCGCTCCATCTACTGAAGGTACTGCTTCTGAATCCGGTGCTCAATCTACTGGTGCTTCCGAATCTGGTCCAGCTGCCTCTGGTGCTGAATCCACTGGTGCTTCTGAATCCGGTGCCCAATCTACTGAAGGTACTGCTTCTCAATCCGGTGCTCAATCTACTGGTGCTTCCGAATCTGGTCCAGCTGCCTCTGGTGCTGAATCTACTGGTGCTTCTGAATCCGGTGCCCAATCTACTGAAGGTACTGCTTCTCAATCCGGTCCAGCTGCCTCTGGTGCTGAATCCACTGGTGCTTCTGAATCTGCTCCATCTACTGAAGGTACTGCTTCTGAATCCGGTGCTCAATCTACTGGTACCTCCGAATTCGTGTCCTCTATTGAAAGTAGTTCTTCTGAATCTGTTGCTCAATCTAGTGTTGCTTCTGAATCTTCTTCATCTGCAGAAATCATTTCATCTGAGTCTCATTCTATTTCAGATGAATTTTCTAGTTCTTATTTCAGTACTATTCCAAGCACTTCTGACGATGAATATGTTGTTACCTCATATGTTACTGAGACTGCTCATTCTACTGCTGTTATTACAGTTACTTCTTGTAACAGTGGTACTTGTACTACTCATCATACTAAGACTGGTGTCGTTTGGGTCACTCGTACTACTACTGATGTTGAAACTACTTACACCACTTACTGTCCTACTGAAGTTACCTATGCTTACTATGGTTTAAGAAAGAGAGATGTTAGTAACACTCGTATTTACAACATCCAAAAGAGAATTGTTTCCGAAGTTCCATCAGTTGTTTCTGAAGACTCTAGTTCTGAATCATTAGTTTCTACTTTTGAAAGTTCTTCTTCTGGTTCTAATTACACTGGTTCTAGTATTGAGTCTATTAGTACTTTTGAAGGTGCCGCTAACGCAAATATTCCAACCTTTGGTGTTGTTTTCGGTTTCTTTGCTGGTTTGTTATTCTTGCTTTAGATGATTTTTTTTTTTTTTTGAAGTTTTATTTTTCATGTTCTTGTTCATTTCGGTTTCTTAGTTTATTATGATTAAGATATTCATTTTACACAATTTTCTTTTTGTATCCTTCTTGGTTTTTGGCATATTTCATGTTCAAGCTATTTTTATTATTATTATTTTCGGTTGGTTCATATAGTTGAACTCCTTTTATTATAGAGTCTATTTGGTTTCATTATTTTTTATTGAATTTTTCTTTATTCATTAGTATTATTTTCGGTTATATATTTGTATATTTTGGAGAAATTTATTGTTATATATATATATATACAAATTTGATTATATTTTTTAAATTTTTGTTTTTATTTCTTTAATAGTTGTAAATTTTCTACTTGTAAACAGTCAATTAGTGATATTAATAATTGTAATGTATATTTACAGTTCACTTAAAAATCATGCTAAAACAGGTATCTATTTTTATATATACTTGTATGGGTTCATAATACCATTTGGATCATAATGATTTTTGATTTCTTTAATCAATTTAATTTCAATATCATTCTTAGAATAACCAATGTAGTTTTTCTTTTGGAAACCTAACCCATGCTCAGCAGAAATTGAACCATGCTTAGCAGAAATCCATTCGTAAACGAATGGTTCTAAAACAGATTCGACTTCTGGAGAGTATTTTCTAACACTAACATTCAAGTGTAAGTTACCATCACCAATATGTCCATAACCCAATGCAGCTAGAACTGGTTTTGATTCATCATCCAAACTTGCGATGCCAGCTTCACTCAATCTAACATTAACATCTTCTACCAATCCATAAAGATCAGCCAATGGAATGGAAACATCATATTTGTAAACCCCACCACCAATAGTTGAAGCTTCAGGAATAGATTCTCTCCATGACCATAAGGATTGAATTTGAGCTTCATCTTGAGCAATAATACCATCTTCGACCAAACCTTCTTCCATGGCGTTACCCAAGAAAGTTTCCAATTTTTCATCATCATGTTCTTTGCTAGAACCAGAAGTTTCAATCAATACATAGAATGGGAAATCACCACTTTCAATTGGATGTTCTAAACCCAAGTGTTTGGCAGTCAATTTTTGAGAAGTATTATCCATGAATTCAAAGGCCGATAAAATTTCTTGCAATTCTTTACGTGCTTGAACAAAAACTTTTTGAACAGCTTCATAACTAGAAACCGCCAAGAATGCAACGTTTTGAGCTTGTGGTCTTGATGGACATAAAATAGAAACACCAGTTATAATACCCAAGGTACCTTCTGAACCAATAAACAATTGTTTCAAGTCGTAACCAGTATTGTCTTTTCTCAAAGAGTGCATGGAGTTGTAAATAGTACCATCTGGTAAGACAGCTTCTAATCCCAATACAGAACCATGTAATGATCCATAACGCAACAAACGCAAACCACCAGCATTACAAGCAACATTACCACCAATATGACAGGAACCTTTGGCCCCCAAATCAAGTGGGAAAATATAACCTTGTTCAGCCAAGTATTGATCAGCTGTTTCCAAAATGACACCAGCATCAGCCTTCAAAATACCACTGACTGGATCAAAAGATCTGATTTTATTCATGGAAGACAAAGATATAATAATTTCATCAAAAACAGGATTAGAACCTCCAACTAAACCAGTGTTACCACCTTGTGGAACAACAGCAAGTTTATTATCATTACAATATTTTAAAATTTTGGCAACTTCTTCAGTGGTTTTAGGCTTCAAAACCAATTTTGATTGACCTCTATATTTTCTCATCCAGTCTTCATTATAGAAAAGCAAATCATCTTCATCTGTGATGATGGCATTTTCTGGCAAAACTGATTTAAAAAATTCCAAGTCCAGAGCTTCAAGCTGTTTGTATTTAGGATCACGTTGAATTTTTTTAGAATAGGTATCGGCTGTTAAAGGAACAGACTTAGTTGTAGAATACTTAGCAACAGGCAAGATATTTAATCTAATGGAACTTACACCTCTGCTTCTCTTAAGCAAAGAAAAAGCAGTAGTTTGCAATAATCTTCTTTGCATATTGACCTATAGTGGAATGGTGAAAAAAAAAAGGTTTGGGATCTTGATTAATGAATACTAGCCAACTGATATCGAGTCAAATGTAATATTTTTTTTTTCCAATCAATGTTAATAGAAAAAATGGTGGAGACAAAATTTGAAAAAAAAGAGTCAAGTGAAAAGTATCATCATATACACGACCCAAGAATTTTATCTTTGATTTTTGGAATTGATTTCTTTTTTTTTTCTTGGACAAGATCACACGACCAAGAGGCTATCTCGTTTCAATTATTACTTTGCTCTCAAAATTTTCCCTTTGTCATTTGGGTTTATAGTTTATTTGATTGCTTTGATAAATTTCGACCAGAACCCTGCATTCAAAGCATCAACAACATTATCAATTAGGTTATAATGAATTATAAATTTGTGCTCTTGATTCTTGCACAGATAACATTAAGCTTACAGTTACAACTACCATTCCATATTGGAGGTTCATTGCCAGAAGCTTCCCATTCTGTGCATTACTCCTCTATTGATACAAAGGATCATCCTATTGACTTGACTCAATATAAAAACACTTACGTGGTTAGAATAGATTATTCCAAGAATGGTGAGTTGGAGAAGTATCTAAAATCAAAACCAAGTAATGAGTCCTGCGACTCTATAAATTTCAAACGTTGGGGCAAAAACATTGCCCAAAAGACTATTGATATTCAAATTGACGATGAAAATATGGTTAAATTGATCCAAAAATTCAAAAGTGATTTAAAATTAGAATTTTTGATTGATGATTTACCACAGAAGATTTTTGAAACCTATCCACAAGTTTCGATCCAATCTGAAGATGTGATTACCAATTCTGAGTTGTTTTTCCAAGATTATCGTTCATTGGATACAATTAATGCTTGGTTAGAGTTGTTGCAGTCAACTTATCCAGATATTTTAAGTCTTGAGGATATTGGAGAGACATTTGAACATCGTAAAATGAAAGTTCTTCATTTTACTGTTCCACATGAACATTCAGATGGCGAGGGACATGGGGATAGAAGAACAGTTGTTATTACTGGTGGGGTACATTCCCGTGAATGGATTTCAATTTCCTCTACATTATATGCTATATATGAATTAATTGAATTGTACAAAGTTGACTCACAATCAAGAATTTTTTCAGAGTTGGATTTTTTGTTCATTCCAGTTTATAATCCAGACGGTTATCAATATACCTGGACAACTGATAGATTATGGAGAAAGAATCGTCAAGAAACCATCAAACCACATTGTTTTGGTATTGATATTGATCATTCCTTTAATTATCACTGGACAAGATCAAGCGATTGGGCATGTGGTGAAGAATACAGTGGTGAACATCCTTTTGAAGCCATGGAATCTAGAATCTGGAGTGAATATTTGAATTCCACAAATGCAGACCATAAGATTTGGGGATTCATTGATTTGCATTCTTATGCTGAAGAAATTTTGTATCCATATGCTTTTTCTTGTGAAGATAGACCAAGGGACGAAGAGAATTTGATTGAAGTTGCTTATGGTTTAGCCAAGGCAATCAGATTACTGACAGGTAGAATTTATCAAGTTTTTGCTGCTTGTTTAGACAGAGATGCTGACTTGTTACCAGATTTAGGAGCAGGGACCATTTTAGATTATATGTACCATAACAGGGCAGATTTTGCATACCAATTGAAGTTGAGAGATACTGGTAATCACGGCTTCTTACTTCCAGCCAAGCAAATTATCCCGGTTGGTAAAGAAGTTGTTGCTTCTCTTAAATATTTATTTCACTTCTTGGTTGACACTGATTAGGTTATTTACAATTTTATAGTGAGTACCCCCACCTTTAAAGTAAATATAAAATAGAATAAATGTATTCTACTAAGCATGCGATATCGGACAGTAATGGTGAGGCGACTAGGGCAAAGTGAAATTGTGTTGGTCCCGCAACCACTTTAGATTCCAACTGCAGAAGGACAAAAAGAAACAAACAAAAAAAAAAAAACTAAAAAGAAAAAAATAGCTACATGTAAAAGATCTCATATATACACATAAAGGGTAAACACAACCCGTACAATATATTATTCAAGATATTGCTTATCCTTATCTGTACCCGGATCATTACCACCTCCTATTAATGAAGAGAAAAAGTGAATCGTTACAGTCTGGTTCAGTTTTGAAAACACCTAAATATAGCCATGATCTTACTTTAATATCGCTTCCGACCGAAGTTCTACAAATGATCTTCTCCCACTTAACAAGACAAGATATAATAAATCTATCTACATTAGATTATAATTTCAGAAAAAGACTAGTACCACTTATTTTCTCCGAGATTCAGTTTACATGGAAGAAAATCATACAAAGGGATAACGATTTTTTTGAGAAGTACAAATATTTCATCAATCAAGCTAGGATTAGTGATAGCAATGCATTACATGAATGGAACTATGATGTATTCACAGAATTGTTAATAAATTTACCAAATTTGAAGCATCTACTTATAAATTCAGAATCATCTTCCAATTGGTTAAAATATAGACAACATGATAATATTAAACAACTTACCTTGTATTGTCTGAATCACGTTGTGGGGCTATATCGACAGACGAATAGTAGGATCTTTAGTTTGGATCATATAGCGAATTTTAAAATGTTGAAAAAATTGGAATTGCATAATTATCGATTTTATCGAGATCATCGTCAGAGTTATCCTGTTTTAATATTAGAAGATATTTCCTTGGTTAATTGTAGTTGGGATTTTCCATTTGAAATATCGCTACTAAATTATAATGAAAATATAAAGAAGTTAACCTTGCGGAATTCTGGGAATGATTCATTTATCGTCAGTGAAAGATACCGGAATTTTTTAGACAATGAGGTTTTACTGAGTTTAGAAGAATTAGATATTAGTATAACTCAAGGGAAACTAACCAGTTCTTTGAATCGATTGATGGTTTCTAGATTTATGAATACTGCAAATTTCCCGCATTTGTTGAAGTTACGATTATGCGGTTGGAATACTACATATAACATCTCCAATTGGTTCAGTAAATTACCCGAGAATAACGTCTTACAAATCCTTGAATTGAAACCAGACTCTGAATTGGATGATAAAGAGAAGGCATACAAAGAGTGTGTGAAATATTTTCCATATTTAAAGCTAAAGTTGGATTAATAGACGAGAAATAGTGTACACGGAAAAAAAAATAATAGAAGATGAGGATAGAAAGGTTTTTTTTTTTTCAATTTTTCATTTTATATTCCATCACATCATTCACTAGTGATTACTATGTTTTGGCTAATATTATTCTGGTTGATTTCATTATGCCTAGGTAATACAGAAACATATTTATTCAAGATACCCCAATACTATGATATAGTGTCCCATCCAACCGTAATTGCTACCAATGATAAATTCACTCGCCATGTACATTATCTCAATGATACCCATAGACTTATTTTAGATTACCCCATTCAAACAATTGATAATATAGACATTTCTAATATAGTTAAACTTAATTATGATACTGTATCTCAGCTACCATCGACATTATTGGTTCGAATCAATAACTATGGCAACGCATTAATTTCTAATGAAGATTTATTAAACATTAAATTGTGTTGGCCAGCAACTACACCTTATGATTTTCAAATAAGTCATGGTTATTTTCATTCAAACGAAATAAGTGAAGAATTGGAGGATAATCTTGAATTATACTTGATTATAAATTATCAATTCCATGCATATACCTATGATGAAACTAAATATTTGAATAGCAATGATGAATTGGAGTTTCAATTATACATTAACAAACTACCAAACAAGTATCTTCCAATTCCATTAGAGTTATATGATTTTATTGTCTACTTGGTGGACATAACCATTTTCTTAAGTTGGAATGTGGTGCCATACTTAGTTCATAGTTTTTTCCTTTAAATAATTACATGGGTCGTGTCAGATTGCAAATTGTAGTCATTTAAATTGTAGCAACCACAAGAGAGAGAGAGAAAAAAAAAGATGTAAGGAGGAGGGCATGCAGGCGGGCAGAGGTGGACGGAGAAGGTGACCGAGAAAAGAACGAGATTGGGATTGGGATTGAGTGACAGAAGAGAGAGAGAAGAGAGGAGAGGAGACAAGACAAGACAATATGACAAAGAAATTGAGCAACGTTTTTCTTTCTCCTAAGATTTTGGATTTTTTTTTTTTTTCCAAATATTTCAATAGTCCATATTCATTCAATTATTTTATTAATAAATTCAATAAATACTCAAATTTAACATCTTGCAAATTATCCATCATATCAAATCATAATGTCATCATATAGTGAAGAAGATCCATTAAGTGAACCAAGAAATGTTCAACACTTGGATTTATCAAAATTATCCCCACAGGAATTGAGAATCTATAAAATGTATGGTAAATTGCCAACCACTCAACAAATCTTGACTTCAAAATTCCAAGATAAGAAATATTTCGATAGTGGTGATTATGCTATGCAAAAACAAACTGGTTTTAAAAGTGGTGTTCCTGGTGCCATGTCCATGAAACATCCAAATGCCGAAAGAATGAAGGAAATGTCCGTGAGAAACTCAATAAGTGCAACCAATGCTCAAGTACTTTTGAATGGAAAATCCGGATTACTAAATGAAAGTACACCATCAAATGAAGATGATAAATCAAAGGAAAAGTAATATCAATTGTCAGGTTGAGATTGATAAGTTGAAAGTGGAATAAAGGTGTTTATTTTATCTACAGTAATTCCGAGATTATGGTGTTTGGTATTATCATTATTTATCAATGGTTGTATCTTATTTCATTATGTTGTTTGGTAGAATCTTAATTTATTGTATCTGACTTCTAATGAATAAGTAAACAATCATGCAATCTTTTTTGGTTGTTGCTTTTTATATTAATGTGGGTTATTTCCCACTTTTGATTTTAGTTTTTTTTGGAGTTTTGTTATTTCTCTTTTTTGTTGTTAATATTATTATTATTATTATTATTTAAATAGTTTGCTTTATTTCAGTAATGAAGACTTTTTCCAGACGAGGCTGGTGATTGGGAATTGATAGTATATATATTATGTATTGTTAGGAATTATCTACTTATGTAGTTCAAGCGTGAATGATAATTATTTGGTTGTCGTATAGAACTATTTCCTTGGGGGAAAAAAAAGAAGAAGAAGAACCAGGTAACTCTTTACAAAGACAAGTTTCAATGATGATTACCAATCAAGAGTTTAACGACAATATAGAAGAGTTTGTCGAATTGGTTTTAGAAAACTTACAATTGTTGAACTCGGCAACGGAATTGTTGATAAGAAACTATTATATAAAACATCTACCTTTTGAAAAAATATATTCATTCATCAGTTTTGATTTGAATACCGTGCGTTTAAATTTTACAATTTCATATCATGATTATTATCAAGTACCTGTAATAAACTGTCGATTGTATGAGAATGGAAAGTTCATTGCCGGTGTTGAATCACAGACTGTGTTGACTATTTCTACAAATACTAGTGTTGAATTAGAGAATCATCATTTACTAGAACAGCCTTGGTTGCAAATACATCCATGTGAAACTCAGCATACCATTGATGAGCATTTACGGGATGCTTCTCAAAATAAGAAATGCAATCATGTAATTGAGTATATGTGTTGCTGGTTTGGTTTATATGGATTACCTTCAGTTTTCCCACAATTTAGTTTTAGACCAAGTATATATTCTTAATTGTAACGTACTTGTTAGATTATACTATAAATAAACAACTATTGAGATGCAGCTTGTTGACCAACAACGGTGACTTTCTTGTCTGTGAAAATACGACATGGGTAATCACTAGTGTACATACCTGAGACAGGTTCTGATAAAATTTCCCATTTAAATTTATTCAAAGATGGGGCAACTATAGGTTCACCAGATTTACCCAAAATTTCACCTTTTACTACATTGGCTGGAACTGATTTTAAAGTAGTTGATAAACTAACATCATTACCATTTGTGAAAACTTCTAATTCTTTATTACCTTTATCACCAATGGAAATTCTTGGGCTTGCAGCGGATCCCAAATTCAATAAACCAGAAATTTTAGTTTGGTTAAAAGTATGAACTTGTGGATAGTTTCTTCTATAGTCTCTTTTAAAATATGGATTTCCTTTAATATCACCAGCTGGTATAGTTACTGGATCTTTGTATTCTTTTGCTTCTTGGATTCTTTCACCTGGTGGGATTTGTCTAAATAATGAAACAACTGGATTACCAGATGATCTATTTGGTACCAAGACTAACAATTGTCTTATTTTTTCCCAGATACCTTGTGGTCTAGTTGTGTATTTCTTCCAAACTGGAACTGGTCCTCCTGACATTGTTGAATAATGAATAGATATGTTAGTTAAAGTTGGGGGGAGTTAGATACAATGATAATTGGTTCGTTTTCTTTGTTACTGGTTATTTTTATTCTTTTTTTCATTCGTTACTTTCTCTCGTTCTTGTTAGAAAAGGATTTTTTTGCTCTACTGTTAATTCAACCAATCAATTTTTTCGCAAAATGTCTTACCAATAAAATGTCTGACGCGACATGATACAGACATTTTTTTTCCCTAGTCAAGATCATGGAGTTTGAGTAGCGAGTAATACCAAGGGCATTATGATGAAGAGTCATAAAGTCTGGGAAAATGGAGAGTGTTCCATCCACATAAAGTGAAAAAAAAAACTCGCTTGTGAGAAAGATTAATCAATTGTGCAGCCCCAATTGTGTATGAAAAGGAACATGAGCCTAAAGCACGAAAGTACAGAAGATAGTCATTACATTTATCTCTTGTTTTGTAGTAATATCCCGATATTATTAAAAATGAACGCATATACTATGTTGATAATATAAGACTAACTGAAGTATGACAGAATTATTTGCAATTATATCTTCTGTGGTGATTTTTTCAACTATTAATCAAATTTGGTTGAGAATTTGAACGAAAAATGTACGAAAACTGTACTACAATACGTTGAACAGAACAAACAAGAAAAAAAAACATTATAATGTTGTTGGTAAACACTGTTTCAATTGATAACAAGAAAAAGAAATCACTTATTCTATCGTAGAGCAGTTAATATTGGAGTAACTATGAATAAAATCAATTAAAGTTTCCATTTGATGATCTTGTTTAAAATTTGCACCAAGTTCATATTTGTCGTCGGTGATCCAAGAGGACAACAGTAAACATAATATAATAGTTTTCCAATCAAACTAAATAGAAAGCCGGTAGTCGGAGAAGATTAATATCAGGTACCAGGTTCGCTGCATTCTCCCGTAAACAATTACTTCTTTTGCTGCACTAAAATTTAAGTTAAGCTCGCTAAATGTTAATCTTTTAATTTGACACCTGGGTCAAAATGTCATATATTCTTATTTCTAATTGGTGGTGATTACGATCTCACAACTTGAGATTAAAATCAGCGATAGACCTCCTCATCCATTATTTATTTATCAAGTTGTTCACCAATGGGTCTAATTATACACGGCGATAAACGGCATTAATATTCCCCCGCTCGACTATTAATAGATGGAAATAAGAAAATTACAGCCGCGCCAGATTGCCTCTAACCCCCAGTTAGTATTTTCCTCGTTGAAAATGCGTGGATAAAATCCGTAATCCATTGCCCAAAAAAGAAACCTATACAAAAGCAATACATTAAATAATAATAAATTATATTTAACACGGCGTTAATGATGAATGTCGATCAAATTTCCGTTTATCTAATGAGTCAATAATAAATAAATAAATAAACAAACAAATAACATCAACAGCAACAGCAACAGCAACTGTGTTTCTTTTCGTTTTATTTGGAATAATTATTTGGTATTTAATTATCTATAATTACTTTCATGGATTAATTATCTTCTTATAGTCAACTAAGGGTAATTTTAATTTCAACTGTAAACACAAAAATAAAATTTAATATCCCATGGAAGAACAGACAACTTCATCTACTTCAGACCTGTCAAATAAAGAATATCAAGGTTTCAACAAAGATGAAATTAAAAACTTAGCCAAGTCAATAACCAATGATAATTCAAATCATAGTTTGGGGTATTGTGTATCACATATGAGTCAAGTACCAGGTATAAACCCTTGTGATATTGATAATCTACCACCAGAATTGAACCCTGACTCGGATGATTTCGATTCAAAACTTTGGATCAAGAACTTACGAAAGTTATACGATTCTGATCCAGAATACTGGCAACATTCAAAATTAGGTGTCGCTTACCGAGATTTGCGTGTTTATGGTGTTGCTAATGATGTTGATTATCAACCAACGGTTACCAATGCACTCTGGAAATTGGCAGGAAAAGGTTTAAGACATTTATGGAAAGAAGACAAGTCAAGATATTTTGATATTTTGAAAACAATGGATGGAATAATGAGACCAGGGGAAGTAACTGTTGTTTTAGGTAGACCTGGTGCCGGTTGTTCAACTCTATTGAAAACCATCGCTGCCCAGACATACGGGTTTCACGTAGCAAATGAGTCAATTATTACCTATGATGGCATGACACAAAAGGACATTGAACATCATTACCGTGGAGATGTTATATACTCTGCGGAAACCGAAGTCCACATCCCACACATGACTGTTGGCCATACTTTAGAATTTGCTGCTCGATTAAGAACACCACAAAACAGAGGGGTTGGGATTGACAGGGAGACGTATGCAAAACTAATGGCTGATGCGTATATGGCTACATATGGTATATCCCACACAAGGAACACAAAAGTTGGTAATGACCTCGTACGTGGAGTTTCTGGAGGTGAGAGGAAAAGAGTTTCCATTGCTGAAGTTTCATTAAGTGGAGCCAAGATTCAATGTTGGGATAATTCAACTAGAGGTTTAGATTCAGCAACGGCATTGGAGTTTGTTAGAGCATTGAAAACATCAGCAAGGATTCTTAGCTGTACTCCAGTTATTGCCATCTACCAATGTTCCCAAGATGCTTATAATTTGTTTGACAATGTTGTTGTGTTGTATGAAGGTTACCAGATTTTCTTTGGGAAAGCCGATAAAGCCAAAGAGTTTTTTACCAAGATGGGGTATAAATGTCCCCAAAGACAAACCACGGCAGACTTTTTAACTTCGTTAACCAATCCAGCAGAAAGAGAACCATTACCAGGGTATGAAAATAAAGTCCCAAGAACTCCCAAAGAATTTGAAGCGTATTGGAAGCAATCACCAGAGCATGCTGCCTTGATTCAAGACATCGACAACTATTTGATTGAATGTGAAAAATTGAATACCAAACAGAACTATCATAACTCACATGTTGCAAGACAATCAAAGCATATTCGCCCCAATTCTCCTTATACTGTCTCATTTTTCATGCAAGTTAGGTTTCTTGTGGCCAGAAATTTTGTTCGCATGAAGGGGGATCCATCAATTGCACTCATTTCTGCATTTGGTCAGTTGATTATGGGGTTGATATTGTCGTCAGTTTTCTATAATCTCCCTGCGGATACGTCTTCTTTTTACTATCGTGGTGTCGCTTTGTTCTATGCAGTTCTTTTCAATGCGTTTTCTTCCATGTTGGAAGTGATGACTTTATATGAAGCCAGACCTGTGGTTGAGAAACATAGAAAATTTGCCCTTTATAGACCATCTGCCGATGCATTAGCCAGTATTATAAGTGAACTCCCGGTTAAACTAATATCTTCAATTTCATTTAATTTTGTTTTCTATTTTATGGTTAATTTGAGAAGGGAGCCTGGAAGGTTTTTCTTTTATTGGTTAGTGAACATTTTTGCCACATTAGTCATGTCCCATTTCTTTAGATCTGTCGGTGCTGTGACGACTTCATTGGAAGGTGCAATGACACCATCGACCATCTTATTATTGGCAATGGTTATTTATACTGGATTTGTTGTTCCAAAACCAGACATGTTAGGATGGGCAAAGTGGATCAGTTATATAAACCCTGTGGGGTATGTCTTTGAATCCATTATGGTCAACGAGTTTCATGGTCGTCGATTTCTTTGTTCAACTTATGTACCATCAGGACCATTCTACCAAGATATAAGTCGCGAGAATCAGGTTTGTACCGCCGTGGGATCAATACCAGGTGATCCATATGTTAGTGGAACTAATTACTTGAAATATGCGTACCAATATTACAATGCCCACAAGTGGAGAAATGTCGGTATTGTGATCGGCTTTATTATTTTCTTTTTGGCAATTTATATTGGCCTAACTGAAATCAATCGAGGAGCTATGCAAAAGGGAGAAATAGTTTTGTTCCTTAAAGGAGATATGAAAAAACACAAGAGAAATAGAAACCATGATGATGTTGAAGGTGGTGGTTTAGAAGAAAAATTTAGTCACGATGACCTTTTTGAAGAGAGTGGAGTTGTAAAAGCAATAGATCTTTCGAAAGAAAGGGAAATTTTCTTCTGGAAGGATTTGACTTACAAAATTAAAATCAAGAAGGAGGATAGAACAATCTTGGATCATGTTGATGGATGGGTCGAGCCAGGCCAGATTACCGCATTGATGGGTGCAACTGGTGCAGGCAAAACAACTTTGTTGAATTGTTTATCTGGTCGACTTTCTGTTGGTGTTATTACTGATGGTGCAAGAATGGTTAATGGACATACACTAGATTCTTCATTTCCAAGATCAATTGGTTATGTGCAACAACAAGATATTCACTTGCCCACAACCACAGTTAGAGAAGCATTACAGTTTTCTGCATACTTGAGACAATCACGTAAAAATTCAAAGAAGGAAAAGGATGAGTATGTTCAGTATATCATTGATTTATTAGATATGAATTCATATGCCGATGCATTGGTTGGTGTTGCTGGTGAAGGATTGAATGTTGAACAAAGAAAGAGATTAACCATTGGTGTTGAATTAGTTGCCAAGCCTAAGTTGTTACTATTCTTGGATGAACCAACTTCTGGTTTAGACTCCCAAACTGCCTGGTCTATTTGTAAGTTGATGAGAAAGTTAGCTGATCATGGTCAAGCTATCTTGTGTACCATCCATCAACCTTCTGCACTTATTATGGCTGAGTTCGATAGATTGTTGTTTTTGCAAAAGGGTGGGGAGACAGTTTACTTTGGTGACTTGGGTAGAAACTGTCAGACTATGATTGACTACTTTGAAAAACACGGAGCTGATCCATGTCCAAAAGAAGCCAATCCAGCAGAATGGATGTTGGAAGTTGTTGGTGCTGCCCCAGGTTCTCATGCTAAGCAAAACTATTTTGAGGTTTGGAGAAATTCTGATGAATATAGAGCTGTTCAAAATGAACTCACCCGTATGGAAACTGAATTTGTTAAATTACCAAGAGACGAGGATCCAGAATCAAAATTGACATATGCGGCTCCAATTTGGAAGCAATACTTGTTAGTTACCTGGAGAACAATTGTTCAAGATTGGAGAACCCCAGGTTATATTTATGGAAAGTCATTCCTTGTTATTACTGCAGCTTTGTTTAATGGGTTTTCATTTTTCAATACTGGAAATTCAATTCAAACATTAAACAATCAGATGTTTTCGATTTTTATGTCATTTATTGTTCTTAACTCATTATTACAGCAAATGCTACCAGCATTTGTGAAGAATAGGGACTTATTTGAAGTAAGAGAGGCACCATCTCGTACTTTTAGTTGGTTTACATTTATTTCAAGTCAGATCACTTCCGAAGTTCCATTTCAGATTGTTTTAGGAACCATTGGGTTTTTCTGCTGGTATTATCCAATTGGCTTATATCGTAATGCAGAACCAACAAACTCAGTGCATTCGCGTGGTGCATTCATGTGGTTGCTACAAATATCCTTTTATGTATATATCACTACTTTGGGTCATTTTGCTAATTCTTTCACCGAGTTGGCAGACTCTGCAGCCAACTTGGCCAACTTGTTGTTTTCATTGTGTTTAATATTTTGTGGGGTGTTGGCAACACCTCAACAAATGCCAGGGTTTTGGATTTTTATGTACAGATGCAACCCGTTTACTTATTTGGTTCAGGCAATACTTTCCACAGCATTGGCTAATACAAATGTTGTATGTGCTGATCGTGAATACGTACAGATTAATCCACCAACAGGACAAACTTGTAATGAGTTTATGGATGCGTTTGTTGCCATGGCTGGTGGCTATACTACTACTAAAGGTGACGAATGCTTGTATTGTCCGATGAATGAAACGAACACCTTTTTGGAGTCCGTAAATGCTATATTTAGTGAAAGATACCGTAATTATGGGATTTTTGTGGCATTTATTATGATAAATATAGTTTTGGCCATTATCCTTTACTGGGTTGCCAGGGTTCCTAAAGGTAATCGTGAAAGCAAACATCGTAAAAAGAAAGGAATTAAAAAGTAGTATATAAACTAGAACATGTATACATTAGTAGAGTAATGAATTCAAGAACAGATTTTTTTTTTTTTTTGTTCTTTTGTTTTTTATGTACTTTTTTTTTTATTTTACAACCAAGTTGATTAATTAGGAATATGATGAGTTCTGAAGAAATCAATGATGTTCTGGATATGGTATCATTGATATCAATTCCTAACGTTTTGGAGAATGATTTAATGCTTTCAGTGGATGAAAATGATGCACTTAAAGCTATATATGCTGACGTTTGCAGCATGTTTAAACAACATAATTATAACAATGTACTTTTTTTACTTCCCAAATTATTCACACTTCCATCATTACCATCAATTTTTCATTTGATCATTGGATGTACCATGATTAGAGTTGGTAGAATTGAAGGTGGATATAGAGAATTGTGTCTTGCAATTAGATTATCTGGAAAGCATGACACAAGAATTAAATATCTTTCAATATTGGCCAATATGAATCTGGAATTAAATGATAAGAAAAGTGTTCATGGATGTTTAGCAGAAATTTTTGATATAATTAGAATGAATTCAGAATCTCAACAAGAATTTGAAATGGATATTACTAGTCTTGTAGAATTGGAAAGAAAATTGTTAAACAAATTAGATTTGGCACTGGAAAAAAGAGTATGTTACGCAATATATCAACTTTTGCATCGATATGTGACTAAATAAAATACTAACTGAGATTTCAATCTAGTCCTATTAAATGCAAGTCATTTGAAGATCAAATCTTGGAACTTAATAGACTAAAAAGATATCATGATATGGATACATTCACTGGGAAATGTCAATTTATTGTCACCAAAATTACCACTGCTGAGAAACTTTTAGAAGCATGGTGTAAAGAAAAGAAAACACCAAAAGTAGACCCATTAAAGTATTTATTGGAAGCTATTCTTGCATGTGGTCCAGAAATTGCTTATTCTAGTATTAGGAAAATTGAACCGGTTCTAAATCAATACATCGAATATGTACTGTTGGATTCAAAGAAGGTTTTGAGTAGCACAACAAAAACTAGAAGTGTTTCTTTGTTTTCCAAAAGAAAAGAAAGCCACAGCAGTAGTGATACAATTGGTAAAGTTAATGAAGTCCAGATTAGTTTTCTCACAAAAACAGCAATTATTAAAGCATTCATGTGCATGTTGAGATGTCAATATGGAGATGCCGTGAAACAATTTAGTACACTATTAAATAATGTTAAAGAAGAAGAAACTTATTCGCAATTGAATTTACTAAAATTTTACTGTCAAGCCAATGAATCTAATTTGACCAAGAAAAATTTGGAACTTATTCTTTTGAATTTGCAAAAATCAGAATATGGTGGATCTTTAAGACAGCAAATTTTGGCAACCGTTCATGAAAAACTATATCGAATGACATCTAAATCCAACGCCAATTCAAAGTCAAAATCTAATAAATTCAATTCGCTATTCAAGGGGAGCTCTACAATGAAATCACACTTGAAATCAGCAATTGAATGTTATATTAGTGGTATTATGAGTTCTTCAGATGATGATTTATTTATTCCACAATTGTATGATAAGATTTTATCTATCTTAATTCACAACAATACTGATATTAGAGTAATCACATTTTTTTACCAATTACGATACTATTTCACCCTCAAAGCTGACTATACTTATCTTCATATTCCTGGTTTGCTTGATGATTTTGTTCCTGATAATACTGAAAACAACCATCGACTTCTTCATGATATTCACCAAATTATTGAACATAAAGATGTATCAAATAGTTGCAAAAAAGTAGATATTGAAACCGTTGAAGAAATTGGATTTGTTAAGTTCTGGGTTGAAGAGTATCAGAAGCAAAAGGAACTTTCACAACCACTAATAATATTTCATTCTTACTTGTTTGCTTAAATTATTGATCTATAAAAAATTGCGCAGCCACGTGCAACTACACACGTGTTTTAACGTTTTGTGAAGGGGATAATCTTTTTTTTTTCTTGGCTCAATCCCCCATAAATTATTGAAATGACTCGTAAAGCCTCATAATAGAAAGGTAATTTAAAGTAAATGAATAAATACTATTTATTTTCTAGAATTAAATGCAATACTTTTAAACCCAGATGCTTTTGTTTTTATTGTAGGTATTGGTTTTCTTTTTTAACTATGTACTACTTGTTTAATCAAATCAAACAAAACATCATTTCCTTGAAGGAAATCATTATTAACCAAATTACACAAAACAAAGTTTTCAGTAATTTGACTCATCAATTCATTAAAGTGCTGGATCTTATCCTTTTCAGCATCAAACATACCAGAAATTTTCAGCCACTCAGAGAATAAAGTATAAACTTCATCCTTCCAAGCCAAAAATGATGTTTTTTCAACAATTGTAGGTTGTAAAATTTCTTCACCTGGGAAGACACCCCAAGTTACGGCATTAATGTCATCATCTTGACAATTAGAAATCAAGTTACCATTTTTGTTAACAGCATAGTATGAAATGACAGCAGAAGTTGAATCACCTTGATTTTTATTATATTGATCAATATGGTCTAATAATCTGGCAACGACATCTTTATGACAAAAGAACTCCAAATATTGTTTTTGATAAACATAACCATTCTTTGGACCCCAACCAAAGACTTTATCCGATGATCTAACCGAATTCAAAGATGGTTGAGAGTTCAATGTAATGAGTGAATTTTCATTCAATTCTATCAAATGATCCAAGATAATATTAGTATCTTCACCAATGGCACCATCAAACCATGGCAATGAATTTAATTGACCTTTCAAATAACTAATAACAAGCCCAGTAATATCACTAATAGTTTGAGGTAATCCCCATAATTCTTGTGCTCTCTTTGGAGATTGTCTCAATAATTCACTAGCACACAAATCAATGTCACCAAAAGCAGGAGATCTGGAATCACCCCATCTACCGTTTGGAAACTCATCCCAGGTGGCAGTTCTTGTAACATAAGAATATTTTCTATTTTGCCAGAAAATTGGACGGATTGATTCTTTGGATCTTTCAGGATTTAATGATTTTCTCCATGGCAATTCAGTAACACCAACAATTTCATTGGATTTAACTGCTTCTATAAGATTCAATTTTTCCAAAATCATAACTGTAGCTTTTTCCAAATTCATGGTATAGAAATGCAAATGATTGATATAACCAGATTCCAATAATTTTTGACACATTTCACTAACTAATTCAGTACCTTTTTCTCTGACCAAATAATCATCATCTTTGATTGGATCTAAAGCATCCAAGAAATGTTGTGGGATGGCAATTTCTGACCATTTGGCTCTTCTAAGAAATGCAGAATAAGTAGAAATAGGCATGATACCTGGAATAATTGGTAAATCAATACCAATTTTACGTAATTTTGAACACCAAGAAATAAAATTATCAGCATCGTAAAACATTTGTGTAATGATAAAATTTGCCCCAGCATCACATTTTTCTTTTAAATATTCTAAAGTTTTCAATTCATCTGTTTCTTCAGGATGACCTTCAGGATAACCAGCAACACCAATATTGAAATGGTTTTCATATTTTTTATGAATATATGCAATCAAATCCTTGGCATATTTGAAATCCCCAGTTGATTCAGAACCATCCAATGGAGGATCACCACGTAAGGCTAAAATATTTTGACAACCAGATTTATAAGCTTTATCTAAAGCTTCATCGATCAATTCAACCTTCATATTCGTACAAGTTAAATGCATACATGTTTCCAAACCCAAAGTTGATTGAGCAGTGTAAACCATTTCATTAGTCAACGTTGATGATCTACCCCCCGCATTCCATGTGATATCAATGAAAATAGGATTCAAATCATACATTCTATCCATTCTATCATACAAGTTTTGAACCCCTTGGGATGTCTTGGGGACAAAGAATTCAAATGAAAAAGTTGCAGGTGGAGAATGTGCAGCTTTATGAGCTTGATCCAACTTCTCTGAGATTTTCATAATTTAAGGATCTAGATAATTTTAATTTAAACAAAACCAAAAGGAATAGAGAAATATTTAAAAACAACAAATAGAAAGAATATCTAGAATTAAAAATGAAATGAAAAATCCAATGTCTTTTTCTTTTGTTTTTTCTTTTTCGTATACAATTGGTACGAAGAAATGAAAAAAAAAAAAAAAAAAATTTAAAGGTTATCATCCTCAATTATTACACTATGACTCTTAAGCGCTCTTATAGGGCCGATTCAAGATTTTGTGGTCCCAACAAAAAAAAATTTTTTTTTTATTATCTAACAAGTGCACGTGCCACCAGCTAATAAAAACTCCGATTCAGGAATAGCACGTGAATTGTGCATATGATAATTTACATCTATTTATCGTACAAAAACTCGAATCTATAACTCATCGTGATAATCTTCCTCTTCTTCTTCTTCTTCTTCATCAAAACCAGTGTCTTCAAAGAGAATACTATCGTCTTCCATTTCTTCATTTTCATCATCTTCCACACTCAGCAGTATTTCTTTCAAATTGCTTACCAATTCGTCTATTTCTTTCTCATATTCAACCCATTCTGGTAATAATCTCTTGGCCATATCAAGTTTATTTTCCTTGGATAACGGATTGTTGCAAAGATCAATCATTTTGGCATCTCTAAAACTTTCATCTGAACACCATGTCTCACACCATAACCAATTTTGTGGTAAGCTGAATATCTTAATTTGTCTCTGCATATTGTTTGGTAAATCTTGGTCTAAATTGCTTAATGAATTAGGATCACTGGATAATTTCTGATAATGTGCCCTTAATCTATCACCCGCTTTAATTGATCTGAACTGCTTTAAATCAACCACATATAATGCGCTGATATGATATTGTAAATCATCTTTCAATACATCTGACCAGTATCCCTGTTTCCAGAATCTGAAACCTTCCATTTCCTTACGCGAATCACACATTGGCGTGAATCCATATGGCGCTCCTTGCAAATCCATATTAACCAATTCAGTTAAATCAGATCGACACGTTTGATCAGCGTCAATGAAAATGACATTATCAAGATCTTGTGGGAAAAGAACATCCAAGAACAAAATCTTATACCCCCAAATGGTTCTTTCCTTGGATTTCTGATTTCTCAAGAATTTTGGCCATTTATAATTGATAAATTCATATTGCACAGTATACTTTTTCGAAATCAATTGCATTAATTGTCTAAACTCAGGAGTGATGTAATTTTCAAGTATCCAAAATTTAATTATCAGTTCCGGATTGTTTTTGCGTACAGATGCAATCATAATACTAGCTAATTTTTCATATAAACTACCACCAGCAATCGTAAAAATGTTTATATCAGCATGTCTATTAGAATACTTCGTTATACCATCTCCTTTGCTAATTCTAGGATACAAAGTCACCCCATCTAAAGAAAATACTGGTACCTCAACTTCGTCTAACGAATCATGGTTGAAATCGTACTTATTTTCAGAGGCTGATAACAAATTATACTCTGGATTGCTTGACAATAAACTAATACCAGGAATGGCTTTGAGTTGAAAATAATCCAACGAACTCATAACTTGAGTATCTGTAGTAATATTATTATGCACCAATTTGAATGATAAACCATCAGGAGTTCTACCTGTATGTATATCTCTTGCAAATCCTTCGATCAAAATATGTTTCAACAAGAATTTTCCATTGACCGATTTGACTACTTTATTGAAAGCAACATTATCTAAATCTGTCGAACTCAGTTTACTTACGACGATCCATTTAGTAGGCACATCTAATTCTGTTGACAATCGTGTATCAACTGGAAGATTGTGGAACTCAGCAATATTATTTTCAACCACGATCCCAGTGTTTTCATCGAATTGAATATCTGAAGAAGGGTACACACCACGGTAAAATCTGTGAACTCTAATTTCTTCGTTGGACACCACTTTTGGTTGAAGCAATATTCTGATATTCACAAACGGGAATGTCTTGATACTGTTAACTATACTCAACAATTTTTGGGAATATTCTTCCATTGGATTCATAATGACCAATATATCAATCGGATTTTCCTCTTTGTTAACACTAACATCTATGGAGTTTGATAAATCTAAGGAACTGAAATCAAATCTATTCACATCAGAAATAAACATCTTTTCATCAACATGAAATGACTTTGTAACTATGGAACTGACTAAATCAAACCAGTCCATACTATCTAATCCAGAAACTAACAGATTAAATTCATTCAATTTTTTAGACTCAAATTCATCAGGATATGCATACAAAATATCGTTAAATAAATTTAATCTTTGGGTGAATTCATATTCCAAAAGTTCTTCTAATTCAGTGGGTTCTAGAGGGATATCTAATCTGAAGTACCTAGAATTGAATAGCATAAATGAATGATGCAGCGGCAAGTGTTTCCTCTCGAGCAATCGTTTAACTTCAGGATTATCATACTTTGAAAGTTCAGCATCCTCTAAAACTTCAATGATCTCTTCAATTTGGGAGTTTGTCAAAGTGGTTAGCTTGTAATTTTTATGTAAACTTTTAAAAACTTTACTGTCTCCAGTATTAACTACCCGTACTTGAATCGGTTTCTTCTTAAGGAAGCTCAATAAATCAATCAATTGATTGAACATTTCGACTTTTGTGAAATCAGAAACTAACCAGAATGTTCCTGAAACTCCATCTTCCTTATCAATTTTCTTGAAAGCAATAGATTCATTTAACAACTCAGTATCGACTGATTTGTAGATGATTTCACTAGGCTCTAGAGGAATTACCCTCAAGTTACGTTTTTCTTTGGCATTTGAATAAAGCTTATCTTTCAATTTCCCTTCCACAGGTCCTTGTCTTAAAAATGATTTAATGAGTGAAACATCTTGAGAAATCTGTTTACTCATTGCAATTTGCCAATTTGGGGATCTCAAGTCATAAATAACACCATTGAATATAACCGATGCTTCTGTAATTGAAAACTTATCTAAAACATAGTTATAATCCACGTCAAAATTTTTACTTACTTTAACTTGATTTAATATAGCAGCAGCTTCATCTGAATTTGCAGAATCAAAATATTTGTACAACAATGCTAGAGCTTCTGGGGTGTTTGAATTTTCAGCAATGTAATAAAACTTTCTGGCAATTTCTTTATCCAATGGATCATCACCAATAACAGGGATCAATCCAATTTGTTGTGGAATACCAGAATCCAAAATGACCTTTGCAATTGTAAAAAACACACGAAGTTGACTCTTATTGGCAAGATTCAAAGCAAAGATCAAATCATGGATATTTTCTTTCAATGGTGGGATCTGGTTTGGTTTCAATTTATAAGAACTAACTCCCAAATAAGCCTCCTCACGATTAGTAGTGTATTCACTGAAAGTAACATCAACCTCGATATTGTTAAAAAATAAAACACCTCCTTTACCAGGATTGCCCTTTTCAAATTCACTCTGGTAAACTTTAAATCTATTTTCGTTATTTCCCATTAATGTGTTTCCATTACGAAATTGGGTTTGCTTAACTGCTGAAAGTAAGGCAAATTTTGTGAGCAATAATTTAGCTTGGATACTATCAAACCCAAGCTTTACTAAATTCTGAATAGTTTCCAATTCTTCCCGAATTTTGTTACCCAATTTGTAGATATCCAACTCAAGTCCATGGATTGGTGAACCATTGATGTAAATACCATAAGATTCATCAGACATTCCTATGTCTTGATTCGCTGTAACTTTTGTCTTGACTTTCTCGTAATTAAACAGTTTGGACAATTTTGCAATGTATGGTATAAACTTTGGGAAATCATTCAACAATGTAGACAATAACTCATACTTGTGAATCTTGTATCTATTTGATAATATAAATGAAGTAAACTTTATACCCAATTCATCACGATTTTTCTCTGGAACTGGTATAAGGATACCTGAATCATTTATCTTGTGTAAATCTTTGTTTAAATCAAAATTTGATGTTTTCTCTCCATTTCCATAATCATAATTCTTCATATTCAAAGATACGCCGTATCCTGGAAGAGTATCTTGTCTTTTACGGAATGTTGGAATATATCTCCAAACAAACCTGATTTTCCCCGCCATTGCGTCTGGGTATAACACTTTGAAAAACTCCTTTGTCAGTTCTTCGACTGGATTCCCATATAATACCAACAAAGGTGCCTCTTCATTGTCTCCAAATACTCTGTCAAACAATAATGTTTTCTCTTTACTTGTATCAGTACGCAAGGCAAACAAATCATTAGCAGAACAATAAATCTTATCATTATAGAGTAACCAAGTTTGAAGTTGACCGTTCTTCTTCTTCACCTCATTTCCAAATGAATCATATTCACATTCTTTTTGCAATCTGTCTCCCATTCGAGAAAGAACCTGCTGGTAATGATCATAATGGGATACTACTCTTGCACCATGTTTCTTGTTAATTAAATCAAAATCAACAAAACTTTTAGTGTATTTATCAAGATTTTTGCAAATCTGTTCATATATATTCTTATCGGAACTATCCTCATCAAAATCATTGTCTGAATCATCTAGTCCGAAAATCGTTTCAATGGTTGTGTAATATAATGATGAATTATAAGATGCCACGGTTTCAATCAAACTCGGAAGAAAGTCGATTTTCTGCCATGGCGCATCCAATTGAATTGACAAATTATTGTTCAAAAATGCATTGACCGTAGTGGACAACAAACAAAATGCTAGGAATGTGGATATACATTTCATAGACATCATAGTTGATTGTTTGAGATCTTTCAATGTAACAATAGTGAAAACGCAGTTATCGTTATATGTTTCGGTTTTCGTTTTCTTCTGTGAGCAGTTTGAATTATTTTTTTTTTCTTCCCACGTCTTTTGTCTTGATTCACTACTACACACAAAACACGATCAACAGGGTTTGAAAATATCAATGAACCGTTACTATTATTGTGTATATTAACTAATCTATAACTATTATCTCGGGTACATTACTTTCAGTTTCTTCTGAATCGGATGTCAAATCAATAATTTCTATTTGTTTAGATTGGGATTTGGCTTGAACATTCATCGAGTGCCTAGGCTTCTCCTCTGATTTCGTCTCTTCTCTACTACCCTTTTTAAAAGCATCTCTTTCCACTATTTCAATATCAAACTCATCATCACTAGGTAGTTGTTCTTCTTGAGCATTTTCGCTGTGACACCATTTGGAATCTCGTAATCGACGTTCTGCTGCTTCAAGCATAGCTTTCCTCATATCTACTGGGCGTGTATTTTGTTTTGAAACACGTGTGTCCAGTCCCAATACCTTTGATTCTGTCTTGAATTTTGGCTTACTCAACTCCTTGATTCTTTTCTCCCTGACTGATATCAAACTGCTTGAAGGCAATCCACCTCGACCTAGTTTATTCTGTTCACTGTAATAATTAACTGATGCACCTCTATAATGTATATCTTCATATCTCTCTTTCAACTTATCCAAAAAATCATAGAACTTCTTATCGTGTGGTCCAAACTTATTATGTGTTAGTTCATGTAAAAAAGTACCCACAATTTCATTCATAGGAAGAAATGATCTATCATTGTGATGTGGTCGTAGTCTAATCATTATCTTTTGCCCATAATTAACATTCAATCCTAGTAGATTAGCATTTTTAGGAAACATTTCATATAAATTGGATACTTTAAACTTATATTCATGTATTATCGGTGCCACCAAACGCGCTGCTTCGTATAGTAATGATTTCGCATAATCACAATCTGGATACCTCTTCAACGATCCTATACGGCCTATGTTAGCTGGAGGAGGTGGGAATTCAGTCTTCTTAACCGGATATGTGCCTTGTCCTTGTTTTACCATTAATTCAATTGTGGAAAATGATCTCCCCAAATATAAACAATCAAATTATCACCAGTAGACGAAGAAGAAGAAGAAGAATCAAAAAAAAAAAAAAGATTCTCATCCAAAACGTCTCGCACGGCAGGCGTGGTCAAAAAAGCCAAGTCATACGACTAATCACACTTTTTTGTTGAAGTCTCCCACCACAGGGTCATCCGGTTATAGAAGACCAAGATGTATTTATCTAACTGGCTTGATTTGATGGCATTGATATGTCGTAACATTAAAGACGATATACTAACAAATATATTTCACCGACCTCCAATACTAATAATATTCAATCCTGATGCTTTCAATCCACCTTTTACTGGTGCATTCAACGAGTACTTTAATGTGACTACGACGTCGATAATAAACAACTATTCGAATGCTTCAATGATAAATTATGCCATAATTGGGTTAT
This sequence comes from Candida tropicalis MYA-3404, assembly GCF_000006335.3. NCBI lineage: Eukaryota > Fungi > Ascomycota > Pichiomycetes > Serinales > Debaryomycetaceae > Candida > Candida tropicalis. The sequence continues at coordinate 1,159,495 of NW_003020055.1, read as the reverse complement.
CTATACTTCTAGCTGGACTAGATGTTATTTACAGTATAATTCGAATATTAATATCAACCATTTTTATTGGGGTTTTCATTGGGTCATTAGTGTTTTTTGGACTATGGTTTATGGTCACTGCAGCAAGAAGATGGAAGTTGATTATAATATTGTTTCAAAATAATGACTTTACAGGAATATACTGATAGATGGTCTAATCAAAAAAAAAAATTCTATTGTCTATTAATTTTTATTATCAATACTTATAAGGTGTTATCCTGTGTATCCCAAACAATGGTAACCGGACCATCATTAACCAAAGCAACATCCATCATGGCCCCGAATTCACCATCTTTGACCTTGTCTTCACCTAAACCGGCTTTTAATTGATTCAACAATTCCTGGTATAATTCAATGGCGTGATGTCCCTTTGCAGCTCGATGAAAATCTGGTTTTGTACCTTTTTTAATAGTCCCATATAATGTGAATTGACTAACTGATAATATTTCTCCCTGGATATCAATTATAGATTTTGCCCATGGTTTTCCAGTAAATTTGGTTGTTGTGTTGGCAGACTGTGTCATGTCTTCAAATACACGTAAACTAATAAGTTTCTTGGAGAGTCTACTAATGTCTTCTTCTGTATCAGTAGTAGAAATTCCCACAAGAATCATTAATCCTTTACCAATTCTTTAATTGATGAATTTAATGTTAGTATCGATGTTTGGGGGGGAATTTCGAGCAAATTGGACCTCATTCTCGAATACATACGAAGAAATTACCTTTTCGTCAACAGTAACAGACGCATTTTTAACCTTCTGAATAACAACTCTCATAACGTAAGTGTTTGCAGTGGAGATGAAACTAGCTATTAGAAAGTGAAATTTATCTGTGAGTTCAATCTTTTTTTTTTCTTTTTCTTTTTCACTTTCATTTTGATTTGGTTCAGCAATTCGTGGGACAACGAACGTTGCACAAAAGAGAAGCAGCTACAATAGGTACACGAATATTTCAAACAAAATTCAATTTAATATTAAAACAGAGTCTTATACACGGTTTATAGAAACAACTAGTTTTCAATAGTTGTAAAATTACACAAGGAACAAGAAGTCTAAAATACCATTAGGTCGAGAATCCTAATTCAAGATCAAAGCAACAAGAACAAAGCGGTAAAAACACCAACAAAAGAACCAATACTAGGAATTATCGATTTACCCACACCTTCAGCTGAAGTCAGACTTTCTGTACCATTAGATTCCGAAATAGAGGAAAAAGTAGCAGTACTATTTTTAAGGTTTTCTTGTTTGTTGTTTAATTCTCTTTTCTTGTACTGATTTGGTCCCGCATGGAATAAAATCCAAGTGGGTATTGGTGGCTCTTCTTCACTAGATGTCTCTTCATCTTCTGTTGAACTCTCTTCTGTTGAACTCTCTTCTGTTGAACTCTCTTCTGTTGAACTCTCTTCTGTTGAAATTTCCTGAGTGATTGATTCACTAGAAATTTGTTCTGGAAATGTTTCTGTTGAACTAATCTCAGTAGTAGTAGATTCCTCTGGTTCGGTGGTTTCGATAGCGGATACGGATGTAGTTTCCACTGTAGTGAAAACGGCAGTGGTACTTGGACAAACTTCCAGGACAGTACAAGAAGTTTTCTTAAATACAAAAATCCATAATTTGGTAACCTTAGAAGTAGTACAAGAAGTTGAAAATGAACAAGTTGGAGTGATACTAGGAATAATTTTAGTTGTTTTGGTACATTTCTTGGACGTGGTTGATTTGGTGGTAGAAGACTTTGTGGTTTTGGTACACTTCTTGGATGTAGATTTCTTGGTAGTTGTTTTGTAATCATCATCGTCAGAATCAGAATCGGAATCGGAATCGGAATCAGAATCGGAATCAGAGTCAGATCCATAGTTGTGAGTTCTTTTCATGAGAAGGTCAACTCCTTTTTGGTTAGCATCGGCATCAAGTTTTATTGTTTGTGCTGAAACAAACGAAACTAATGTAGCAGCAAGAAGAATTGAGGAAAATTTCATGATTGGTGAAGGAATCTCTAATTTTGGAGTTATAAAATTAAAAGAAAGATAATTCTCAGATTAGAAGGAATTATTCACATCTATTTATAGTCCAATCTTTATGTATCTTTGTCAATAGAAGCTCTAGTATTAACGGTCTATTTGGTAATGGATATTTTTTTGGCAATTTAATTGGATCTAAAAATATTATTATGGGCATTATTCAATAATTTGAATACTATTAGGGTTCAAAACAAAGGATAATATTATCAAATTATGCTAGCATCTATGTGGATGAAATTATAGATAAATCCACCAAAAAACGCTGTACAAAATATTGGCCCACATTGACTAGTACACACAAAGCAAACACAAAATTTAATTTGATAGAATTCTTCAATTCTAGCAAAGACCACTTCCAATAGAGAAATATCGAATATCAAAGTCGAATATTATTTTTGTATTCTTACACCAATAGCTGCACGAAAATGTACCCCAGAAAACACAAGCAAATAAATAAACAAATATTGGTCAAGACACGCATAATGCGCCAAAAGTATATAACCACGACATTCATCTAACCAAGAGATGAGTTCCACATCAATCTTTTGTTTTATACATATGTATATGTTACGTAGTTGATTCATAACTAAACCTAGTATTAAAGTTGTATAAAGTGTAATTGTGTAAAGTATTCAATGAGCCTGTTTCAATAAAGTGAATTAACTTTGAGAGATGACATACACAAATAATTGGATGCATCATCATGCAATGGCTACAAACGGGTAGAAACGATTACTTTATATTCCAATAAAAAAAAATATTCGAATTTTTACTTAATCAGAATAAAATAATATGGAAAAACAAGGTACATGTACAATACCATGCGGCAATTTGAGAATTTGGAAGACTGGGGTTTGAAATATGGAGGTATCTGTTATTACAATTGAAATTCAACAAGAGTTTTCTTAAAAAGAAAAATTAAGAGATAAGAATAATAATAAATTGGTTTCTAGAAATATCTAAAAATTACATCCACAATCATCCGATTATGGACCATGTTAAAAGATATTTTTTTTACATATCTTGTGAATCTTTTGAAAGATTGGCTATTTGATTTTTAATTTGCTGTTTTTCATTGCTTAGTCAAGAAAATAGTTGGTGTTACTCCTAAACTACTCACATGGATCTCCATCTTTCCGACATTTCGATAATTTTAAATTGTTAAATACTTGTAAGAGAAGTAGAATTGAAATTCTAGGTGAATTAGCCAAAAAAGTATTTAAAATATGATAAAATATTTTATAAATTCATATAATTATATAAATCTATAACCGAAAAAAAAAAAGTAAAAAAGTAAAATTTCCTAAAAAAATGGGTATAAGAAAACGAAAAGAATAAAATAATGATTTAATTTAAGCTAAGAGAAATAAATCATCTAAAGCAAAAGTAACAAACCGGTAATGATACCGGCAACAGCACTAATGCTTGGGATAACTGGGTTACCTGCAGCTGAAAAAGTACTGACATTATCAGTAGCATTTGAGAGCCAAACAGATGGAACTAAAGTAGATGCTGGCCATGAGCTGGTGTTATCAGCAGTGACAGATTCCATTTCACCTCTCTTTTTCATATCAATTTTAGCAACACGGAAAACAGCATAAGTGGTAGTCAATGGACAGTAAGTGGTGTAAACTGTTTCAACATCAGTGGTGGTTACAGTAATAACAACAACACCAGTTTTGGTAGTTTTAGTCTCACAAGCATCATGGTGACATGAAGTAACTGTGACAATAGAAGTAGTATAAGCAGTTTCTGTAGTGTAAGAAGTGATAATAGTTTCATCACTGGCGGTAGTTGGAACAGTGGTATAACAAGAAGTTTGTTCTGGGATAGAAATATCTTCAGTAGTTGGTTCAGTGGTTGGTTCAGTGGTTGGTTCAGTAGTAGCTTCAGTGGTAGCTTCAGTGGTAACTTCAGTGGTTGGTTCAGTGGTAGCTTCAGAGGAAGTTTCTGGGAGAGTACTACTTTCAAGGGTTTCACTGGTAGTGAGCAATGATGATGAAGTACCTGAACAAGTGAAAACAGAACAGACAGTAGTCTTGTAGACGCAGTGTTTGGAAGTATACTTACTGACGGTACAAGTGGTTGAGACAGTTGGAGTAGCTTCAGTGGTTGGTTCAGTGGTTGGTTCAGTGGTTGGTTCAGTGGTTGGTTCAGTAGTAGCTTCAGTGGTAGCTTCAGTAGTAGCTTCAGTGGTTGGTTCAGTGGTAGCTTCAGTGGTTGGTTCAGTGGTAGCTTCAGAGGAAGTTTCTGGGAGAGTACTACTTTCAAGGGTTTCACTGGTAGTGAGCAATGATGATGAAGTACCTGAACAAGTGAAAACAGAACAGACAGTAGTCTTGTAGACGCAGTGTTTGGAAGTATACTTACTGACGGTACAAGTGGTTGAGACAGTTGGAGTAGCTTCAGTGGTTGGTTCAGTGGTAACTTCAGTGGTTGGCTCAGTAGTAGCTTCAGTGGTTGGCTCAGTAGTAGCTTCAGTGGTTGGTTCAGTGGTAGCTTCAGTGGTTGGTTCAGTGGTTGGTTCAGTAGTAGCTTCAGTGGTAGCTTCAGTGGTAACTTCAGTGGTAACTTCAGTGGTTGGTTCAGTAGTTACTTCAGAGGAAGTTTCTGGGAGAGTACTACTTTCAGTTGATTCACTGGTAGTGAGCAAGGATGATGAAGTACCGGAACAAGTGAAAACAGAACATTTAGTCTTGGTGTAGACACAATGTTTGGAAGTATATTTGCTAGTTGAACAAGTAGTTGAGACAGTTGGAGTAGCTTGGGTGGTTGGTTCAGTACTAGTGGTGCTTTCAACTGAAGTAGAAAGTAAAGTGGACATGCTGCCACACTTGGTATAAACACCACATGATGTAGTCTTATAGACCAAGAACAATATTTTCTTGGATTTAGTAGTACAGGAAGTTACTTTAGTTGGGACACAAGTAGCTTGAGTGGATGTAGTAGTAACTGGTGGTTGGGTTGTAGTTGGAAGATAACTGCTTGTAGTTGATTCACTGGTAGAGAGCAAAGATGATGAAGTACCTGAACAAGTAAATATGGAACATTTAGTCTTGGTGTAAACACAGAAGAACTTTGTATACTTGCTAGTGCTACAGGTGGTCGAAAGGGTCGGAGTTGGATGGATGTCAACACTAGTTTTTGTGATACCACCGGTTGGCTTGTAAGTTGAAGTGGATTTATCACAGTCAGTTGGTTTTGGCCAGTGCCAGTACCATGGTTTTGATTTAGTAGAATGAACAACAAGGGTCTTAGAACAGGTGGATTTGATGACTTCGTGAGAAGTGGTCAATGGACAGTAAGTAGTATAAGCAGTAGTAACACCAGAGTGAACAGTTGTAGTTTTAGTAACACCAGTAGGAGTAGCATGATTGGAACATTTACCTTTAGAACACTTGGTAACAGTAACCATAGTTGTAGAAGGAGCATACTCAGTGACCCAGTAAGTAGTTTCTTGGTCATTATCTTTATGCTTATTCCAGCCTCTTTTAACCAAATAAGCATCTTCTTGAGGAAGATCGGTGATAGCAGGCAAAACTTGAGCGGTAGCAGCAGAAATAACACCTGCAATAGCAGCAATTGACAAAAACTTCATAACGAATGGATTAGTCTTTAGTGTACTGAAGTGATTTAAACAACAAGACTAAAAAATACCTTAAAAGTTGGAAAATTGATCTCTATTTATATTCGAATTATCTTAATCAATAATTAATTCCAAAAAAAAAGAAGGAATGAAGGGGGTTCTGTGTTTTCTTCAAAAGAAATACTGAAAAAAAGGAATTCAGGGATAATAATCAAACTTTACTGTTACATTTCATATGTACTAGAAGGGTCTGCTGTAATTAAACAGGCAATATAAAGGTAAAAGGTGAAAATAAAAATAATTCATGCATCAATTCCAACATACTTCTTTGGAAGGATTGGCGGTATTACTTGTTTTGTGATCATAGCATAAATGGATGTTGATGGTAGAATTTCCCATTGTTGTCTGTAGCCTAATTAGACCCTACCTAATCCGTTTCAGGTTTAATTGAAGGAAAATGAATGCAAAATAAAAACAACATCCAAGAAAATAAAAAAGTCGTCGGAGCAACAAAGTAAAGCGAATGAGAAAGTTCGTATTTTTTTCCAAAGCAAGACAAAAAAAAAAAAAAAAAAATGAAGACAAAGGAAAAGGACCTGGGCGTGTGGGGCACAAAATATTGCACTCAAATTTCATCATGTACAAGGCAAATTTTGTGCAATAGAAGGTCTATTGATCTTAAAGGGAGACCAGAATATGTAATTAACTTTGTTATCTTACTGGATAGTGACAACAAGGAAACACAGACAATTGGCTATTTTCAGTTGAACAATGGCTGCACAATATTAAACTATGGGTATTATTTTCTATTTCAGGCAAAAGATCTGCGGTACCATCCCGTGCGATTGGCGGCCCATTGGCAATACTTACTTTATCTTCATGCGTCATCGCGAAACGTATAAATTGGATTTAAAGGGTCTTACAAAACCGAAAAGAACCATGCACATTACATTCTTTGCTCTAAATAATGAGTGAAGAGATTACAAGTTATTATTATATTTATCATATGCACCAGAGTAACCATTAAATTTCAATCATAAGGCGGGCGCACATCTAAACGCACATGTTTCGATAAGCCCGTTAGTTCCCTTCTATCAGTTTTAGTTGCATTTTGTATAAAGGAACATAACCACACCCTGATAAAAGAAACAACTGATGGGCATACAAAAGTGAAAAAGTGAAAAAGTGAAAAAAAAAATTAATGTAGCAATGAATTCTTAGCATTCTGACATCAAACGCGAGCTATTTTAGATTATACAGTTTCAATAAACCTGGATTATTAGTACAAAAATAAATGGAAGAAAGAACATTGTTGAATGCGGAGTATAAAGTGGAATAGAAAAAAGGGATAAAATTAGAGGGAAAATTCACAGGATTTTGGGTATACGAACGAACGTACCCTGATATCAACAAAACAATACACTAAAGATTCTCTTTTAAAACATCGTTCTTTTGCTTTGCTGATTAGTAAGAAAAAAGTGGAGCAATCTATACTTAAATTAACTTAATACATTTGCCGATCTCTTCTCATTAATTAAACTAGAAATCATTTCTTTTGTTTACAAGTGTTAATCTATTATTAGCAATCGAAGCTCGTTAACATGATGATAACGTTTAATTCTTTTTTGTTGTATCTCTTGTCCAGTTATTCTATTGTGTTCTTCTTATTTGCATATATTTCTAATTTTAGTGAGCGCTTGTGCGCGCGCGCGCGGAAGGAAGGAAAGGGAAAGTTGGTGTTTATTTCATGTATAGATGGCGGTTAGTTTGAAATTTTTTGAGAAACATTCCAGTTGTTTCAACTTTTAGCAATAATAATGCCTTCCTGATTTTCTAGGTCGGTATTGGAAGGTTATTTCGTCTACTTCATAGGACGAAAAAAGCTCTTGCTTTTCTCAGGTGATTACAATATCCATAGAAATAGAAAGATCACCGAAACAATGGGATGGACTCATCCATTGCTCATTCTTTTATTGTTGATGATTACCGATTAAAATCAGAATCTGATCAACGTCCAATTAAAAGGGCGAACATACGAATATTATTTAAACTCTGGTGAAAGTAAAATTTCACCACCGCCTGTAACATGACATCGATTTTAGCTCACACTAAGCAGTACTTCATTAATTTAATGGCAAAACCCTACTTCTTCTTTAAAGGCGTGCAATGTCATAGTTCGTAAAAATTCCATACATGTAGAAGTCCTTTGTGTTCCACAGCTTCTGTTTCAACATTCTCAAGTCCAAAACACCAGCTTTATGTAGACCTTAGAAAAGAATTATTTTGTAGTAGAGAATGAAATGGTCTAAAAGATAAAAAGAAAAAAAAAATTAATTAGTTCTTCGCACTATGAGGTCATCATGAAACTTATTTATGTACTACCTAATAGTACATGTACATACCTCGCTAAGGGTACACCTGTCAATGAGAATCATTTTGTAATGAATTGCACGTGTTTTTATATCCTATTCAGAGTATCGTTCATATCGTGTCTTCTAACTAACTCCGAAAGTAAACCTTTTTCTTATTGTTATTACAGGAAGTATTTTGTACAGCTAGGGTGTAGACATGAAAGTAGTTTTGTGCATAATAATTTCTAAAATTCATTAAAGAAATCTATAATAATGTATACAGAATATTAATTAGCTATAAACCGAAAAAGAACTTACATCTCTGACAAAGGGGTATCAAAGATAACAGAAAACTAAAACATAATAATAATAAGCAAAACTTGCTAACAGAAAATAGATAAAGGCAAAATTCAATGATGCTATAGACCAAACCGAAATAATGAAAATATAATACAGGAGAATGACAAAATAAAGAATGAAAATAATAAGAATAAAAAATAAACCAAAGAAATACAATTATCATATATCTCTATCGACAGAAAATTAGGAACTGATCATTTGTCAACATTAACTCAAAGTTCAAAATATTAATCTAATTCAATTAAATTAAATTAAGAACAATAAACCGGCAATGGCACCGGCAAAAGTACCAACTTGGTGAATGTTAGCAGCACCTTCATAAGTACTTATTTGAGCAGAGCTAGATGAAGATGGTGCATATGTACTGAAAGAATAGGTTGAACCACCAGTAGATCCAGTAGAAACTGAAACTAAAGTAGATTCTTGTGGGTAAGTGGAGTAGATATTAGTTGTGGAAGTAAGAAAGTTGTAGATTCTTCACCAGATGGGGTACATTTCATCACCTTCACATGGAGCGGATGGAGTTTCAGTACCTGGAGCTGGAGCAGATGGAGTTTCAGTACCTGGAGCTGGAGCAGATGGAGTTTCAGTACCTGGAGCTGGAGCAGATGGAGTTTCAGTACCTGGAGCTGGAGCAGATGAAGTTTCAGTACCTGGAGCAGAAGATGATTCAGCTGGGACACTTGATGATTCAACTGGGGCAGATGGAGTTTCAGTACCTGGAGCTGGAGCAGATGGAGTTTCAGTACCTGGAGCTGGAGCAGATGAAGTTTCAGTACCTGGAGCAGAAGATGATTCAGCTGGGACACTTGATGATTCAACTGGGGCAGATGGAGTTTCAGTACCTGGAGCTGGAGCAGATGGAGTTTCAGTACCTGGAGCTGGAGCAGATGAAGTTTCAGTACCTGGAGCTGGAGCAGATGAAGTTTCAGTACCTGGAGCTGGAGTAGTTGGAGTACATTCATCACCTTCACATGGAGCAGATGGAGTTTCAGTACCTGGAGCTGGAGCAGATGAAGTTTCAGTACCTGGAGCTGGAGCAGATGAAGTTTCAGTACCTGGAGCTGGAGTAGTTGGAGTACATTCATCACCTTCACATGGAGCAGATGGAGTTTCAGTACCTGGAGCTGGAGCAGATGGAGTTTCAGTACCTGGAGCTGGAGCAGATGAAGTTTCAGTACCTGGAGCTGGAGCAGATGGAGTTTCAGTGCCTGGAGCTGGAGCAGATGAAGTTTCAGTACCTGGAGCTGGAGTAGTTGGAGTACATTCATCACCTTCACATGGAGCAGATGGAGTTTCAGTACCTGGAGCTGGAGCAGATGGAGTTTCAGTGCCTGGAGCTGGAGCAGATGAAGTTTCAGTACCTGGAGCTGGAGCAGATGGAGTTTCAGTACCTGGAGCTGGAGCAGATGAAGTTTCAGTACCTGGAGCTGGAGTAGTTGGAGTACATTCATCACCTTCACATGGAGCAGATGGAGTTTCAGTACCTGGAGCTGGAGCAGATGGAGTTTCAGTGCCTGGAGCTGGAGCAGATGAAGTTTCAGTACCTGGAGCTGGAGTAGTTGGAGTACATTCATCACCTTCACATGGAGCAGATGGAGTTTCAGTACCTGGAGCTGGAGCAGATGAAGTTTCAGTACCTGGAGCTGGAGCAGATGAAGTTTCAGTGCCTGGAGCTGGAGTAGTTGGAGTACATTCATCACCTTCACATGGAGCAGATGGAGTTTCAGTACCTGGAGCTGGAGCAGATGAAGTTTCAGTACCTGGAGCAGAAGATGATTCAGCTGGGACACTTGATGATTCAACTGGGGCAGATGAAGATGGTGCTGGAGCAGATGAGGATTCAACTGGGACACTTGATGATTCAACTGGAGCAGATGAGGATTCAACTGGGGCACTAGAAGATGATTCAACTGGAGCAGATGAGGATTCAGCTGGAACACTTGATGATTCAGCTGGGACACTAGAAGATGGTGCTGGAGCAGATGATGATTCAACTGGGGCAGATGAAGATGGTGCTGGAGCAGATGATGATTCAACTGGGGCAGATGAAGATGGTGCTGGAGCAGATGATGATTCAACTGGTACACTTGATGATTCAACTGGGGCACTAGAAGATGATTCAGCTGGAACACTTGATGATTCAGCTGGGACACTAGAAGATGGTGCTGGAGCAGATGATGATTCAACTGGGGCAGATGAAGATGGTGCTGGAGCAGATGATGATTCAACTGGGACACTTGATGATTCAACTGGAGCAAATGAGGATTCAACTGGGGCACTAGAAGATGATTCAACTGGAGCAGATGAGGATTCAACTGGAGCAGATGAGGATTCAACTGGGGCACTAGAAGATGATTCAACTGGAGCAGATGAGGATTCAACTGGGACACTTGATGATTCAACTGGAGCAAATGAGGATTCAACTGGGGCACTAGAAGATGATTCAACTGGAGCAGATGAGGATTCAACTGGAGCAGATGAGGATTCAACTGGAGCAGATGAGGATTCAACTGGAGCAGATGAGGATTCAACTGGGGCACTAGAAGATGATTCAACTGGAGCAGATGAGGATTCAACTGGGGCAGATGAGGATTCAACTGGGGCACTAGAAGATGGTGCTGGAGAAGATGGAGTGGTGACTGAAGTTTCAAGAATTGGAGCTGGACTGGTTGGTTTACCTGGGGTAGAAGTAGATGGGGTACATTCTTCACCTTGACATGGAGTGCTAGATGATTCAACTGGAACGGAAGAAGAAGTGACTGGAGTAGAAGTGGATTCAGTAGAAGTCAATGGACAGAAGGTACTGGTTTCACTAGTAACTGAAGTTGTGTGACGAGTGATAACAGTAACTGGAGTACTTTCAGAAGAACTAGAAACAACACTAGACGAGGATGATTCCAAAGTAGTAGTTGGAGTTTCAACACTGCTGCTGGATTCAATAGAACTTGTACCAATAGTTTCAGTAGAAGTTAATGGACAATAAGTAGTGTAGCTAGTAACGATTTCTGAAGTAGTAACAGTAAGCACAGTAACACCAGTTGTGACAGTAGCGTGAGTACAACTTTGACCACGGCAGTCAGTAGTGGTGATAACTGTAGTTGATTTAGCCGTATGAGTGACACAAGAGGGTTTGTGTGGAACATTAGTAGTTGGAACTTGTGGAACAGAAGTAGAAGTGGTTGGAACTTGCGGAACAGAAGTGGTAGTTGGAACTTCAGTGGTTGGAGTAGTTTCAACAAAAGTTGAAGTTGGAACTACTGGAGTAACAGTTGAAGAAGTTTCAGCAGCAGGAGGTTGAGTTTCAACAGTAGTGGAGACGATAGAGGTAGATTGACCACAATTTGGAGGACGATTCCAACTCCAATACCATGGAGCAGACTTAGTAGACCATATGACAATAGATTTTGAAAGGGTAGATCTGACAACTTCATGAGAAGTAGTTAATGGACAATAAGTGGTGTATTCAGTGGTGACACCTTCATAGATGGTCTTGGTTTTGGTAACACCAGTATGGTGAGTTCTAGTAGCACAAGCATTGTTTTCACAAGAAGTGATGGTAATCTCAGTTGTAGCTGGAGCAAAACAAGTAGTCCAATAAGTGGTTGGAACACAATCTCCATCTTTTTGAAATCCACCATGGCCAAATTTGCCATGGAATCCAGTAGCGGACGTAGTAGTAAGAACACTAGCCAAAGCAACTAACAATTCAAACTTCATTGTTAAAGTAGGGTATAAATAATAAAAACGAATGTAAAGTAGTTAGTTGATTGATCTACAAAGAAAAACATGATCTTTGATTTTATCAGGGGGATCGACCTCCTCTTTATATTCCCAAAAAAAAACTGGAATTGGGAAACCTGTATTGCTTGGAACTTGTGTCAGTGTTTGATATTGTCTTGGGGCATGATGTTTGGTGTAATACAGCACTTTCAACAAAGCAAAACAAACAGAACAAAGCAAAATTTTCAACTCTTTCTTTTTTTTTCTTTTTACAACATTCTTTTTTGTTGCAGGGTTTTCGTAACTACTTTTCTTGTTGTGTCTTTTATTGTAGGGGATTCTGGTTTATGGTAAACAAAGGATAATTTAAGCGGAATGTTGATATTTTAGACTGCATGCAGAATGTATTAGGTCCAAAATGGTATTGGCCTCATAAGCCAACAGCATGCCCTGGGTATAAAATAGAATTGATGCATTGGAACAATTGTTAATAATTTGCCCCAAATAGGATGACAATAAGTTATTGTAGCTGTGAAATTTTTTTTTTTTTTTTTTTCATTTTTGTTTTTTATTCTTTCATTGTCAAACTGGAAAGTAACACCATTGGTGTGCGAAGAGTACATAGACCATTTTGACGATGTATCATCCAAGGTGAATTTTTTTTAGACAAAGGGTTGAACCAAATGTATAAACTAACTCTAGTCGGTGGAGTGGAGGTATCTGATTCATTTACGAAAAGCACATTGCCATAATTCTAATGAGTATCCGTGTAACAGCAAATCTAGGTTTTATTTTTGGTTATTATCATATTTTTGGGGGAGAAGAGGTGTTGTGTTCTAGAACCTATTCGCTTAATTGGAAAGAACCCCTCCTCAAAATAATGCATTATCTTTGCTTTTAAGTTAAAGTTACTCAGGGCTCGAATCGTATAGTTATTTAGTTTATTCAAGGAATTGTCATTGTTGTACCCATAATTCATGTGCAAAGAGCAACCCACAGAAATTATGTGAAAAAAAGAACAGTTGGACTTTGTGATATCTTCTGCTGTACCCTCTACCTACCCTTTGATTTTTAGAGTGCCCTGGAATCGGTGTTGAGAAAATCAGCTGCATAGCAAGAATGATAAGCCTATATACGCGTGTTTGTGAGAAAAATTAAGACTAGTGACCCGTTGAGATAGTGGTAAAAACGTTTCTTTAAAATGTGTAGAAACTCTATCACATGAATAGGAGTTCATATTTGGTAGGTATGATATGACCTAAACTTGCTGCAGCTACGTTTCTTGAATTACTCACCTACGACCGCCTTAATTTAGTAGTGGTAAGTTTTTGCTTTTGTTATACTGAAGAGAGTTCCATGGTTTCTGTAGTTTTTAGTCTTAGACAATTCAGGTTTGTGATAGAATTCTTAGTTGTAACATGAACTTTTAGTTCTCTATAACGGACCGTCAAAATAATTATTATCGACAATGCAACACAGTATCTTGTAAGATTGGCAAAGGATCTCGAATCAAATCACCATGGAAGGAAAAACAAGCTAAAAAAAGAAAAGAATTGACCCGGTAATAGACAATCTTGATTCGATGGATTTTCAGGCTTTGTATTGTCGTGATTTTCTACGACATTGAGGTTTTCTAATGTGTGATAATTAACAAAAGAATGAAACTGTGAACGGATGAATGAGTGTAGTTCGGATATAACTCGTTCTTTGGAATAATATATGTCTGTTTATCAACGCCTCGCATGATATCACATATACGCCATCACTTTATTGATAACAATGAAGAAAAATTCCTGAACTGTTCAAACCTGAATATTGTTACTGTAGCATTACACAAGGTTCAAAGTGTACGTCATCACCAGTGTGGATATTCCATATACAAAAATATAGTCATTCTAATTCTTGGTTCAAGAGCAACTACAAATTGAAACCAGTGTCATAATTTCAAATTAATAAATTCACTCCTGATACCATTATCAATGTCCTGTTTTAATTAAACCCAAACTAGGTAAATTAATCTGTTGATAATATACAATTGAAGCAGATAAATCGCCCAATTTCGTCGTTTCATATTTAACATAATGTCTTGAAACAACCTTTGCTTTCTTTTTGTTACGAAACATATGAAAACACAAAGATAAAAGATATGAGGAATAATATTAGCTCCTCTGCTTCTATATTTTTTGTATATACTGGCTTAAATCAATTTGGGGAAAAAAAAAATACAGTCATTAGTTGATTACCATAACGTAGTATATGTCTGGTATTTTCTTAAAAAAAAAAAATAAAGAAAGCTGCGATATGTAAACGACTGAGCGCAATCTATATCTGTTGGTTCCTGACGATCAATATTATTAACATTGATTTAAACCAGTGTCCTGTGGTGATAATTCTGGATACTGTTCTTATTTCAGAATAATAACTTACGAATTGGGAAATTGAATTTCCAAATGAAAATAAAAAAAAGTCGACACTTTGTCTTACATAATTTCTCTCGTGTTTTTATTTATTTATACATGTTATTCACATCCTTATAAATCGTCTATTTTTATTCCGTTTTAGTTAAATTCAAAGAAGAAAAAAAGCTTTGATGTCTGTATCCGCCCACTTTGACACAAAATTGATTTTCCATTGATGTTAAATTCATTAAACACAAACCGTGTGTAGAGTTTTATGGGCGAATCGACACATGAATTGCTGACATCAAGAGGAAGACGTGGGTGATTATTGGTTGTTGGATTCTTTAAATAGGAAATATCAAAACAACAAGGGATATAGCATCAATAAAAGATAAGAAGAGAAATAAGGATATCACAGTCATGAAACATCTGTTCTGAGTTTTAAGGGCGATCTTAATCATTTGGGTTCCTTGAAATTTTCAGGTACTGTCAGTTAGGAACAACATTTGAAAAAAAAAAAATTTTTTAGTTTGTCTTTGGTGCAAAAAATAACTGAAAAGGTAATTACTCTAACCATTTTATTGGAATTCTTTAATTTTTTTTTTCTTTTTTGCATTAGTAGAACGTAAATGATGTGATTATTATTAATCTGAGGTAATGGCTGGTTAGTCGTGAATTGTATTCTAGAGATCATTATCACCATATTGATTAAACCGGAGTAATAAACTTTCAATTTCCCAAACGGATTTAATAAAAAACATAAACATTCAAGCATAAACAAATCGCGTAATTTAATTGTTTCATCGTGAAGAATGTTAAATAGATACATGAACTATTTTTAGACTCTTACCATTCCATCTTACACATTCTACACCACCACCATCAAAAATAGTTTAAAAAATTTTTCAAACCCTCGGAATCTATTTTGTGCTATTTTTTTAATTGGTATACGCGACGTTGATGTGTTGATTGGTTTAGAGTGAGGTTGTTCGCTTTTAACGGTTTTATGGATTGACTGAATCATTGGCAAACAATTACAGATAAAATTCTACTCTACCCGAAATCAAAAATACATTGTAATGTCTTGTTTTAGTTTTGTTTTGAGGAAGGTTTACTTGGTTTATTTGGGTTTAGTTTGTGTTAAGTACAGCATCATCATTGTTGCTTTGCATAGCCACAACTTAAACAGTTCGTAAAATGATGAATGGTGAAATGTGGTGTAGAGTGAATACAAACAAACGGTTATTCGGTCATATCGTATCAACTTTCCTTTGGTTGACTAATCTCGAGGCAATGGATCAACGAAAAGGAATCGTATCTGAAGATCAATACCGTTGACACCTTCAAGATTCAAATAATACATTCATCTATGATACACTCAACTATGATACAATCAGCTATAATACACTCATCTGTGATACACTCACAGATACTATACAGTCAAATAATCATCAATGACTTTTTTTGCTAGTTTCGGATTCCCATTAATATTGTAAATCAAACTCAAATTATATGCAGCTTCCCAAGACAAGTCATAATCTTCATCACCTTCACCTATAAATTCATTTTTCATATCTAAAACCTTTTCATAATGCTTAACAGCTAATGTGAATAACCCAATAGTATGGAAAAATCTACCAAAATTATATTCAATTTCTTGTAATTCAAATTTAGTAGCATTAATGGATCTTAATTCTTTATATTCCATTATATAACTTATCCCTTGTAATAATTGAATATGTCTATTGGTACTTAATCTTTGCATTGATCGATGAATATGATTTAATCCAATCATTAAACATAATATAGGATCTTTATTATAATCATTGTATGCTCGATTCAAGTAGAAAATCGTAGATGCATAACTTTTATTCCCACCTAACAAATTGGCATAAACATAAATCAAATCAAGATGATTCTTACCAATTGTTACATTAGAAAGATCGGCTGTGATAGTGGCCATCCCCAGAACATATTTACCAGTATAATTAGAAATCATATCCTTTCAATTGACGTAAGAAATATTTTTGATGATTATAACATGAAAATTGTTCCCAGAAATTTATACCAGCACTATAACAACACATGAATAATTTATAAATAAATGGGGAAAATTGATTCAGATTTAAAAAATGACGAATTTGAATGAAAATAGATTCAACAATTTGTCCTCTACCCACAGCAAAGACTAGTTTCAAAGTTCGAAGAAAATTTTCTTTTCTTTTATCTTGAATGAAAACATTCACATTTAATGCCAAATCAACAATCTCGTCAGCATAATCTACCTTGTTTTCATACCTTGAGTTTAGTATAGCATATTGGGCAAATATTTTAAACCATTGATCATAACTAAGCCCTCGATATTCAGTCTTACTGGTTAATGTATGTCTTGAATTATTTTCATCAGGAACAATACCCAAATATAAATTATGAGTTCTGGCCAATTTTTCATCCAATCCCATATCTTTTCTTCTTCTGTATCGAATAATCCCTCTGAAAATTCTATTCTTATCTCTAGGAAAAAAACTCTTAACGTTGGCAAATATTTCAATCAATTGAGAAGCTAATTGAATCCATGCACTAATGGCAATTCTATCTCCATTGTTTACTGCTTCTTGTAATCTTTGCATTCTACCGTACTTCTCCAATAATTTACGAGTGGCATTATTTTCAATTTCTTCCCTTTCTTGTTCTGTCAATTTTCTTTTACCATGAGTTTTCTTAAATTCATTTGGAATCAATGAAAGGTTTTCTGTTGTTTCGCTATCAATTTCAATATCAGCCCCTTCTTCTTTAGGTCGAGATTGTCTAACTTCTATAATCAATTTTTGTGCTCGGGTATTTTCACCCAAATACAATAAACTTTCTGCTAAGGATAATTTGAAATCTAAATTATTAGGATCATGTTGTAATAATTCTTCATAGGCATATCTAGATTGTTTATAATCACCCACTTCAAAATAGCATCTGGCTAATAACTCGGTCAATTCTAGACTACCTTGGAATTGCTCATCTTCATAGGCTTTTGTTAAGAATTTTAATCCATCTTCATAATACCCATGTTCTTCTAATAATTTACCTGCTTCGAAATGCAAATCAGCAACATCCTGTTCATCAATTAAATAATCAAAACTAACCATCGCAACTCTTTTTTGTTTGAGCCCAAGTCTTAAACACCCTAGTTTGAAACGAATATCAATTGGTAATTCAAATGCTTTATCCTTGGCTTCTACTCTCTGATCTTCTGACAATCCATCCAAAACCTGAAATCTTTGCACAGTATCAAATTCCAAATCTTCATCTTCAGACCACCATGTTTCCTCAGTTCTATTTTGAATCCATCTGGATGTTAATTTCAACACATTTAATCCCATTCTCCAGGAATGGTTTTGTAAATGAAGTTCTAATAAAATATTCAATTCTGCCCAATCAAACTTGGGAAACAATTCTCCAGATTCTTTATTTGGATCGATATTATTATCCAAAACTTTCATATACAAATTAATTGCATCATTTAAACGCTTTTGTTCCAGATACACGGAAGCCAAATATTTAATGATGTTGGAATCTTGTGGATATAATTGTCTAACTTTTTGGAACCCTTCCAATGCTTTACCAAATTGTTTTCTTTCTTGATATAAAAGTGCTCTCTGTAGTATAAAATCACAACTTTTTCTAACATCGGACGTAATTGCACGACCGTAACAATAAATAGCTTGATCAATATAACCCAATTCAGAAGATAATTCTGCCACTTGACCCCAAAATTCAGTATCCCAAGGATGAATATTTGCTGCCAATAACCAATAATTACAACATTTATTGAAATCGCCTTGTGCTTGATAAATTTCACCCAAGGCTTTGAAAGCTGTGAAATTTTTGGCATCTTTTTTAATAACTTCTAAATATAAAGTTTCTGCTGTACCAAAATCTTTTCTAACAAATGCTTCATTAGCTTGAGATAAATTCGATCTAACTTCAGGATCCAATTCTCTATTATCAGCTCTCATCATTTTACGTTTATAATAATTTTTAGAACTCTTACTAATCTTCTCTCTTCTATTACGTACTCTAAAGTTACTAGCACCTTTTAATGCATCTTTAAAGTTATAATTTTCATCATAATCATCATATTCTTCTTCTCCATTTTTTCCATCATATTCTTCGTCCGATGATGATAAGATATATTCATCTTCAGAGTCTTCATCTGATTCATTGTGGAAATCAATATGTTTCTTGATATTTTCCAATTCTTCGTCATACATGTCATCTTCATGGATCTCCTCTGGTGGATTAGATACAGATCTAGTCGACCTTCTCGTCGAAGTTCCAGCCATTGATAATAGTTATTATTGAGATGTAGTTGTCCGCAGTAATAAACAGAGGAGGGGGAGGAAGGGAGGTGGTTCTTGTTTTTAGTTTTTCTTTTTTCTTTCTTTGTCTCTTTCATTCTTGCGTTGCTTCAATATATGGTATTCACACTACCTCGTAAAGTAATGCCTCCGGCTTTGTTATAAAAGCATAATTGAGTATAAAGAATTGTTACATTGTTATAGCATTCTAGATAATCAATCATTACTCATCCAATAATAAGTTAGAATTCAAATAAAAGGGGTTGTACCAGCAATTATTAACGGAAATCACGGGTTAGAATAGGGAGCATGTAATGATATGATGATTATTTGCCCGAGTACACGCAACTAGTCAACCAAACCAAACCATTCATTCAATGGACAAGATCAGTACAAGTCAGCAAATACTCCCTATTGATTCAAGTAATCATATATTACTGAGAGATTATCTCTTTTTCTTTACGCCATGTAAGTTAACTACCTCTGGCATTCTATAGATATATATATTATAAAGGACAGTAATATTTTTAGATGGTAGTGGTGGAACGTGACTTTGCATAAAAAACTAAAATAATATAATAAAAATTAAACAGAGAGAGAGAAAGAAAAAAAATACCAACTGAGTGAGTGAGTGAGAGTGAGTGACTGTGAGTGAAACATAACGAGTTTTTATTTGCTTCTTTTCGTTCTTTTTTTTTTTATTATTGATTTCAATTACAACTTTGATATTTCTCCCTATTTAATAGCTCGTTTATATTACCCCTTCGTTATTTCATAATAGACACATCAAGCAATCACATAGACCCTGACTTCCCTTACAAGAACAATCTAATTTTTAATTTTTTAATTTTATTTTTATTTTAAATTGAACTAATCATGTCATTGAGAAAAGCTGCCCTTTCGAAATCAAATTTAAAAGACCTTGATGCTCCAACAAAATCACCTTCTGTTGTCAATTTAACACAGCCTGAATTGTACGGGATATATAAGAATGATGAGAATATCAGTAAAGAATTTGTTGAAGATTCATCTGAAATTGAAAAGATAAAATCAAGAGAAGTCGAAGATAATGTCAAAGTAGAAGGTAAGAATGAGAATTTGATTCCTTTCGTTGTGTTTGGTCTTTTATTTTGTATATTTATCTATAGAAAGTTCATTGAATCGTGATATTGCATAGTTTAAGTATAACATAGTATAACATAGTGTTGAATATAACAATTTTTCTTTATACGCGAGACATTGTAATCATAAAAAAAAAATTTATCACATGCAAATGATGAATTTTTGTATGGGAACGAACAAATGGAGTGGCTAATGTGCGTGCGTGCAAAAGTGGGCGTGCATCACATCACGTGTATCCTGTATATTATAAAAGACAACTATGACGTTACAAAGCACAGCCGAAAAATTATAAAAAAAAAGGAAAAGTTTCAGTAAGCAATTTGTCCGTTCTAAACTGTATCAACAATTACACTGGCGATCAGTAAATCTGGGAAACAATTAATGGTAAAACACGATTAGTTCAACAGGAAATGGTTATCCAACGACGGATAAATTTTATTGAATTAATTATTGGGGGGATAAGTCCGAAGACCCGATAATCAGTACCAACTCTCTTTTAAGTTTTGTGGAGAAACAGGCATAAATTTCCCCACTATTTTGTTTAATTTTGCAATTGATCTAACAGTACAGCAAGAACACTAAGCAAAAAAAAACAGAAAAACAGAAAGTGAAAAGTTTAATGGGAATATCAACCAATCAACCACAGTTGTCTGGATTACATAATAATTAAGGAAATATGATGTTCCCCTCATATGGATGTTACAATGATCTGTATTGTCAGGTCGTAATCAAACAATCTGTGAAATCAAATGTAAGTTATAGTACTTTATTCAACTATTTCTCTCTGTTTGATTGAATACGCATATGCTTATAGGATTCTCTTTCTAGTCGTATCCTTCAGGAGTAACACTTGCTGGATACTTATCTGAAGATCACATATCTGTATATAAACCCAGTCCCTATGGGAGAAAAAGGGGGTCCTATTGGTGACTCTTTTGGGTAATTGCCGAGGAGCAAAAAAATAAAAAAATAATACAAAGAGAAAAATCGATGGAGAAATTTTTTCTTTCTTGTTTCTCCTTTGCCTTGGACTGGAAAACTAAGCAACAACAGTCTAAAGAAATCAAACACGCATATAAGTAGTGGTAAAAATTTCCCACCATTGCAAACAAAGAAACAGATTTTCATTTCAACTGTTTATTCCTTTTTTTTTTTGTTTTGTTTTCTACTACTTGTTGACTCATTATCTTTGATAACTATTCTTGAATCCCAATCATGCCAGCATTATTTAAAGAATCGGCAAAACATATTCTCGACACCATTGCAGCCGATCTCCCTCTTGATCAAAAATTGGCTTCAATTGCTGTCCCACTTGAAAACTCCGAAGAACCAGGCTTTTCTGCTATCTACAGAAACAAATATTCCCTTGATAAATTAATTGATACCCCATATCCAGGAGTCGACACTTTATACAAGTTGTTTGAAGTTGCTACAGAGGCATACGGAGATAAACCATGTCTTGGTGCAAGAGTTAAAAATCAAGATGGTACTTTTGGTGAGTACAAATTCCAAGATTACAACACCATTCGTCAAAGAAGAAACAATTTGGGATCTGGGATTTTCTTTGTTTTACAAAATAATCCATACAAAACTTCTTCTGAAGCTCATTCCAAGTTGAAATATGATCCAGCAAGCAAAGATTCCTTCATTTTGACCATTTTCAGCCATAACCGTCCAGAATGGGAATTGTGTGATTTGACTAGTGTTGCTTATTCGATAACTAACACAGCCTTGTATGATACTTTGGGTCCAGATACCAGTAAGTACATTTTAGGTTTGACTGAATCACCAATTGTTATTTGTTCAAAGGATAAGATTAAAGGGCTTATTGATTTAAAAAAATCAAACCCAGAAGAATTGTCCAATTTAATTGTCTTGGTATCTATGGATGATTTGACTACTGCTGATTCTTCATTAAAGAATTATGGGCATGAACATAATGTCACCGTTTTTGATATGAAACAAGTTGAAAAATTGGGTGAAATCAACCCATTGGATCCAATTGAACCAACTCCAGATACTGATTTTACTATTACTTTTACTTCAGGTACTACTGGTGCTAATCCTAAAGGGGTTGTTTTAAATCATAGAAATGCTGTTGCTGGTGTTACTTTTATTCTTAGTAGATATGATGGGAAATTTAATCCAAGAGCTTATTCTTTCCTTCCATTAGCTCATATCTACGAAAGAGCAAGTATTCAATTTGCATTGTCTATTGGTTCCGCAATTGGATTCCCACAAGGTCCTTCACCATTGACTTTACTTGAAGATGTTAAGGTATTGCAACCAGATGGTTTAGCATTAGTTCCTAGAGTTTTAACCAAATTGGAAGCGGCAATTAGATCACAAACCATTAATAATGATGAAAAGCCATTGGTAAAATCTGTTTTCTCGACCGTTATTAATGCCAAGATGGATTTGCAAACCAAAGATGAGAATGAAAATGTCAATCCAAGTCTTCTTGTTTACGACCGTTTATTGAACATGTTGAGAAAAAAGATTGGTATGCAAAATGTCCAATATATCAGTACTGGTAGTGCCCCAATTGCACCATCAACCATTCAATTCTTGAAGGCCGCATTGAATGTTGGTATTATGCAAGGTTATGGTTTGAGTGAGTCATTTGCCGGATGTATGGCTTCCTCTAAGTTTGAACCAGAAGCCGCTACTTGTGGTGCTACCTCTATCACCACCGAAGTTAAATTAAAGGACCTTGTTGAAATGGGATACACTTCTAAAGATGAAGGTGGTCCAAGAGGTGAGTTGTTATTGAGGGGTCCACAAATTTTCAGAGAATATTATAAAAATCCTGAAGAAACTGCCAAAGCCATTGATGAAGATGGTTGGTTCCATACTGGTGATGTAGCTAAAATTAACTCAAAAGGTAGAATTTCTATTATTGATAGAGCAAAGAATTTCTTCAAATTGGCTCAAGGTGAATACGTTACTCCAGAAAAAATCGAAGGTTTGTATTTATCTAAATTTCCGTATATTGCACAATTATTTGTTCATGGTGACTCCAAGGAATCCTTTTTGGTTGCTGTTGTTGGATTGGATCCTATTGCTGCTAAACAATATATGGAACATAGATTCCACGACAAAATTGTCAAAGAAGATGACATTGTTGAATTCTTTAAGTCTCCAAGAAATAGAAAGATTTTGTTACAAGATATGAACAAACTGATTGCTGATCAATTACAAGGTTTTGAAAAATTGCACAATATTTATGTTGATTTCGAACCATTAACTGTTGATAGAGGTGTCATTACTCCAACCATGAAGATTAGAAGACCAATCGCAGTTAAATTCTTCCAAGATCAAATTGATGGTATGTATAATGAAGGATCATTAGTTAAGAATGGTTCTTTGTAGATAAAGTTGTAGATTATTTATACTCAATAAAAATAAAAATAAAAATGTCAAAGTTATAGTTATAAGTTATAGGAGTGTTACCAGTTATCTTGTTGTAAAAGTACGATACCACCTGCGTGTGCCAACCATAAACCTGATTTCCTATTTTGGACGTATGCCGCATACATCAGAATAGGGCGATGTAAAAGCAAAAGCAAAAAAAAAATTCTAAGTACAATACTAGAACTTGATAAACTCATCTTGTATTACATCTACAACTATGGTCAGAATTAAACATAGATATTTACTATTTGATATATTATATCCACCAACATCAGATTCTAAAATCACCCCACGAGATGAATTTTCAACATTTTCAAAATCTGAACTGAATGCATTAATACAACTACATCAAACATCACCAGCAAAAATCAATCCTAGAACGATATTATCAACTATACGAAAAGCACTACAAGATAATTATGGAGATACTGGATCAGGTAAAGCCGGAGGAAGTTTAATAGTCAAATATTTTTCAAACAAAACATCAACTGGAATATTAAGATGTGATAGAGAACAAAGTGATTTAATTGTTGCTGCCCTTTCATTAATAACTAAAATTGAACTGAATTTTGTTATCTTTAGATGTTTACATGTTAGTGGAACAATAAAAAAATGTGAAGAGTATTCTATTGATAAAACTAGACAATTAATAAATGTAATTAAAAATAATAAAGGAAAAGTAGAGGATTATATGTTGGAAATGAATGAAATTAAACAAGTTGAAGATGATATCAATTTTGATGGGGAGGAGAAGGGAGGTTTACCGATTGATGAAAATCAAGAAGATAGTTCTTGAAAGTTGATATGAATTCATCCATGACTGGATTTCCATTAAGTTCATAATTTTCAAATTCCGGAATATTTCCAAAAACAGCAGTTAATTCACCATTTGGTAAAGTTGTCATATTTAAAACAAAATTATAAATGATTCCAGTATTCAGAGTGAAATATAATTCTTTAAAAGTATAGATATCATTTGAATCAGAAATTTTACCAATATTAGAAACAGTTACTGTAAATCTAGGATCATTATTGATGATTTTGTTTTTGAAAAATTCCCAAATATTAATAAATTTAATTACTCCAATAGCTTGAAATGATTTTTTATGTTTTATATCTTCTTGTAATTTAGTATTAAAAGTTTTCATGGCTTTCTTTTCATCATCAATAACTCTTGGGAAAATAATAGGTACTCCACATACCATAGTACCATATTTGAAATTCTTAATATCATCCGAGTAATATCTTCTTCCATTGACAGCAATTAAAGAAGATGTAAAGTCAGCTTTGGGCTTAACACTTTGAAATACAGTATCTTGTAAAGCTTTCAAACACATGATATCAAAATATGCAGTTACTGTAACTCCCATAGAACGACAACATTTATAAATCTCGGACACTTGATCAGAAGTTAGTTTTAAGTATCGATAATGTGCTTTTAAATTTTTATCATTAGGTTTTTTGGTTTTAAATACTGGTGGATCAGGAGGCCAGAAATATTTAACCACGCTGGCATATAATGGAACAAATTTGTTTAATAATAAACTTGTAATTAGCCAACGAGATGGAGTAAACAAATCAGTTAAAGTATCAACAGGAGGTAAGATTTCCTTCGGAAGATTTTCAAAATCTCTTTCATAATTAAATAATTCGTCAATATATTTCTCCTCAGCTAATGATAATTCTTTAGCTAGATCTTTTTGGAATTGAACACCTGATAATCCATCAAAATGAGAATGATCAAAACAAACACTAATCAATTGTTCACCATTTGATTCTTCAAAAACAAAAACTTTCCATAATGGTAAAGTTGACGAATTCATAGAGAATATAAATTCATTTAGAAAACCCATGGTTTCACCATTGAATTTTTTGATTTTTTCATAAGTAACAACATCTTCAAATTTAATTGAATCAATTATTCTTACTTCGTAGTTTGTACCATTAGCAACTTTATCATCTTCATCATCATCACCATTAATTCTGAAAAAGTTCTGAACAAACCAACTATTTTTCTGAATCATAGAATGTAAAGCATTAGATAATAACTCTTTGGAAACATATTGATTGTATTTTACTGAAATACTAAAATTCGAAGAATATTTTCCAACAGTTCTACAAATGTAGATCCTTTCATTAAATTCAGGTTTTCTAATATGTTTTTCTTCAACCATCTGTTCAATCAATATCTCTTTGCAATTATAAAATGAAGTAAAAAAAAAATGAAAATGAAAATGAAAATGACTCATGAAGAAAATGATATATAAAAAATAATTACTGCTAATTTATTTTTTCTTTCTTTTTTGGGGGGTTCCTGGTTAATTCCGCTCGGGGATCAATATCCGTTGTAGTATCAACGACAACCTGGCAATTATAATAAAAGATATGCACCCTTCGGAATGTTACCCATCATTAATTTGACAGTGAAACCAAAATGAACAACAAGTAACTGAAATTTGATGAGAATAGCAAGGAGAATTCATATCAATCAAATTAGACCCCCCCCCCCCGCACTATTATTGTACTCTATGATTATGCACTTCTTTTGGTTTTGGACTAATTATATACGTAGTTTAAAGTAACAGTACTGTACTTGCGGTGTCTAGGACATGAGTAACACTAAACTTAAACATCATATAAAAAGTATCTTATTTCATTTAAGGTACTCTATGGTTTTGATTAAAGTTTTTTTTTTAGTATAAAGTTTAATTTCATTAGATTATCCGTAATTTGAAGGAACACACAAAAAAATGTCTTGGTATTGAGTATCAAATTTAAAAAGGGTTAATTTGGAAAACGAATTTGAATTTGTTTTATTAAGATAGGGGGTTCGAATAAGCTTGTCAATAAAAAGACGACTGGAATCCTTGAGTTGACTCGAATCATTTCTACTAATAAGTTTTGTTTTTCTTTTTGAAACTGAACACGGTAAATCAGAATATACTGATATTCCCACTTCTTCCCAAACAGCAATAGAATTACGTATTAATATCAAGTATTCGGGTTGTTGTAACTACAATATTCACATCTTGGAAGGTGAAAGGGTCATATAAAATTTAGATTGTACACATTTTCTACAGAATTTGGCGGTTCTAGGAGAGCTATTACACTAAAATAGTTTTAATGATACAAAGATAGCTTTATATACCAACTTCAGTATGAGAGTATCTACTAGGAATTACTGAATAATCAATATACTTGCTTTTGTTTTACTTACATTGTTTATTAGATCAATAAATCTAAACGTGAAACTTATTGGTAACGGCATATAACTTATTACTTTAATAAAATATATTCAAGTATAATAATATGGATAGAATATACAATGTACCATTGATGTTTACTTTTTATAATCAAAAACTCAAAAGTTTTTATATTTTGTATGGGGAGAAGAGATTCATGTCAATTTTCTATATTTGTCGTGTCTGGACCAAAATAAAAATCACGGAAATAAATCAATCGAGTTGCTGATGAATCCCTATAAAAATACTAGATGGTGTAAAAACTGAAAATAGGATATAATAATGGTATACACGTAATTCTATGTATAATAATATTCCAAAGAATACAGTTTAAGCAGACTGGATATCGTAATTATTGAGTTATTTAGGAAAACTATAATTCCCGATAGAAAAAAGATACTTTGATTTTTCAAAAGTAAGGTTTGATAGATAACTCCACCAGTTTTCATTGTATTGGCTCAGAAGTTAGTGTGACAGTATTAAACACTGATATAAATAACATCATGTTGTTCAAGCAACGATAATCGGGCTAGAATTAATAGATCTAGCAAAACATGGACAACTTTATGAAATTGCTTTAGTTTATAGAATAAGGAGAATAATTTCCTGTCATCGCATTTTTGGAAACTTTCTTAAAATTACTGAGGTTTCTTATTTTCCACCTTTTGGCAACTTCTGGCAACCTTACGATGTTTCCATTTTTCAGCAACATAATGAAGTTTTCAACAAACTAAAAGGAACATTGCGGTTTCTCATTTTAGGTTATTTCTAAAAGTTTTTCGCATCTTTATGAATACACCTATTTTTCCAAAAATTTGCAACAAGATCAATTGACTGGTACTAGCTTTCATCATATTGCTATAGGCTATCATTATATATAAAATATCGACAAATATACATCAGCGACAATTAATGAAACTATCCAAGATCTACTGTATCGATATAATAATCCAGCATATACTTCGTTCCCCGAAGAGGTGAACTGTGAGTGGATTTGAAAGAAAAAATTTACCAGTTGAATAAATTAGTACCAG
This sequence comes from Candida tropicalis MYA-3404, assembly GCF_000006335.3. Lineage (NCBI taxonomy): Eukaryota > Fungi > Ascomycota > Pichiomycetes > Serinales > Debaryomycetaceae > Candida > Candida tropicalis. Next base: position 1,131,856 of record NW_003020055.1, on the reverse strand, counting down.
TCAATGAAATAAAATAAATTAGCATAACAAATCCTTACAGATTAAAATTGATTATTAGTTATGCTCAACCTATTATCGATGTACAGTTTCCGCGAATTCTTGAATTTAGGTCCATGGTTCATACGAAAGAATCTGAAGAAAAAGCAAAAAAGTTCAAATATGACAACCAATGAAAGATATAATATATAAATCGGGTTCTGTTTCATTACTATCACTATTAGTACTTACCAGGACAATCTATTATGTTATCCATTTATTATATCATGGAGTTGAATGTATAAAACCCACAATGGATCATGTTTCCAACCAATACAACTAAAAACACATAATCAGTTAAATTTTGTATGGGAAAAGAGATTCACGTCAATTTTTGGATATTTTTCGTGCGTTAACCATTTTGAAAATTACGGAAATAATCCAATCGAATCCCTGATGAACCCACTTTGGAAACACTAGATAGTCTAAAAACTGGAAGTATAATATAATAATAATGTGAATAGAAGGTATTTTACATGAATATTCTAATGAATACAATTTGAGCTACCAGGATAGCGTAATTACTGACTTATTCATCAAAATGATAATTCCCGATAAAAAAAAGATTGTTTGATTTTTGAAGAGTAAGATTTACATCCAACTCCTCCAATATTTATCCAATTGATTCAGAATTAACTTATATAGCATAATTTATCACTACAAATTATATGCGCTTTTCAGAATTCCAATAATCGTACTAATAGTGACAAATGTTGCAAATCGTGGAACATTTGCATGTCGCACTGTGACGACCATAGAAAACAGATATATAAATGTTACTTTTTCTGGAACATTCAAATGTTCCTCAAATTTGGAACATATAAATCTATGGATCTATGGAATGGACATTTAAATTTATGGATATATGGACGGAACATTCGACTATACGGATATATGGAGTGAAAATATCTACATACAAATGCGCACCAAATCAGGAACATAAAAATCAATAGTTTAATGGATGGAACATTGGGACACACAGATATAGGGCGCAATCACTGGAACATATGCATGTACAACAAAAAGTAACATTCAAAAATATGGTTTCAAGGATGGAATATTTGAATATACATATATATATGGTTTCACTTTTCGGAATATAGATTTGGAAGCTACCGCCATCAAATTCATGAACATAATCCACTGTTATGTGTCTTTCCTTAATCAGAATTGTGTCAAATTGAATATCTTGATTGATTCCCATTATATTCAAATGGATTATTAAATATATGTCAAAAAGAATTGTTCAAGAGTGTCTAAAATGCTTTCATTTTTTCTGTATCATTACAAAAATATGAACTATCCTTGCAACATAACAAATTTACTAGCCAGATTCACTCAATAGAAGAGTTTAATCAGATCATAATTTTAAGTAGAAAATCTCCATTCATTGCTTAATTGTTTTAGAATATTCATATTCATAGTGGATATCATCATTATTCACTTCTATTTAATCTAACTTATCAAAACTTTAACAGTTGTTACATTTAGTGTGGTAAAATGAGGTTCAAGTCAATTCTCGTGTCTGAATCAAAATGAAAATTACGGAAATAATCCACTTGAGATCATAGTGAATTCATTTGGAAACACTATATACACCAATATTGTGACTTATCATTATGTAAGTATCTCAATGTAATGGTGAACATATGAATATAATAAAGATTTAATTTTCAGCGGACTCGATAGCACAATTATTGGAAAATTTATACAAATATTAATTCCCAATAAAAAAAAGGGAGTTTGATTTCGCCAAAGTAAGTTTTGGCTGGTTATTGCAGTCGTCTATTTAAATGGACGACTTCTCCCTTTATTTTACACATTTTATGTGCTACTTTTATATAAATATCTATCTAACTAATTTTCTAGCTTAATTCTATATTAATTTGGTACTATTATACATCTATTTCAGTACTACCAAGAAGTCCTATATAAAGAACCCGTACTAGTTAAATAAGAAATTAGACAATTGTGTTGGTCTTCTTATTCACAACCTGGATCAGACCAGATATTTATAGTGCAAAATAATTCAATAGTTTCTTAGAGCAACCAAGTTCTCGAAGATAAATATCTTGACAAAACTGATAAAACACAAGTAATTGTTACGAAAACAGGGTGTCGAATTGAACATATTTGATTCAGATCTAGGATTCCATTAAATACCCGTAAAGCACAACTGATATGGAAAATAGATGTCCGTCTTTAAAATAAGTCATTCAGCACTAAACTCAGAACAATCAAGTTATAGGAGATAGCTTCTGTGATCTTGAATAGTAAACTAAATTACAGGCGTCTAGAGGTGACATCGCTTTATTGCCAATTTCCTATTACCCTGGGATATTGCCTTGATATACGCCACAACCTGTATTTTAAAATAATTCATGGTAAGTTACTTATTACAAAGCTTTGAAAATTTTTGAACGCTTTTGAATCGTATCAACCTACCAGTTCTTACATATGGATGATACCAAATCATGAAAAGTGAAAAATTTAAACAAATGTCACAAAAAAGAATGAGGATCTTGTAATCGCATTTTTTTATTTCAATGAACTCTAAGTGCATTAACTTATGTCAACGGATTCAATCAACAACCATCAGCTTTGTTTCAATGGTTACATTCTAACAATGTTCAAATTAATTCAAACGACAACCCAAAAAAAAAAAAATTAAAAAAATCAATCAAGGTTTTTGATTCCTTTTCTTCCTCCTAGTTTTTATCTTTATTGCTATTTTATAATTCATTACAACCCATTCACTACGACAATTATACAATATGGTAGATGTTGATTATTCATTGTATTTGGTAACGGATTCAACCATGATTCCGGAATCATCCACTTTCTTGAAACAAGTCGAAGCAGCTATTAACAATGGAGCTACTTTGATTCAATTGCGTGAAAAATTATTAACCACACGGCAATTTATTACAAGGGCAGAACAAGTTCATGAATTAACTAAGAAAAAAGGTATCCCTTTAATTATTAACGATCGTGTTGATGTTGCCCTTGCTATTGATGCTGAAGGTGTTCATGTTGGACAAAAAGATATGCCTGCTAAATTAGCAAGAAAATTAATTGGACCAAATAAGATTTTGGGTGTTACTTGTTCATCATATGATGAAACTCAACAAGTTGTTGGTGAAGGAATTGCAGATTATGTGGGATTAGGTACTCTTTATCCAACTCAAACTAAAAAAGATTTGAAAGAACCAGGTGGTACTGGACCATTAGGGATTAGAAAACTGTTACAAGTTTTAAAAAAATATAATCAATCACATCGAGAAAAACCAATTAGATGTGTTGGTATTGGAGGTGTCAATCATTCCAACGCTGACAAAGTATTATACCAATGTGCTGTACCAGGACAAAAACTTGACGGTGTAGCTGTTGTTTCTTGTATTATGGCAAATGAAAATGCAGCACAAGCAACAATTGATTTATTAAAAGTGATCAATAGACAACCAATTTGGGCTAATATTACCAGTGATGGAACTGACGATTTATCTGTTAAAATCAAACAATTAAGTAAAGCACACCCATTGGTTCATCATATAACTAACAATACTGTCAAAAATTTTAGTGCCAATGTGACTTTAGCAATTGGTGCATCTCCAATTATGTCTGAACTTGATGAAGAATATGAAGAGTTTGCTTCAAGTATTCCAAACCTTGCATTAGTTTTAAATGTGGGTACACCAACTGAAGGATTACATAAAGTATTCAAGCAAGCTATTCATATGTACAACAAATATGGTAAACCAATTGTTTTTGATCCTGTTGCTTGTGGCGCTACTAAAGCAAGATTGGAATGCAGCAAGAGTTTATTGAAATCTGGTCAATTTACTGTCATTAAAGGTAATGTTGGTGAAATTATGGGACTTTATAAATTAACCAGTGAATATATTGACACTGGAAATCAAGCATTAATGAGAGGTGTGGATTCTATTGTTGAATATGGAGAAGATGATATTATTAAGATTGCCAAGACTGTTTCAGTTGATTTCCAAACTGTGGTTGTCGTAACTGGTGAAGTCAACTATATAATAGATGGTGACAAACGTATTGCTAAAGTAAAAGGTGGTAACCCATTGATGGGTAATGTCACTGGAACTGGTTGTTCTTTGGGAAGTACCATTGCTGCATTTTTAGGAGCCAAAGCTGATGGAAATAAAGGGACCGATGTTTTCAGTGCTACTGTTGGCGCAGTTGAACTTTACAATAAAGCAGGTTCATTAGTTAAGGCAGAAGCTTCTGGTTCTTTTATGATTGAATTTATTAACGAGTTGTATAAATTAACTCATTAATTGACTATATAGCATTCGATACACAACTGAACGGTCTTCCATATAAATTCTTCTGATATGACCAAATGATACTTTGCACAGTTGCATACAATCCTGGACCAAGAATATACCATCCCAAAGAAAATATAAAAGCATTCAAAATAAACTCTGTCTTGGTAACCAAGTTTCCATCTTTAAACAATTGGTACAATGAAGTCTCTTCTCCTGTTTTCTTAAAGTAGTATAACTTCTTCAACTTAAAATAAGCCAATGCCCAAAATATAAACCCAAAGAAACAGCAAAACAAAGATGACATTAAACCTAACAAATCACTGAAAAATGGAATAACCTCAGCAACCACAAATGCAAGAACCCATAATACTACATTTAAACCAACCCATACGGACCATCCAGTGATTGTATGACTATTTCTATGAACACTTTCTTTGTTGAAAACATGTTGAAATACAAATTGTGAGGAAATGTTACCAAATAAAGAACCAAGAAATACAATAGTAGGCACAGCAAAACTATATGCAATTTTCTTATACTTCCCTGTCAATGAACCAAATGCCGGTGCTGTAATATAAGCATCACCAACGTAAACATAAATGATTGAACCGACAAGTGCATAAGTTATTAATTCTAAAATTGTTACTACTATTAAAGCTTTCTTGAAATCTCTTGGTCGTTTCATTTGTGAAATAAATGATGGATAAGTAATTTGACCAGCAAATGTGAAAACAATATTTAAAATAGCTGACATGATATTAACATAACTTTCACCTTCAGCAGGCCATACATTCCAAGTTACTGGAGTTTTTTCATCGTATCTATAAGGATGCTCTTGAATTCCAGCAAAAATCATCGCTAATATCATGGCGATCAACATTGTTCCCGAAGCAAAATAAGCAACTCCTGACATGTGACTAAATGTTCTAGGCAATGAAAATATAAAACATGCAATAGCTGAAACAACACCAAATACAACTGAACATAATGTTTTATTATCACTTATTGTATTAAGATATTTTTCTCCAACAAGTACATGTAAAGCTTGAATTAAAAGGTTGAAAATTAAAAATGAAACCGCTGTTAAATGCCAAACCCATTTCGGACCAACTAAATGTCTGCCGATATCACAAATATCAGACAAATGAGGATATGCAGCACAGTAATCAGAAATGATCAATCCAGTATAAAAACATATTAATGAGACGATCACAGTAACAATTAATCCAAGTCCTAATCCTAATACAGAATAACTCCATGGAAATGATAATGTTGCTAGACAAATATATTCACAAAGTAACAATCCAGCGGTTTTATACCATGAGCAACTTCTATAATTAATATCATGATCTTGATCCACTTCAATTTCTTTTCTCAAGTAATCGTCAGTAGAAATGGATTCTTCGTCGATTTGGTCGATAACAAGTGTGGTTTCTTCTTTAAATAACATGGTTGTTTCCATGGCTGAAAGTGAATTATGAGAACTTTCTCCAAATTCGAGGGATATACCCACAACTATTTATACAGTCCAATCATTGTTATCGTTATCTGGATCGTTGTTATTACTTTCAGATAAGATCAATTAAACAAGAATGAAAAAAAAAAAAGAACGGAATATCTAACCGAACTGGGACTACAAGAAAAATTTCATGTAGCGCATTATATTCCGCCAATCGGAGAAATAAACAATAAAGAGAAAGAAAGCCATGAATTTGAAATATCCGGATTTTTGAATGGAATATTTAATAAGAAAGCCCCCGCCCCACGGCCCCACTTTATATGAGATAATGTACCCGCATGTAATTATTCTTGATGGTGTTGAATTCCGCTTTTAATTTTTAGATTACGACAAAAACTTACGGGTGGATAACAAAAGCCGAACGTATTTTAGCAATTCTAGAAAGTGTTATCTATAGAGCATTTGATACACAACTAAACGGCCTTCCATATAAACTCTCTTGATAGGACCAAATGATACTTTGTATAGTAGCATACAATCCTGGACCAAGAATATACCATCCCAAAGCAAATATTATAATATTTAACACAAATTCTATCTTGGTAATCAAGTTACCTTCTCTAAATAACTGAAGCAACGTTGTTTGTTCCCCGGTTTTCTTATAGTAGTATAACTTCTTCAATTTAAAATAAGCCAAAGCCCAGAATATAAATCCAAAAAAGCAATCAAACAATGACGACATTAAACTCAACAAATCACTGAAAAATGGAATGACTTCAGCAACGATAAATGCTATAATCCATAACCCACCATTCAAACCAACCCAAGTTGACCAACCAACAATAGTATGACTATTTCTATGGATACTTTCTTTGTTGAAAATATGATGGAATAAGAATTGTGAGGAAACATTACTGTATAAAGATCCAAGGAAGATTATTGTAGGTAAAGCAAAACTAAATGCAATTTTCTTGAAATTACCCGACAATGATCCAAATGCTGGTGCTGTAATATAAGCATTACCAACATAAACATAAACAATGGAACCAGCTAAAGCAAAAGTAATCAATTCACAGATAGTAACCACCACCAAAGCCTTTTTGAAATCTCTTGGTTGTTTCATTTGAGAAATAAATGAAGGATAAGTGATCTGTCCAACAAATGTATATACAATGTTTAACACGGCAGACATGATGTTGACATAATTTTCATTTTCGGGCCATGCGTGCCAAACTACTGGAGTGCTTTCATCGTAGTCAGAAGGATGATTTTGAATTCCTGCAAATACCATGGATAAAATAACAGCAACAAACATGGTAGCTGCTGAGAAATATCCAACTACTGACATATGACTAAATGTTCTAGGCAATGAAAACAAAAAACATGCAATGGCTGAAACAACACCAAATACAATAGAACATATAGTTTTATTATCACTTATGGTGTTGAAATATTTTTCTCCGACAAGTACATGTAATGCTTGAATCAAAGTATTGTTTAATAAAAAAGCAATAGCAGTGACATACCAAACCCATTTAGGTCCAATCAAGTGTTGTCCAATGTCACATACATCAGTTAAATGAGGATAGGCGGCACAGTAATCAGCAATAATCAACCCAGTGTATAAACATAATAATGACACAATAACGGTGACAATTAATCCAAGACCTAATCCTAATACAGAATAACTCCAAGGGAAAGACATAATAGCAAGACAGATGTATTCACTAAATAATAAGCCTGCTGTTTTCTGCCATGAACAATTTCTATAATTAATATCATGATCTTCTTCTTCTTCTATTTCTTTTCTCAAATATTCATCAGTGGAGAATGATAAATCATCGACATTCTCAAGTTTTAGTTTGTTATCTTTCTCTAAGGACATCGTGATGGTTTGGTGATGGAAAAAGCTTGTCTGGTAAATTTCTAGAAAATGGTTGCAACTGATGGAAAAAACTCATAGTTTAAATAGGATTCGTATCTCATCACTTACAAAGCTAATCAAATCAACTGAATGCCGTTGCTTCGTTTCTTTTCTTTTTTTATGACGTTGTTGAAATCCACAATTTGTCAATAGTAGAATTCGCAATTAATTAATTATGCATAATAGGTTAAATTCCAAAAACGGCAATAGGGGCAATTTCACCGCTTTTCTTTTTCTGCTGCCCTAGGCATCACATAGGTGTTTTGTAACGCGTTGAACAAGTATATGGTTGCTTGGGTTGTATTCAAAGTAGAACAATTAATTAATGGACTAGTGGGTATTTAAGTTTAATTTCCCATGAAAATCTCTACATTTTGATACCGATATGACCTATTATTGTTAAGAGATACTAGTTTTGGATATATTGTTCATGCAATTCGACGATAAGGAGCCACAGTTGGTTTAGGATGTAATTACGTGAATTTTACAAACCGTTGAGTCAAAAACACCTATTTGTCACGAGTGAAAGGGTTTGTTTACGATTCTAGACCCTCTAATTGGATTAGTGTCCTGGTTAACATCAGGAAATAAAAGTATCTCGTGACACATTCATTCCAATAGAGTACATACTTGATTCATTTACAGAGTACTATCTTTTGTCGCCTCTCTGAATAGTATCAAGTGTCTGTTGATTACAAAATGAATCACGTGCAGGTATACATGATGATTTTTGAGGTCGTGTATTATTGCAAATTTTGTCCACTACATTTCTGCGTGCAAATAAAAATCTGCAGTCTAAGCCATTTCCCCAACTCATAACCTACGACTTAACTCTAATCTAAAATTAAACATATATTCTTTTAATACAAACAAAAATATTAAATAAAATGAAGAACTGAAAATAAGGTAATGACAATGACAGAATCTCTCAACAGTGAGTTTTCAAATTAAGAACCGACACCATAAGCTATTGCTGATCCACAGCATAATGCAACTAAAGCAGATCCACAGAAATTCTTGTCTGTACCAGTACAGCTTTCTCCAGAACAACTTCCAAAACAATTCCCCCAACAGTCTGAACAACATGTCGATAGTTGTCTTTCACTAGCCTTTTGTGGTGGATTTACTATGTCTGATTCTTGGTCAGAACATGAAGAATTTGAACTTGTATGGGATGAAGTAGATCTTCTTGAATATGAAGGTGGCGGTTGTGGTTTATATTCTGGTAACGATTCTGCTTCAGACATTGTACTTGTACTTGAACGAGATGAGTTTGTTGACGACACTGATGATGCAGAAGAAGCCATTTCTGTAGGCGGGAAGGCAAAGAATACCACGAGCAAAAAAAAAAAAAACACTCAAGATTGGAAAGAGATCTGATCGTACAGCATTTAATTCGAGGAACCGTGTCAATATTTATAATCTTTTTTTTTTTTTGGCGTGTATCCTGTTTTGTGGGTTTGTTTACATATCGGCGGTGCAGATGAAATTTTCATTATCAACTATGAATACATGTACATGAAACAGAATTGAATGTGTGATTTAAAGTACATGGGGAGGAAGAGGAGAAGGAGTGGTTTACGCGTCATTTACACCTTTGCTTTTACTTTATGTTATACATTAAAAGATGAAAATACATGACTCTAGTCAGTTTACTATATTATAATTTTCTAACTCTAGTTTTTAGCCTTGCTTTTCTTTGCAGAAGTGGTGTTCTTTGGCAATTCCTTGACAAATGGAATGAATTCTGGTTCACCAGGAATGTATTTTCTCAAAACTTCTGGAACAACTAAACCATCTTCCTTTTGGTAGTTTTCCAAAATACAACAAATGGTTCTTTCAGTAGCACTCAAAGTGGAGTTCAAACAGTGGACGTATTTCTTTTCTTGTTGGTTTTGTTGTTTGATACCACATCTAATTTCCAAGTTTCTGGATTGGTAATCAGTACAGTTTGAACAAGAAACCAATTCTTTGTATTCTTGTTGGAATGGGAACCAAGCTTCCAAATCGTATTTCTTAGCGGCAGCATTGTTCAATTCACCAGAAACGATACCAACAACTCTGTATGGTAATCCCAAAGATTGGTAGAATTCTTCTGAACATCCAATCATTCTGTCGAATTCTTCCCAAGATTTTTCTGGTTCAGTTAAAACAAATTGTTCAATCTTTTCAAAAGCATGGACTCTGAAAATACCCCAAGCATCCTTACCGTGAGAACCAGCTTCTCTTCTGAAACAAGATGAGTAACCAGCGTATCTAACTGGCAATTGTTCTTGAGGGGATTCAAACCATTCACCAGCATGGTAAGCACTGATTGGTTGTTCAGAAGTAGCAATCAAGTATTTTTCGTCTTCACCATCAATGACTTTATACAATTCTTCATCAAATTGGGACAATTGAGCAGTCTTGGCCATGACATCTTTGTTCATCATAACTGGAGCTTGCAATGGAACGTAATCTTTCTTGGCTAAGAATGACAAACCGTAGTTAATCAAGGCTTGGTTCAAGAAAACACCATAGTTTCTCAAGAAATAACCACGGTGACCAACAATTCTTACACCTCTATCTGGATCGTAACCATCTAATCTTAATAAAACTTCGTGATGAGATAATTTGGCTGGGGCATTAGTACCAGCAGCAACTTGTTCAATTTTTTTGTAATCTTTTGGAGTCCAAGTTCTAACCAATTCGTTGTTTTCTTCATCTTGAGAATCAACAACAGATTCGTGAACAATGTTACCAACTTGGTTAACTTTGAAACGTACTTGCTTATCAGCTTCGGCTTCTTTTTCAATTAATTCCTTCTTTTCAGCAGCAATTTTTTCCTTTTCAGCAACCAATTCAGAAGCATCTTCTTTAGCTTTGAATTTCTTACCGATTTCCTTTTGGATGGTATTTAATTTCTTGTTGTGTTCATCTAAATCAAATCTAATTTTAACCCATTCTTTGTAATCAGAGATAATTTCGTCAACCAATTCAACGGAATCACCTCTTTTCTTTTGAGAAGCTTTAATAAGATCAGGATTACCTCCTTTTTCAACAATAAAGGCGTTAATATCTAACATCGTGAGTAGTAATGTGTATGGATAATGTGATGTAAGTCTCTTGATAATTTTTTTCAATGCTGAAAAAAAAATTTTTTTTTTTTGTCAATTGTGTGAGTTGTTTATTGAGAAAAGTCGTGCTGTTGTTGTTGTCATCATCATCATCGCCAGTTTCCAGTAATTATGCGAAAAATCCAAATGGGTCGACTTGGAGGTAATACAATAATTTATGCCTCATTCTAAATCAAGATATAACCTCTATTAGAAATGACTCGGTACTAAATCTCAGGTGGAAACTGTTTATATAGTGTTTTTTTTTATAGAATACCTTTAATAAAGTGTTGCAGCATGTTTTATCTGACTGAACGCGTTGTGTGGATTACTCATAAATTGATAACAGTGGGAAATGGTCATATTTCCACATTTATTGCGCCCATTCTAATGATTAAAAAATAGACATGAAACATTTCAAGCTATTTATGGTTCATGTATAAAAAGAAATCTGTTTCAATGAGCAACGATGTGGAATTGAAGCTATTAAAGATATCATTTCTGAATTGAAATTACAATAAATGGCATACTTTACATTATTGACATATAGAGAATTCATAATGAATATTGCTATTATCCTTCTTGATTGATAATATAATTTCAGTGATTAACTAATAATTTATTACTCGTTATTATCTATATCTCTTATACAAGGGCGGGGGTGAGGATTAACTTTAACTTTGACCTCTTATGAAGAAGTATTCTTCTTAACCCAAATGTCAAAATTATTTACTCCATTTATACAGAAAGATTCCTATTAAAGTAGTCAATACTTATGACACATTTGCACAACAAATATTCATAACAGATAAACCTGTTTGAAGTTCTGCTTTTCAAATATGAACAGCAAAAGGGATAGGTGGTATAATAATTCAAGTCACCCCGTTATAAATTAGATTATCAACCTGGTTGATGTATTAACACATTGTATTCTTTCTTTCTCCTTTTTGTTTGGTGCACTACTTATATTTCAGTAATTGGGCCATTCATTTTTATTTCTCACAACAATCAACATCTTCCGCTAGTGATGCAATCATTACTTCTTGATCGTAAGTTAGGAAGTATTACTCCTTTACAGTTTTCAAACATAATAACAGAAAGTTATTATTCCGAAGTTTATCAATTAGCAAAACGAAATGTATTTCCTGTGAATTGTCATAAGAATGCTGCTGTGAATACTTTATCATTAGAAACATCGGATTACCAATACTTACTAAGTGGATGTGGAGATTCATCAATAAAATTATGGGATCTTAAACAACAGGATATACTACGAGAAGAAAATGAAGTCGATGCTAATCTACATCAAGATCCTTCCTCATATGACAATTTCGAATATGATAATCCAATATCTACATTTTCCAACATTGCAACAATCCCACAAAAATCACATCATAAATTTGGTATTTCATGTATTCAATGGTGGCCATATGATACTGGAATGTTTGCTAGTTCATCATTTGATCATTCAGTTAAAATTTGGGATACAAACGAACTAATACCTGTACATTCTTTTAATTTAAACAATAGAGTTTATAACATTGATACTTGTGGAGAAAATGGTTTAATTGCTACTGCAAATGATCAACCATTTATTAGATTATTAGATTTACATTCAACTTCAAGTGCACACACATTACTGGGTCATCGAGGTAGAACTTTGGTGGTTAAATGGCATCCCATAAATCCAAACCTATTAGCATCAGGAGGATTTGATGGAGAGGTTAAAATTTGGGATATTAGAAGAAGTAAAAGCTGTTTATGCAAATTGGATATGCTGAGAACTAACAATGATGATTATACTGGTAAAGCATCATCAAGAGCTCATCTGTCTCCTGTCAATGGATTAGTTTGGGATGAACTGGGATCGATTTTATATACTGCTGGAAATGATGATAAGATTAAAGTATGGGATATGGTTAGTTCGTCGATTCCTCCTATTAATAAACTAATTAATTTTGGACCATTGATTAGAAACAAATACCCTCAAACTATTCCACTTTTACTCAATCCTAAAGGAGAAACAGAGACAGAATATTTGTTGTTTCCATCAGAAAGTGGGGATATTTTCATATTTAGAACGATTGATGGGAAATTAGAAACGCGTTTATCACGAAGAGGGAGTAAAAATTCAGGAAGAACTGTTTCTATGTGTAATGCTGGACCATTCACTGCAAGATATTATTGTGGAACTGTAGATGGTGAAATACTTTCGTTTGGTCATACCTGGGAACAACCAGATTTGTCGAAACTCAATATCGAGGACGATTTTGAAGATGAAGATGGCATTAATGAACGGTTGATAAAACAATTCCAACTCCAGAATCAACGTAAGCAGTTTTTAGCTTCAATAGATGTAGAGAGATCTCCATAATAACAAGGATCTCTTCAATATCCATGTCTGACTGAAATTACAATTCCTCTACGAAACGTGATATGGGGAACAGCCAGTAAAAAATCTGAGCGACGGAGAAAACAAAGAAAGAAAGAGAAAAAAAAAATTTTGACAAACCTAAAACAACCATGCAGAATCAAAACAACAACAACAACATCATCATCATCTATCTCCACCACACTAGAAGCAACGACTACAATTGAACAACCTATATATATCTAATTACGTGTCTACCTTTAACATTTACACAGTTTTACTTCGTTATACAATTTTAACAGGATTTATATATTTTTTTTTCTTTTTCTTGTCAAATAGATTATGTCAAAGTTCAAGTTAAAGGCTTTATTAATTCCGAAGGAATATGAAAAGATTTCCATTGAAAACATTGACCCACGAGAGTATTTAAAGTTTTTGTACTTGGTTGATCCAAATAGTACTATTGACGAATTGGAAGAAGGGTTATGTAAAAGATTTAAAAGAAGATATCCCAAAGAAGATGATTTGATTGTTTTCTCGTATCAAGACCATGAATTATTAGATTTAGATCCTGAATTTGAAATATCAGATATATTTGATGAACAAAATAATGAAATCCGTATTTTGGTTGATAATACTTTTAAAAATGTTATTTATTCTCCTGAACCTAATATTTCTACACATATTGATTTCCAAAAAACACGTACTATACCGGGTGGTGTTTATCTGAAAGAATCAAATCAAGTGGATATGACACCAAGAAGAACTACAAGTTCCACTATTTCATCTCCTGTTACATTAGCTCCACCTCCATCAAGGACAAAATCAGGTCGTAGTGTTCCTGAAAAGAAACCAGTGCAGAAAACTAAAAGCAGTAGAATTACTAGTGGTATGCTTGAATCATCACCAATTAGTAAAGAAAAACAATTAAGTAATACGAGTCGTTCCAGTACAACTACTGTGAGAAGTCCATCAAAATCTGGCTCTAGAGATAAATCCAAAAAGAGATCTTATAGAGAAATCAGTAGCGATGAAGGTAATGGAAGTAGTAGTGAGGATAATTTTGACATGGAAGAAGATGTTGATTATGAACCTGATGATATTGCCCCAATAGATGATGATGAGAATGAGAAAATAGAACCTGAGGAAATGATTGGCATGGTGGCAGATCTTAAAAATAAAGACGACATTGTGGTTGATGATGAATTTCTTAATCTATCAGAGAGACAAAGAGCTATATATAAAGAATTGCAAATCAATACTGTTGAAGGAAATCCAAGTTTATATTTGGGTAGAACTAAGAGACGAGCTGCTAGAGAAGCAAGTATGGTATTGAGTGGTTCCAAATCAAATAAGACAACTTCGAGAACTAGTAAAGTTAAAAAACCAGCTGTTCAATCATCAGTAAAGAAACTGGGATCTACCAAATCTCATACAAAAAGTAATCATTCTTTAGTACCGTCTTCAGCAAAGCCATCTACTTCTACTTCTTCCACAATGAAACATTCTTCAGTAGCATCACCAGCCACACCTGGTAGTAGTAAATCAAAATCTAAAATTTCATCCACGACATCAGCGTCAAATAAAGCAATCAAACCTAAGGTGAAAATAGTTGTTAAACCACCTTCGGTAAAGAAAGTCAGCATTTTGTCGGATATTCATGAGCGGTTGAAGAAATACGAAAAGAGGATCATGGATCTAATGGTGAAGAATGAAGATGGTGGAATCGATGGATATGATGCTATTCCTGTTGATTTTGATGAGGGTCTCCGTCCAAGCGAAGGTCTTTATAATGAAACTCCAGTTGATGTCAAGTTATATTTAACAAATAGAGATGGTAGTGATAGAAATCTGGTGGTATCGTTACCTGATGATAATTCTCCTGTGGAATCTGAAAACAAGCTGGAATTGAAGCACGAAGCTCCTGAAAGTAACGGATTATTTTCTAGTCAAGATAGTTCCAGTCCAACTCAGGGATCTTTTACTGATAGCAAAACCGCAACAGAGAAACCAATTGTTAATACTAGTGTTGTTGAAAATGACGTGTCAACCGATCAAAAAATTATCACTGCAGCTATTGATATAGCTAAAGCAAGTGTTCTTGCAAACAACGCAGCAACAAATCAAACAGATATGACAAGGAATGTTGATATACCCAAACCAAGTATTGATACAATTACTGTTATGGACGGAACAAATGCCAAACCAGGTGCTAATACTCCAAAACCGATTGCCACAACCAATGATGATACGCCAATGGAAATTGCCACTGATACTGTTGTTACGGACAATGTGAATACAAATGGAAACGAAACTATTATTGAAAACAAGAATGCAAACGGTAACGGCAGTGCTGGCCTAGAAGAAAACATCAAAGTCAATGGTAATAACGTCAACAATGGTACCCAAGCTTTCAATGAGACCAATGGTAACCAAGCTTTTAATGAGACCAATATTAACAGTGAAATCAATGATATCAATTACAACAACGATGATAAAAATCAAGACAACACTGTTGACAGTATGATTGTTGACAACAACTTTGACAACAGTATCAATAGTGACAATGAAAGTGTTCATAAACACAAGAGCAGTACCAATGCTTTTGCTAAAATAAACGACTCATCTGATGATGAGGACGATGGACAGATTAATATGAACTCTGCTATAGAAGTTCCAATTATAGATAAAGTTGAAGATGTATTTGCTAAGATTGAAGATTCATCTGATGAAGAAAAAGAACGTTCAAAGAAGTTTGATATTTTTGCAAAGATAGTAGACAGTAGTGATGAAGAAGCAGGTTAGTTGTAGATTATTTATGTAGATTAATTATGTAGATTAATTATGTAGATTAATTATATTGTATTATTTTTTGATATTATCTTAAACACATTAGTTGCTGGATGTAAGAAAACATTGATTAGTGGTGTTGATACAATTAAAGATGATACACATTATTGACTATTGAAATCATTTACAAAAAAGAAAAAAACAGAAAAAACTCCTACTTATAACAAGGCAGAATCCTTTTTGTTATATATATTTCTACCCAATATTCCAATTGTCCATTTTTGATAAGTTACATCTGGGGGTAAAGTTTCAGTTATAACTTGAGATAATCTTTGATAAATTTCTCTAATAAAAGATTTTGCAACTTCTGGTTGTTCAAGTAATAAAGCAGCCATATAACTTTCAAAAAAATCACCTAAGAATTCTTCTTCATAAATTCTTGTTTCTTCAGCATCTCTATATTCCAACATTTTACCTAAAGTAGTATAAGGTAACCATTCATTTGAAATTCGAATATTAATTAAAGGATCATCTAAACCTTGAAATAAATTATAAGCTTTTGTTAATTTTGACATTAATGTATTAGTAGCAAAAATCATTTTTAATAATTGATAAGTTGTACTATTTACATGAATACCATTTTTACATAATTCATAAATTAATTTTGATGTTTCTTGAGCTAAGAATAAATCACCTAATCCATCTAGAAATGAAATTTCTTTTCTTACTAATCCATAATCATTAAATTCTAAATCATAATTTTTTAACATCATTTTTTTAGCAAATTCATGATTTGGATCCAATAATATTCGATAAAATTCTTTATGCATTAATGCTTTTACTAATAATTGTTTATTTTGGATTCTTGGTAAATCAGGTAAATATATTTTATGATCTTTGGTTTGTTTGAAAATAACATAACGTTCTTTAGTTTCATAAAGTAAATCATTTCTAATTGGAACATTGGTTATAAAATCTTCAAAAGTTTTTAAAATATAATTATCTTTTTCATCACGAATTATCCTAATATCATTTGGAGATATTCTATTCTTTCTTGCATCCAAATACATTTCAATAATCCGATCTAAACAATTGTCAACTTCTTCTTCAGTATAAGTTTGTAACATATATCCAAAGATAATATATAACCAATTTTTTAAACCAAAATGATGATCACATAAAATCATAGATTCTTCTTTTTTAAGTATAGTTTCATTTGAAGTTAAAAAATCTTTCAACTGTTGATGAGTAGTTGAGTTACTATCATTTAATTCTCTTTTTAAAAAAGTAGATAAATCAAATACAACTTCTTTAACTAATGAACCACCACCAACACGAAATAGATGTTTAAATCGATGATATGAAGCTAATCGTATGAAATCTCCACCAAGACTATAAAAATGATACTTTATTTGTTTATCTGAATGTAATAAATTGTTCAATGGAGAAGGTATAAGAATTGAATGTTTAGAATTACATGACGATGAACTTGAATGTCGATGATGATGATGGTGATGATGTGTAGTTGATCCAGTAGATGCGGTAATTGTAGACATGATTGATCTTGATCTTACTGATAACATTTAATGAGCAAGGGAAAACCGATAAATAGGTAAATAGATAAATGAATGAGTAAAGGAATATAGATAGGTCAGAGTCAAGATGAGTCAAATTTATAGCTGTGAAATATTTAGGAGTTTAGTTTATTAGATTATTGACCTGTCAGTTTATTTTATTTTATTTATTTTTTTTTTGCTCCTCATACCCCTCTGCCTCCCCCCCCCCATGTGCCCTGCTTCCCTTCCGTCCTTCCTTCCTTCCTTCCTTATCTATATGTAATTGAATTGTACCAAGTCACCCTACTTTTTATGTATAAGGAGTATATTCTTTTCTTTTTCTTTTTCTCTTTCTCTTTCTCTTTCTGTTAACTGACAATTGAACAACTTTGTTCATTACAGATCAACAGAGAACTATGCTTATATTACTACTGGACTCATAATCACCATCATCATTGATAAACTCCATGTGGTTTTTAGTTTCCTCGTTATCGCGACAATTTGAATCGAAACGTGGGGCGCGTCGTAGTGTGTCATCCTTTTGGTTTTGTGTCTGTTTCTTCATTTTTTGTTTTTGTTTTTCTTTTTGTTGGGGTGCAAATTACAGAATGTGGTAAACAACGAAACATTTAATCAATGGTATACACGTCTCTAATGTTCAATTATTACTAGTCATTGACGTTTCACTATAAAATTTTATATGACTCAGTTAAGTTGTTTCACTGAGTTTTGGAAAAATCTCGGGGGATTCTCCGCTTATGCTTCTGATAATACTCCGACAATGAGTCACTGTTATCAAGCATAAGATCAAACTGATCCCTTTTTGTTTTATTTTTATTTGATTCAAGTAATGTGAGTCATACTACCATGACTTCTACTGATGACGGTTTGGGTATTAGGTTTATTTTTTCTTAAATTATCCCTCTTTTGATTATAAGGATACGGTGTTAATTTACGGAATGACTCTATTTTTGTTTCGAAGGAAATTAGGTTATAATAAAGGGTTCTTCTAGATTCTATTAAGTCTTATTTGTATTATTCCCATATAGTATATTATAAATATTGAAATTGGATGTAGAATAAAAATTCAATGTTATTTTTTATATGAGATTTGAAACGAAATATACTAAAAAAATCATAAACAACATTTATAGCACTCTAGATTTACCTAATTAAGTCCAATTAACTAATTACAGAATTTTAAACATTCCTACAACTGTTTAAATCCTTTTGCAGGTGGAAATGAGTTATAACTTCTAATAAAAATATCCTGATATTTCTAAATAGTACAAGGTATGGTAAATAATTGTCAATGCCAATTCCAACAAATTAGAACAAATAGTTCAGTTGTTAAGATAATTTGCCCTGCTGGCGAAATTGGTTATCGCTTTTGACTTCTAATCAAAGGATTCTGGGTTCGAGTCCCAGGTAGGGTTTTATCTTTTTTTCTTGAGTTCACATAAGTGAACTTGAAAATTTTTTTTTTGTTTTGATTTTTTTAATCGAAAGAAGCCGATAGTATTATTGCAACGTATTAACATGTAAACGAATGAAATGATTTACCGAGGAGAGATATATGACATGAAAAACTATTGTAAGAAATTATCCCGCATGGTTAAGCTGATATACGACAGATGGATTGTGATAGACAACGCTGTAGAATCTTGCAAGGAGTTAATTGAAGAATTGAGTTTTGAATAGTGCAATTCTAGATGCTTTGAATCATTATTTTTGATTTTTTTCAGCTAATTAACAGCGACAAGTGTTCATTCAATTATTAGAATGTATCTTTTGTTTTTGAACGTATACCAGATTTTTAGTATGTCAGTTAGATTAATTTTAATGAACGAGGAAAACCGGACGCTACCAATGATTTCATAAAAGCAGCTTTAGCTCATCTGGGAGAGCGTCAGACTGAAGATTCTTTAGTAATCTGGAGGTACTGTGTTCGAGCCACAGAAGCTGCATTCATCTTTTTTTTGATACCCCCGCATTTGATTTCTTATTTTTATTCTCCCCACACAAAATATGGTCCAAGTTACTGTATTTCATTTGTTGTAACCAACATCGTTTATTTTTAGTTCATTGAAGATATGTAATTCATGATAACCGTATCTATTCACTATAATAATATATAAATCATTTGTACTTTTTTTTTAAATATTTTTTTGTTTTATTTCTGTTTTTGTCTCTTCTATTTGGCTATTTCTTGGTATGCATCAGGAAGATTGTCCTTCATGAACAAGCATAAATCAATGAAATCATTGGATATGAAATGATTTAAGATGACTTCACTTATAATTAAATTGAAATTAGTCAAATATAGAAAACCCATCTCTATTTTAAGCAAATCCTTTAATGTAACACCAACAACATTACTAAAAATACGTTGTTTTTGATAAACGTCTTCAATGACTTTTGTGGAACATCTTATGGAAGCAACAATGAATCTATAGCTATTATTAAGATTTAGGTCAATATTGTTCAAATAAATAACCAATTTGTACAACAAGAAAGCCGAATGCAAATACGAACTAGAAGAAATATTTGAAGAATATGTCTTAATTCTAATTAAAAATTGATCAATAGATAAAGCAGGTGTTTTTAACAAGTTGAAAATTTTTAATAAATGTCGATTCTTTGGTTGATGATTCAAAATCTCATCTTTCAACTTTGTTAAATTCAAATCAGTTATTGGTGATACTTGTTTGGATAAATCTGTAGTGTCAAGTAATTTTTGAAGTGGAGGATATATAGGATTACCCAACCATTCAATTTCATCGTCATTATCGTCATATATAATGTCATCAATGTTGTCATCATACAAGGATTCAAATTGTCCTGAAGGTGAATTTATTCTGGCCAAAAGGGTTGGTGAATTCATCGCGTCTAAATTGCTCTCATTCTTAGTTGTTGCTGCCAAGGATTCAACATCTATATTGAATTCACTTTTGCTTAATAAAGTTGACAATTTCAATTGCGGTTGAGGAGACACGGCACGCAGTGGAAGTTGAGGTGGAGGGGAGTTAGACCTAAAACTGTAATCACTAATGATGGATTCAGAACTAGTAGTTCGGTTTAAAATATCTTCTTGACTTATTCCCAATTTATCCAATTGTTGAAATCTAAACTTAAGAAACAATTCAGGAGATTCCAGTAATTTTATTGTAAATTGTATTATTTTGGACAAGATGAATATTGAATGATAAATATGTAAACTGCTGAGAGTTTTAATATTATGTTTCAAATCAAACAACAACTCTTCTAAATTAATATCGTCTAAACTATTTGGATCATCAACAAAAGTTTCTTGTGGAGGTTTCAAGTTCGGTATTTCACTGACATCTCGAACATATGATGCTGAAGTAGTTGTAATCATTAGCAGGTGAAATTAATAATAATAATAAAAAAAAAAATACAAATGATAGGTAGAGAGAAGTACAAGATGTTAATACTCTCTCTTTGGTAATTTCTTTTCTTGGTTGAAGTGAAGATGTAGTAGATAAATAGTAATGAAATGGAACTTAGAATATGTTGTAGTTGATTTTGTATTAGATTGATAGTTTTGTTTGTACTTGTTTTAAAAAATGGCTAAGCACCTAAAAAAAAAAAAAAAAAAGACAAATCAATCATTTTTTATTTTTTTATTTTTTTGCTGTCTCCTCTTGAAAGTCGTGTACATGTGGATAATAAAAAATGGTTCTTTTTTTTTTTTTATTTTTACGCTTTGTTACATACGTGAAATCTATTGTCTGTTTATAAACATAATCCGATAAATTTATCCGTGTATACTCTAATATTCTCTTACACGATTATTCTCTAACCACAGACGAGATTATGTCAATGCAATGATTGTAGTTGCATTTTTCATGCTCAAAGTCAAGGCGGACGAGCCGACAGGAGGGGAATAGACAGAGAGAGAGGGAGGGAAAGAGATGGAAAGTAGCGTTGCTAAGGTGGAATCTAAATATCAACCTCGCGTCATAGTTTGTTGTATGTATTTCCGAGTATGGCTTTTTCCTTTGTAGTGGTAGTGTCTGTATACTAAAAATAAGACCCATTGTTTCTTCATGTACACCATTACACTGAGTGGGTGGATGGGCGGGTTCTTGTTATAGTAAGAACAAGGGATAACCATAATTGGTACTAATTATAGAAAATTGTACTAACTATCCAACAATAGATCTAGACTTCCTCTTATCCTGACGATAAGAAACGACACTTTATCGAACTTCCTTTCGTGTTTTTCTTTCTATATACTTTTTATGCTATAAATTGATAACGTACAAACTTATTGACAATTAACATCTCGTATTTAGAGTCAAAATGCCAAACCCTTTTTCTTTTTTTCTATTTTGCAAGATATTCTATTTAGCCTGACCCGAGGCTGTGAACACAAGTGATTAACCAATTGAATATAATATTTGAAGTATTATATATATATTTTCTTTAATCACATGATCATCCGAGGAAGAAAATACAAACCAAGGGTTTTATTTTCCCTTTTTTTTTAGTGTCACCCCCACGCACCCACAACCATTTCAAGGGCAAATAAGCGAATGATTACAATACCAAAAAGAAACGAAAATCGTCAACTGTAAACAACAGCCATGTCGAATCTGATTACTTTAACAAATGGAGGATTGCACGGGAATTTCATTTGGTCCATTATACACGACTTTGATTGTTTTTTCTCTTTAATGAGGCGACCAAACAAAAAGAAGACACGGGGAAAAAAAATAGAACAAAAATCAAGATCATAGCAACGACGTAGAAATACATAGATTGATAAAGTCGGTCATTTCTTTGATTCCACAATATGACTATCCATTCATTTTCCATATTTGATCGTCATTGTAACTGTATATACAATAGAGAATATTCACATACTAGTGCCACAACATCATCCTCATCTTCGTCAGGAACTCCAGATACGATCCCGGGACAAATTAATAAAAATAATGATTCAAATAGTTCAAAATTATTATTTGGTATAATATATTCATTAAAAACAATATCTAATAAACTAGTGGATGAATCATCTATTAATGAATTGAAAACATTTAATTTTGGTCAATTAAAAGTTCATTTTTGGGAATCATTAAGTAATTTCAAATTTGTTTTGATTACAAATGTTGAAGTAGATGAACTAAGTTCAGTATTATTTGAATTATACCTGAACTTTTTCATAAAATATGTGGTTGAAAATGGTTTACTGCCGGTGGAATTTACAGAAAATGGGGAATATAGTAAAATTAATAATGGCAGGTTCATTGAAGAAACTGATAAATATTTACAATCTTTACCTATTTTCTAATACACCTGGTAACAATTGAATAGATAATATTATAGAGTTAATGAAATAGAAATGAAGATGTATAACCCGGATAGAATGAAAAACCAAAATTTAATAGGGGGACAGGTAATAAATAACGGAAAGTTAGTTATAGTCAAGATGTGTATGGAATATAGATTTTGCAAATAGACTGATTGATTTTTCTTCTTAGAAATAGCAAGACGATAATGGGTGGATTTCACTATCATACATACTTTTTGTTCATATTTGATCAAACCGCAATTATTAACCAGAAATATTTCACAAGCCATATCAACTGTTGCCACGTTTACACTACAGCAATGGGGCAGTGGGGGATGATTATCAAGAAATTATAGGATTATCTACACCCGTGATTATAATATCGTTCATAGTATTGAACTGATCATTATCCACGTAGTTATATTAGTTGCAATGTCACACATGACTCTAAGGAAGTACTAAATGACTTATAAAGTCCATCAATATGACACTGACCAAATCTCTACACATGACATGATTGTCATGCATGAACATTCACTGAATTACAAAGTAAATCATAATAAATTACAAATAAAACAGGAATCGTTACTCAACATTGTGTGAGTTTCCTGGTTGCTACGCAATATTTGATGAAAATGAAAGAAACAAAACCATTGGATTCTTTGAAAATGCAATCTGTATGAACTGCTTCATTTTTGTAAACAGTCCTAGCAAGCTGAGTGACAAAGCTAAACATATCATACTGACATGATAGTTTTTTGTATACACAAGTCCGCTCCGGAATTGTTTGATTTTCCCCGCATATGGTAGCACTAAACATATAAAGCATAACAAAAAATACCTACACAAATACCCCCAAAAAACTCAACTATAAAAGGACAACAAATTAACTTTCAAAAAAATAACTTTTTTATAACACTTTCTTTTTCTTTCTTTCTTGTTTTTATCAACAATTAATATCAAACACTTTATATATTATATCATTTATATCAAGTAAGTATCAATTAATGTGTTTTATTCATGGCTGCAAATACTAACTTCTGTATAAGGAACTACAATCCATTATATCCATAACAAGTTTACCAAGAATCAAAGGTTATGTGTTCTCCATCAGTTGTTGTTATATGTTCCCTCACTATTTGTTGCTTGTGTCACTTGGTTAAGTCATTGAGAAGAAAGTCAACAACTGATTGCTCCTTTAGTATGATGCACAAACATAAGAAGAACTTTCCAAATAAGATAGCAACTTGGGAACACGTGCTATCTTGAACCTTATAAGAGGGATCAACATATACAAAAAAGGGGGCGATGTTGATTAGCGAAAGTTCTTCAAAAGATAGTGACTGGTCATCACTATCTTTGAAAGCTACTCACCGGGATAGATTAGTTGAATATCCCGATGAGTAGTAGTGGTGGTTTATTGCAAACCACACTTTTAGAGGACCAGGTAGAGGACAGTCGACCGGTCCCCTTTCCTCCTGGTTCATCCTCTATCTATTCCCCCTTGGGTCAGTAGGGGGACGCGATATGGCAACTCAAGAGGAGGGCCATAGACGGGCTGGGTCGGCCCCACGCACACATACATGTGGGCCCAGCTCGTCCCTCTCCTTTAATTAGGAGAGGTGATAAGTGGAGAGAGGGGAGGAGCCAACCCTTCATCATTTGGCTCTTCTCACCACTCTCACATTTGTCATTGCAGATGCCCCCGGCTGATACACATTGTTTGATAGAAGTGGAAGATAAACTATATACTTTTTTCTTTACTTTCATAGGCTTAAACAAGAGAATAGAAAAGGTAAACAAAACTTAAATTTACTGCTAAAAAGTAGTGTAGCGATAAACAGAAAAAGAGGGGTTTCTATCGATTTATTACGTAACATTACTTCGGTTAATATATAACTATTGAAGGAAGAACAAGCATTACATTATTTGTAATTGCAATTTGTGTGGTGCTGTTACATATTGTTAATCAAAGCCAGGTATGTGAGATGCAAATTTCCTGCATAAAAAAGGTGAAACGAGTAGAAATACGCGAGTTGCCTAATTGGGACGTAAACCCTTCAAAGTTTGTTTCCAGAACAATAAGTGCAAATTTTAAGACATCCTGGAGAAAAATTGCTTTCTCCATAGATACTTTCATCACACTCCCCCCGCCCCTGAGAATGAAAAATACCTCATTTATGAAACATATAAATTGACATCATTTGTCTCTTTAATCCCTTCAATTGTCTGTTCTTTTTTCTTTTCATTCAATTGACTTACAACTTATAAAATCATGTCTTTATCTGGTAAAACTTCACTTATTGCTGCTGGTACTAAAAACTTGGGAGGAGAAAGTGCTAAAGAATTAGCCAAAGCTGGTTCAAATCTTTTCTTGCAATACAGATCAAACCCAGAAGAAGCTGAAAAATTCAAACAAGAACTTTTAAAAGAATTCCCCAATATCAAAGTTGAAATTTATCAATCTAAATTAGATAAAGCTCAAGATCTTACTAATTTATTCGCAGCTGCTAAAAAAGCATTTCCTAATGGTATTGATATTGCTGCTAATTTTGTTGGTAAAGTTGTCAAAGGTCCAATTGCTGAAGTTACTGAAGAACAATTTGATGAAATGGATCTTGCCAATAACAAAATTGCCTTTTTCTTTATTAAAGAAGCTGCTATTAATGTAAACGACAATGGTAGAATCATCAACATTGTCACTAGTTTACTTCCAGCTTATACAGGATTATATGGATTATATGGTGGAACAAAACAAGCAGTTACTTATTATGCAAAAGCCGCACTGAAAGAGTTGATTCCAAGAGGTATCACTGTCAATAATGTTGGTCCTGGTCCTGCAGCTACTTCATTTTTATTTGATTCCGAAACCAAAGAAAGTATTGACTACATGTCATCTGTGGCAATTGGTGGAAGATTAACTCAAACTACTGATATTGCTCCTATTGTTAAATTCCTTGCTACTGAAGGAGGTTGGATGACTGGTCAAACTCTTTATGCTTCTGGTGGTTTCACCGCTCCATAAATAACCCATCTATATAGTTAGGATTCTCGGGAGAAATATATACTTGATTCCATACGTTTTGGAAACAGCCTATCACACGACCTGAAAGTATTTTCTAAAACAACACTCAGATTTCTTGAACATAAACCAATAGTAGTGTGTAGGGTTATGAGATAACCAAGCTAGACAATCATAATAGTGACGACAACTCCTTAACATGTTTATTGTGAGTGGTTAGTGTGTTTCATTTTCTTGTGGGTTGTCCCAACCTTACGCGTCTTTTTCAATTTTTCCTGCAATTTTATTTTCTCTTTCTTTTTTTTTGGTGGTAAAACACGTCCTCTTCACAACAAAATTTTGAAAACCATTCAAAACCTTTTTCCTCTTTTTCAATCTTTGCAACACCACCAACAACGATAATAACACATCAATGCATATTAAGAAAATCATAATACAAGGGTTTAAAACCTACAAAAATGTCACTACAATTGATCTTCTATCACCACATTGTAATGTGGTTGTTGGGCGTAATGGATCAGGTAAATCAAATTTTTTTGCTGCCATTAGATTTGTATTAAGTGATGCTTACACTCACATGTCAAGAGAAGAAAGACAAGGATTAATTCATGAAGGTTCAGGTACGGTTATGTCAGCTTATGTTGAAATTATATTTGATAACTCAGATGGAAGATTTCCAATCAATAAAAATGAAATTAGTATTAGAAGAACAATTGGTTTGAAAAAAGATGATTATTCGTTAGATGGGAAATCAGCTACTAGATCAGATATTATGAATTTATTAGAAAGTGCTGGATTTTCAAGATCAAATCCTTATTATATTGTACCTCAAGGAAGAATCACAAGTTTAACTAACTCTAAAGATCACGAAAGATTAAATTTATTAAAAGAAGTTAGTGGGGCAAATGTTTTTGAAAATAAATTGAAAGAATCCATGAAAGAAATGAATCAATCCAATTTAAAACGTGCTAGAATCGATGAAACGTTAATTAGTATTGAAGAAAGATTAAAAGATTTACAAATTGAGAGTACTGATTTGAAGAATTTTCAAAAATTGGATAAACAGAAAAAGATTTTGGAGTTTAATATTTTTGATCGTGAATACAATGAATTGAATGTGTCCTTGGAAGAATTGGAAGAAAGACAACAAGCAATGAAGGATGAAACTAAACAAGATTTAATCGATTTGGAAAAAAGAGAAAAATTATGTGTTGAATTGCAAGATTCAATCAAAGAATTGAAAATTTCCTTGAAAATCTTGTCATTAGAAAAAGAACAACTGGATTTAGATTGTGATCAATTATTAAAACTTATAACAGATAAAGAAATCAAATTAAATGAATTCAGATCCACTAATGAATCATCTAAAGAACAAAATAGTTACCTTAATGAACAAATAAATCACTTACAGTTGGAGATTCAAAAACTTAAACAAGAGATTTCTAAAAGCAAACCGGAAATGGTTGAATTACAACAACAAGAGTCACAGTTGAAACAACAATTGCTTGAAACATCTTCCAAACAAAGAGCATTATACTCCAAAAGCAATAGATTCCAACAGTTTGATACAAAAAAGAGTCGTGATGATTGGTTAAATGAGGAGATTTCCAAATTAAAGAAACAATTGACTTTGAAGGATCAAGATATTCGCCATGTTTCTAGTGAAATCAAAAGCAGAGAAAGTGCTATTGCTGAATTGTCTGAATCCATTGACAAATTGAATGAATCATTGATTGATAAAGAACATATACAGACCTTAGCTGAATTGAAGACAAGTATAGCAGATTACAAATCACAGATCAACCAACTAACGGATGAAAGAAAATCCTTATGGCGTGATGAAATCAGATTGAAAAGTGTTTATGATTCCTTGACGAATGATTTGACCAATGCTACTAATTTAGTGAATCAAACTATGGATAGAGCCCAAGCTCAAGGTATTGCTGCTGTTAAGCAAATTGCTATTCGTTTGGGATTGAATGATCAAGTTTATGGTACTGTAGCTGAGTTGTTTCATGTCAATGAGAAGTACAAGACTGCTGCTGAAGTTATTGCAGGTAATTCGTTATTCCACATTGTAGTCGATACTGATGCCACAGCTGCGACTATAATGGATGAGTTGGTAAGAAACAAAGCAGGTAGAGTTACATTTATTCCTTTGAACCGAATTGATTCTCTACACATTGATTATCCTGATTCACAAGAAAACCAATGTATTCCATTGATTAGTAAATTGAAATATAATGAAACAGTTCATAAAGCCATGAATCAAATATTTGGTAAAGCTCTTGTGGTGAATGAATTACAAAGAGGTGGTGAATTATCTAGAAAGTTTAGATTGAGTTGTATTACTTTGGATGGTGATAGAGTTGATACTAAAGGGGTATTATCTGGTGGTTATCGTGATTATAAGAATTCTCGAATTGATGCATTGAAGGTACAAACCAAGAAGAGAAGAGAATTGGAAAAGACTCAAAATGAAATGACCAGAGTTGTTAATGAAATTGAAACTACAAATTCACAATTGACCAAGTTGAACAATGAATTACAATTGAATATTAGAGATTTGGATAGAATTTCTGAATCCAAAGAGCCTATAAAGATTGAGTTATCACAAGTAACAAATAAGAAATTTAATTTAGATCAAGAATTATCATCCTTAAGATTCAACCTTGATAGTTTACAAAACACCAAGAACTCGATAAATATCAATTTGAAACAACATGAAACAGAATTGAATAGTGTATTTACGCAGGTATTGACACAAGAAGAACAAGACGAATTGAATAGCTTGAATCAAGAAATAGCTAGATTAGAAGGAGAATTGGATCAAGTGGTTACAAGGTCATCTGAGTTGGATACAAAAGTATCACAACTTGAGAGTGAGTTAATTAACAACTACCAACCTAAATTGAATAAGTATAGACAAGACCAAGCTAGATTGGGCAATAAGCTGGAGATCAATTTAGAATTTGAGAATTTACAACAAGAATTGGAAAGTTTACAAATGCAATTGGATACTGCACAATCACGAAACACCCAAGCCGGAGATAATTATAATAGAGTCAATCAAGAATTGAGTAAATGTGAAGACGAATTGAAGAAAGCAAATGCTCAACAACTTAAAATCATAAAGAATATTGAAAAATTCCTGAAACAATCTAATATTTTGTCCAATCAAAAGGAGATTAAGAAACAAATGAAAGATGAGGCTAATCAAAAGATCAGAGATTTGGGTGTGTTACCAGAAGAAGCATTTCAAAGTGATAAATATGATAAGTTTACATCGAATGAATTGATTAGCAAACTTAATACAGTGAACCAAGGTTTAACTAAATATTCCCATATCAACAAGAAGGCCATGGAACAGTTTAATGTGTTCAACAAACAGCGTGATGATTTAGTTGCAAGAAGAGTTGATCTAGATAACTCCCGTGAATCAATTGAAGATTTGATCTCAAATTTGCAACAGCAAAAGAATGATGCTATCAAGAAGTCATTCCAACAGGTTGCCAAAGCTTTCCATGAAGTATTTGAAAAATTAGTTCCCCGTGGTACAGGTAGATTGATTATGCAGAAGAAAGATGAAAATAATGATAGTGATGATATAGATAATTATTCAGGTGTGGCAATTTCAGTTTCATTCAACTCCAAGAATGATGAGCAACAAAGAATTGAACAATTATCTGGAGGTCAAAAATCGTTATGTGCAATTGCGTTGATTTTTGCTATTCAAAATTGTGATCCGGCACCATTTTATTTATTTGATGAAATTGATTCTAATTTGGATACACAATATCGTACAAGTGTTGCTAATTTGATAAAGAGTTTATCTAGCGAAGCTCAATTTATTTGTACTACATTCAGACCGGAATTGTTGCAGTTAGCAGCCGATAAATTCTATGGAGTTACATTTAGCAATAAAGTGAGTTCAATTAGTGAAATCAATAAAGAGGAAGCAATGTCCTTTGTTGAAGGTCAACAAAACAGATAAATAAGGTTGACGTGTCTGAATTATTATTATTACTATTGTGTTTGATTTATTT
Organism: Candida tropicalis MYA-3404; assembly: GCF_000006335.3. NCBI lineage: Eukaryota > Fungi > Ascomycota > Pichiomycetes > Serinales > Debaryomycetaceae > Candida > Candida tropicalis. The sequence goes on along the minus strand of NW_003020055.1, from coordinate 1,101,945 downwards.
GTAGATTTTGTTTTATTATTTATCATATAGTTATTTAAAATCCGATTAGAATTAAAGTTAATATGAAGGAGGCTCAAAGAACAACATCCTTGTATTGATAATTTTTCCATAAAAAGCAATGTAACCTCAATGATAAATATCGAATCAAAGAGGGTATGATGTTTTGTTTATGTTCTTATAACCTTAAAATATTAATTTAAAAAGTAGGCTATGGTGGAAGAATATCAGTAATGTGTTGAGTTGCGAAGACTACTGGATCATGATTATCAAACAGAGGCGTGGGTTATATAATATGTAAGAAGAGATAAATCAAGATTAAATGGGTTTATTGATTGCATATCTTAGATAAATTTAGAAATGATGTACAAAACAAGGGCTGTTTCTATATCTAAGCCATCTTGGTACGGTCATGAATAATCATACAAATACTCGATTGATTTGTTATTTTGACCGTGATGATGCTGTTAATACCGGTGGTGGTGGTGGTGGTAGATGACAGTTGGCGGCGCAGCACAGTGCATGAGATGTTGGCAAGTGGTACAAATAAGATAGTATTACATTACCCAATTAAATAACGGTTTTCAAGGGGAGAAGAAGAATTAGTTTTCTTTCCTGATCTGAATCTTGGTTATATGATCAAATGGGGGGAGGAGGAGTGAAGAAGAAGAGGACATCTACCTTTAATGATGTTGTTCATGGATTGTACACGTGACTTAACTAGTGATGACGTTGTTGTTGTTAACACCTTGTTGAGTTGTTTCTCTAAGCCTCCTCTAAAAGCAAAGAATTTTTTTCTTTTTTCATAACAAACAAAAAATTCAATTCAGGTCCTCGCGGGCGGTAACTCAAGCGGTACAGTATAAATACCACGACGTTTGTGCTATTTCAAGTTAAATTTAATTCCCCTTCAAAAAAAAAACATATTCATATAAATTTCTTTCTTCTTTTTTTTTATAATTCCTGTTTCTTTCTAGAGATATTTTATATTATCCTTTTTCATATTATACCCTTAAACCCTTAATTTATTCAACAAATGGTATGTGTTCTTTTCCCCCTTGTCAATTGTTTTTCATGAAGATGGTTGAATTTTTTTTTGTTGTTGTCGTTGTTGGAACCGCCGTGGACCAAGTTCAATCATGTGGGTTTTATTTTTACTAGATCTTTTCCAGATGATATTACATTCCCTTAATACTCCCTCTCCCACTTGCCCTCCCGCAATTGCTTGACATGCACATTCTTGATTTCTATCCTATGATTTGTTTTTCATGGTTCGTTCATGACACATCTTAAAAGCTTTACCTATTCATGTTAAACGAGAAACAAACAAAACTTGTACTAACCATTTCTATTTTTAGTCTTATTATCAACAAGGTCCTCCTCCTCCACAAGGTGGTTATTATCAACAAGGTCCACCACAACAACAATATTATCAACAACCACAACCAATGTATGTTCAACAACAACCTCAGAAAAGTAGTGGTGGATGTTGTTCTGCTTTCTGTGGTACTTGTTGTGCTATCTTATGTTGTTGTTGTGCTGAAGATATGGCTGATGCTATGTGTTAATGTCTATAAACAATGTCAAATATTAATAAGTCAGATTAATGGTCCTTGACTTGGTGTATTGTAATGAATTTGTTAGAGTTTCATTAATGAAAACACACACATACATATATTAGTGATGTATTTTACCAATGTATTAGTTTGTATCCTTCCTTCTTCTCCATCACATCAATCATTTTTAAATAAACGAGTTAATTTAGTATAAATTGATAGCACATTACACATGTGGTTTACTGTAGAATGCCCACGGCATGTAGTACTAAATAGAACATTAGTGATAAAAACTACACATCTCTCTCAAAACAATCACCTATTAATAAATATGTATAACCTTTTGATTAATATCTCAAATGAAAACACATCAGTCTATCCAAATAATGGTGTGAAATTCCATGTGTGTACCATTTGATTAGACGATTATAAAGATATACTACCTCATAGGTTCCTAATTAACTGGACAAGAGATGTCACGAAAGAGTTCGCCTGGCGCAGTTGGTAGCGCTTCGTGCTTATAGATTTGAAAACTATGCGAAATGCACAGTCGTTGAGACGCGACGGTCGTGGGTTCGATCCCCTCGGTGAACACTCTTTCTACTTTTATTTTTTTTGCTTCTTTCTCTTGAATACAAGAGGCTTAGTCTAAAGAAGATTGAATTTCACACCAGTTCGCTTAATAACTCCTTTGTTTGTAATTTTTTTTTTTATCTAAGCGTTTTTAGTAGATGGCGGGAGAAAGAGGAAGCAAAAAATAAAAAAGTGTGAACAAAGAGTTGAAAAAAAAAAAAAAAACTGACTAAAAGAGATTAACAGAAGTTGTTGACATTAGCCAAATACAATTACATATACTTTTAGGGAAAGATGGCACCAAGAAGAAAGAAGGTAGATTCTGCTAAGAAAGATCCAAGTTCCAGATCAACAGCAGCTATTTTTCAAGATTTAGATAAATTAGATGAAATTGAACAAGAATATTCTAAACCTAAAGTTGAAAATAAAAATGAACCAATTGAACCTGAAGGAAGTGCTGAAGAAGATATAGCAAATGCAGCTTTTCCTTTCAATTATATTTATAGAGTTCAGGATTTCTTGAATGCAAACATGACTGTTATTCATGGTGTTCAAGTATTAGTTTGTGGTTATTTCATTCAAATGGTATATTTGGAAAGAGAAAAATTACTTGGTAAAGATAATATGTTAATTTTATCAATGGTTTTCTTTAATTGGGTTGGTATTGCAATTTGTGTGATTTTAGGTATAATTAAGGGGAAAGATGAAAGTAAAAAAATTCCAGATTTTAATTATATTCATAGTTTGCTTTTACCTGCATTATTAAACCTTTTACATTACGATCCAAATTGGCTTTTAATTAACCTTGCATTTAATTACTTTACTATTGATTCAATGAATATGTTTTTCAATATGTTTTCATGTGTTGGTTTTTATGAAATTTATAAAAATGATGAAATTATTCTGGTTTCAACAGTTGAATTTACTCAATTTGCATTCATATTTTTCGTTTTGAGATATGCTTTGAATTATATCAATACCGATGAAAATACTTCAGTAACTAGTTTGAAGCCCCTGGAAGTTCATTTTATCACTATTTTATTGGTCAATATCTTGTTCAATAGACAACTCGTCAGTGGTGTTCTTCCATTGACTATATTCCAGAAATTGATCATCAGTGTTGTTATTGCCAGTTTTTTCACTTTCCCTGTTGTCACTGTTATCCCAGGTATTCTTAGTATTTTGATTTTTGGTGGTATTTTCTATGGTTTTACCATCTATCAATTAACTCCAGTATTAAAGGATAATGCCGTCAACTGGTTGATTAACTATGTTACTAAAGACGAAGACAGGGTTTATATATTAACTGTATGGACAGCTATAACAGCAGTTGTTATTCCAATTGCCTTTTGGTTTGCTCATCATTTCCCACTCAACACAAGAAGAAAATTTTGGCATGCACTTGTTGTTGTGGTTTTATGTTTCACACCAAAGATTTTATTTGATCAAGTGGAATTCACATTGATTAGTTTATTAGGAACCATAATTGTTTTTGTTATTATTGAAGCATTAAGATATAATAAAATTTCATTCTTGGGTGAGTTCTTACATGATACATTACAAAAATTCCAAGATGCTAAAGATATTGAAGGTCCTTTGAATTTGTCCTATATTTATTTATTGGCCGGAGCAACTATTCCAATTGTTTATGATTATTTGACCAATAAAGAAAAAGTATCTATTATTAGATATAGTGGATTGATTGCTTTAGGAGTAGGTGATTCCTTAGCTTCAATAATTGGAAAGAGATTTGGTACCATTAAATGGAAAGGAGGTGATAAGACAGTTCAAGGTACTGTTGCATTTATTATCAGTGTTTTTGGATGTTTCTTTGGTATTAACTATTTATTGAAACAAAAGGAAAACTACATTCCTGTTGGAAATTGGGAGAATCTTTTTGTTACTGTACTCTTAGCTGGATTATTGGAAGGTACCAGTGATATTAATGATAATTATCTCATACCGATTTTCATGCCAATTTCTTATGAAATTTTAAACAAATTCTACAATTAAGTATATATTTAAGGAACCGCTGTATAAGTTGTATATTGTTATATAAAATGACATTGTTATCCATGACGTTATTAATGATATTTTGATAAGCCTTCATGTCACGTGCACGGAACAACAAAACCGACAAGAAATATAATCATACTATGTGCACAAACGCGCGCGTTGCGTACATGCGTCGTTCCCGCTACCCGTACTGCCTCCTGGCGTGGCCTTAGGCAAAAAAGAAAAAAAAATAAAAGAACCAAAAAAAATCGAATGAGATTTCATCCATTACTAAACGAGTTGGAATTTCTTCCTGAGCTGTCATCTTTTTCACTACATTTCATTCGGTTTTAGCTTCTTTAGTTTCTTTAGTTATGGAGGCGGAGAAAAGACCTAGAAAGATACTTTCAAGAAGTCAAATTATTGATTTAATATCTGAAGGAAAAGTTATTGTCATTTATGAGAATAGTGTATTAAATTTAACTCCTTGGATTAAAAGACACCCTGGTGGAGAATTAGCAGTTCATCATATGGTTGGTAGAGATGCCACTGATGAAATGAATGCTTATCACAGTGATGAATCTATTGGCATTTTTAAAAGATATAAAATAGGAGAACTTGAGTCTAAATCTTGGGAGAATTTATTACCTCCTATTCAAGGAGGTATTTATTCAAAAGGAAATTATAATTCAAGCAGAAGTAAATTAGAATCTAAATTAGATAAAGATAGTTCTAATTCAAATTCAGAAACTGAAAATTTTTCAGATAGTTCTATTAGTGATGTGGAAATTAGTACCAAGGAAAATAAAGGAGTTGGATATACTCCTTTAGTTAAACCAGTTGTTCCTCAAAATCAAATGGTTACTAAAGAAAACAAAGAGATATTATTCCCTATTATTACAGAAGATATTAAAAAGAAAGTCATAAGAGATCCGAAAATATTAATGAATAATTATGATAATGAGTTGAGTCAAAATGATGTCATGCAACTTCCTTCTTTAGATTATAAAACCCAAAGATTATTAAGAGACAAATATGTTGCATTACATGAAGATATTATTCGTATGGGATTATATGATTGTAATTATTGGGATTATGTTCGAGAAGTTGTTAAAATCGGTTCACTTTTCCTTTATTCTTTGTCATTTTTGAAATTAAATCATTTGTTTCTTAGTGCACTTTTCATGGGAATGGCATGGCATCAAGGTACTTTTATTGCCCATGATGCAGGTCATGTTTCTATAACTCATAATTATCAACTTGATAATCTATTTGGAATGTTAATTGCTGATTTTTTTGGTGGATTAAGTTTAGGATGGTGGAAAAGAAATCATAATGTTCATCATTTGATAACTAATGATCCGGTTCATGATCCAGATATTCAACATTTACCATTTTTTGCAGTTAGTGTGAGATTATTTCAAAATGTTTATTCTACTTATTATGAAAGAATTTTACCGTTTGATAAATTTGCTCAATTTTTAATTCCATTTCAACAATATTTATATTATCCAATTTTATGTTTTGGTAGATTTAACTTGTATAGATTATCGTGGACTCATTTGATCAAAGGTGAAGGTCCACGTCATGGTAAAGCAGCTTGGTTTAGATATTTTGAACTTGTTGGATTGAGTTTTTTCTTTTATTGGTTTTTCTATGTATTGGTGTTTAAAACTATCGAAGGAGGTTGGAATAGATTCAATTATGTTATGATTAGTCATATTGCAACCATGTTGGTTCATGTTCAAATTACATTATCACATTTTGCCATGTCAACTTCAGATTTAGGAGTTAGTGAATCATTCCCATCAAGACAACTTCGAACTACAATGGATGTTGATTGTCCAAAATGGTTAGATTTCCTTCATGGTGGATTACAATTTCAAGCTATTCATCATTTATTTCCAAGATTACCACGTCATAATTTAAGAACTGCACAACCTTTTGTTATTAAATTTTGTGAAGATGTTGGATTAAGTTATTCTATTTATGGATTTGGGGAAGGTAATGATATTATTATTGGGAAATTGGCAGATATTGGTAAACAATGTTCAATTATATTAGACGCTACAAAACAATACGACGGAGATTTGGTTTAGACAAACATATAGAGGTTTGGTTCTTTTTATATATATATATACATATATTTAAAATATTTATGATTTCATTACATTATGATCTATGAATCCTTTTTCATTTAGATATTTTATAAACTCTAGTACTTTTTCATTTTCATTAACTTCTTGATCTCTAGTTATTAGATGTTTAAATAAAACCAGTTTTTTAACCAGAGTATTTTCAGTTCTATTAGCATATAATTTAGGTATTAAAACAGGTATACCATTAACAAATTTTCTATAATGAGTAAGTTCATTAAATGATAAAGTTATTGGATTTTCATTCTTTGGATCTTCATGTAGATTCTTACATTTATTACCAAATTTACATTTTTTATTCATCTGATAAAATCGACAAATATTTTTTGATTTTTTAGATGATTGTTGTGAAGATTCATCTTGTTGTTTCCTCTTTTGTTGTTGTTGTTGTTGTTTTTTAGATTCTAACTCTTGTTTCTTACGTTCAATGTTTTTATTAGTTGGCCAATTTTTCTTTCTTTCTTCTATCCATTTAGCTATATCTTCTTCTGTTTGTAATGTTATTGAAGTCCCTGGGATACATATTGGACCATTTGATTTTGCTTGTAATTCTTCTTCCTCCTCTTCCTCATCATCATCTACATCTACCTTCTCCACTACAACTTGATTTGAGGGTGTTATTTCTGATTTAGTTTCTGGTTGATTATGTGCTTCATTTGGGAGATGAGTTGGTAGATCAAATAAAAACAGATTTGTGGACATGACTTTTGTTGATGATGATAATGATAATGATTGGAAGGAAATAAAAAGTGAAGAGCAAAAAAAAAAAAAAAAAAAATTATCAATCTCATCAATTATCAATCAGCGAGCATGTCAAGTAACACTCACACACATAAATGTCCTATATTAATGGTAGGTAAACATCTAGGAATATTTAAATTATAAAACTACATGGTTCATTGATAAAGTCATCTCTAACAAGATTCTTAACATCTAAACGTTGTTCAATTTCAAAACTATCATTTACAAATTTTAAATCTTGTAAATCTGGAGCCAGTAATTTATCAGATAATTTTCTACTTCTATTATTAATTAAAACATTTGGATTGTTTGCTTTATCTAATAAATCATCCTTATTAATTTCAAATATATGGCTATGAGTAGAAGGAGTAGCAACTGGAACATTAACATTTTTCATAAATTTAAATCCATACTCTTCCTCTTTTTCTTCTTGGTCTTTACTATCAATAAAAATTTCTTCATAATTATCAGAAACTTTATCTAAGACATTCATTGGGGCGATAACACTACCTGAATAGTTTATATATTCAAAACCTGATCCATCATCATCATCATCGTCATCATCATCAATAATAGCACTTTCATCATGGAAATAATACGTAAATTGATTCAAAATAGCAGGTGGTAAAACCCCAATTTTAATAGGTTTATTGAAATAAGGTTCAATTGAATCTTTTCTAATTGATTTATACGGAGAATTCAATAAAGGAGCATTTTTTAAATTTGGATTATTGGTAATGATTGGTAAATCTGGTGATAAGATTGAAAAATTCTTAGTATTTGCTGGTTTAATAGTTGTTAAATCTGAATTATAATAAGGTTCTCTGGTCATAGAATTGATCACTAGCTAGCGGGAAAAAAAAGTAAAAAGAAGAAGACAACAAGAAGAAGACCAAATTTATAAAATAGCAAAAAAGGTTTTTTAAAACCTCGAGTGATATACGTGTACTGAATGTTTTGATTTCTTATCTTTAAATCAACAAATGGCTGAAAAAAAAAAAAAAAATTAAAAGATAAGGATATTTGGTTTACACACTACCGATCACGTGGCACCAAAAGGAGAGGGGGGGGGGGCACCATGAAGTGAATACAATGTTTCAAAACAATACATTTGAACATTCGTAATTGACTGTATGTCTCATATATGTCAGTGATTTCTAAGACGACATGACCCAGTTATTGTTTCTTCTTTGCATATCTATAATGGAGTGATTGTTAATTTAATGAAATTGCTCTTATTAACATCCATTGTTCTGATTGGCCATGTGGGGGGACACAAGGCTCATTTAAATCTCCTCATACGATAACATCATACATGAATATTACAAGTAACATATCTTATTTAGTGGATATTAATTAAATTGTAAAATAATTTTAAGATAAATAAGATCAGTTTATCAGACAGTCAATTTAATTTAACACCAGTGCCGGATTTTCAAAAATGGAATTCCACCTGAATTATCCACGGATTTAGTACCTGTTATAGTACTAATACTTGCATAGAGCATATACGCTTACATTAACTGCAATGCATCACAATGCAGAGTTTTCGCCCTGTTACATATCTGTACCGCCCACCTACACACACACACACACACATGAAGATAATCATTAATAAATGACTAAAGAATAGAGGATTCTGAAAAATATCCTTAAATGGTTTGCATTCGAGTATAACTTCTTCTAGTCTCAATGTATACAAGTTTTTTGTCCTAGAATTATTTTCTTCCATGATTGGCTATGGGTGTGAGGAAATGAAGTATAGTCACGGTCAATGCAAGTAACTGAAACACTACTTTTTTTTTACAGTACAGGATACATCAAACATGAAACATACAGAGTTTTCCTTGGTGTACTTTTTTTTTATGTTTATATTATACTTCTCCTTTTTCGCTTACTATTCAAAAGCCTCTACGTATTCCAAAAAACCAAAGTGAACATACAGCATTGATATGAATGGATTTGACCAGCCGGAATTATGCAACCACCTCAGACAATGTCTAGGAAATTACTTTCCAATTTTGATACGCCTGTGTTAGTCTAGTTGCAAAAATATAATATAATGTTTAACAGGAGCGTTGAGCCAATTAAAATACTTACATTCCGGTGGAAAACAAACAACCCTTTCACGAAAAAAAAAAAAAACAACATAGAAACATCGGTTATGAGTTCAAGACGAAAATGAAATACAGGCGTTTGTACATAGACTATGGAAGTGTTCTTTCAAAAAAGAAATGAGAAGCAAACAATCACAAAAAATGTTAAAAGAAAAAGAACCCATTAAATTGACAAGATCTCCCGAGCAATTAATTTATTTCGATTGCTTTCAATTTCAGATAATTAGACTTGATATCAGGGTGTATCTCCTGGTGATTGCCACTTTGAACGAGAATTTATCGAAACTTGAATCAAATGAATCAATAAATTCTTGTTAGTAGTTCACACCCCCTAATGTATTGTATTATGCTTATCATTCGCATAACATTAAACTTGGCTTACAGTAGAAATATGAAGTTATCTGAGTATCTGTAATGGAATTCAGGTGTAGTGTAAATCAAAATGGAGAATTTGCAACGAGACTGTAGTGTTGCAACGGGTAACTCTAAAATACATACCATCCCCCCTTTTTCGTTTTACCCATTTGCCACAAGATCTAGTATTTTGTTTTTCTTTATCCTTTCTTTTTCGTTTAGTTCAAAAAAAAAAAAGTTTAGTGGTGATACAAGCCACGAATTAAACTGCCAAGTGGATTATTATTACCTTTTAAGGTATTTTAAGATTCAAATGGGTAGATAATCAACACTGTCAATAGTAAAATGATCATGTCAACCATACTGTAAGACACATGATAATAGTAAACAGAATCCATGGCTTTTTATTATTCCCGAAACGAGATAATGAATGTATTGATGCTTAATTGTAGAGACCAGATTTCCATACCATTGAATTGTTCAAATATAGGTTCACCTACCTTTGTGATCGATGTCATATTTCCTTTGCCCACCTTTGAGATGGCGGTGATAATTTGAATAAAGGTTAAACTTTGATTTGGGAACTAAAAAAAAGGGGGGGGGTTGCAACAATTCAGGTACGGGAAAAATAATAATTCAATAAATAATAATAATTGCAACAAAGGATTTTACTGCAAAAAAAAAAAAAAAAAGAATAAATACACTCATTAGCGTTTTGCTAAATCAGTGTTACCAGTATACTTCTATTTAAATCAACCTCAAGATGAATTACATCACCACACAATAACAAACACTTATAAAGTATAATGTACAGTGACTAAAACAAAAAGTTATCATTCTTCTGTATATTGAATTATTTTAGTCTGCTCGTAACCTAATAGGGCCTTTTCTTTTTCTTTTTTTTTTGCATTGACCCCTTCAAAAAGAACAACTATAATTGCGGATTTTAATTTACACAATGTAGTGTGAGACTGACATGGTGGTTCTCTATTATTTCCACGGAAATATTCAAACCTAGATCCGATTTGAGGGCATCTCAATTTACATTCGGTTTCTATGTTTGCTTTTTGGTTTAACCGTTACCGCTAGTGACGGCTGTATTTTCTGTTACGCAAAACGAAACTAAATAGAAGAGGGAGATGAAACTAAAAACCAACTAAACAAAAAAATGCACTAAAGTGAACGAAGAAGCAGTATTACACAATGCATCTTATATGGGGTGAATAGTTTTTCTTTTTAGTTCAAATTTTCAAGTTTTTTTTTTAGTATTGCTCTATTGCAGAATCACACAGAAATGGGGAAAGAGGCATAATCTAGTTTTCAAAATTATATAATACCATCCAAATAATCAGATTATTTGATCTATGAATGGTTTTTTTTTCATGACCTCAATTCATGTGGAAAATTACTTGATACTTCTCGTATCTGATTATTTTACATACTTGGATCAACTGATAATTCAACTCATATTGGTTTATACTTACGGTATGTATACTTCTACACAAACAAACTATGGCACGGACGGAATTCCACTGCATGAGATGTTTACATCCAGAACAACAACAACAAACAGCATTGGAATAAAAAGGTGTTTGAATTTTATTTTTTTTTTTTCATTTTTTTTTCCCATCAATTTCATCAATGTCAAAGCCAAATTTTTTTTCCGTTCTTTTTCCACATTTTTTTTCTTTCTTTATTAAAAAGAGTGTTTTCAATTTTTAATTAAAGAGTTATTCTTTAATTGTTCATTCATTCAATTGAATCGAGAGAGTGTGGTGGAAGTCAAAACGGTAACGTCTTTTGCAAGAACGTTGAGTGGATTCTGTTTTTTTTTTCTTAATATAATTTTTTTTTCTTCTGTTTTGCCCGCTCTACTTTGTGTGCCATCTTTAAATCTACTTCAGTTATAACAAGTGAACAACTTGAATTCTAACACTTGTTTGTTTCTAGGTTGTTAAATTTGTTTGGTAAGTAATCATGAGTACTGATTTGCTGCCAATATCTTGTGTTTCGTGTAGGAGAAGGAAAATTAAATGCAACAAGAAAAAGCCCTGCGACCAATGCACCAAAAGACAATTAATTTGTGAATTTCCTCCTACTTTTAGAAATATAAAGATCCTGGAAGATGAATTCAAATCACAGCCACAAGATTCAAAGAAGTTAGTCCCTGATGGACCCATAAGATTACCAGAAGATTCAACAACTGCTCCAACTAGTGTGACGAATTCCGTTCTATCGTCTGGCAGAAATAAATCTTCATCAGAAGGAACTGAATCAAGACCTTTAAGTTCAGAGAATAATTCAATTTCAGATTCTCATTCTCCTGAAAAAGTTCATATGGCATTAAGCAGTGGTATAGATTCAAGATCAGATTCTTCAAGTTCAACTGCAAATCCCTTGAGATTGTTTTCATTTGATAACCATAATAGTCATCATAATCATCAACCTCATTCTCAACATCATCAACAACAACAACAAGAACAACATCAACATCATCATCATAGCCACAACCTTCATCAGCCACAAGCACAGCCACAAGCACCATCACTACAACAACAACAGTCGCCACCACATCTACAAGACCAATCACAACAACAATCACAACAACAATCACAAGAACCACATCATCAACACGGAAGGCCCAAGTATGACACAATACAGTATCTTGAACTACAAGAGAAATATGAAATGATGAGGGCAGCCAATTCCCAATTATTAAATGATAATAGAAATTTAACTCAAAGGGTAAAAGAGCTATTACAAAATTCTAATGTATTGTCATCTGAAAGGGGTGGAAATATCAGCCCTGACTTAGTTGACAGTAGTACAAGCACTAGTCTTGGTTCCAAAAGAGAAAATGATTCAATATCTGATGATTTCCCAAATAAAAGAGAAAGAGTTGGTGTATTTGGACACACTAAAGAAAGTTTCCCTAAAGATTCTGCTAGTAATAACTTGGGAATTTATTCTACCAATAAACGACCATCACAAGATGATATACATGAAGATGATGAGTATAGAAATAATGAAGAAATAATTAAAGAAATTTCTAGCACTTCTGCTGGAAGTACTACTAGTAGTGAAGAAGTTAGTCATCGAGTTCCATCAGAATCCCAGTTCTTATCAAGTGATTCTAGAATATCACCACCAAGTTCAAGAAGACCATTAAAGGGTACTAGAGGTATACTTCATTCTGATCACAATAGAAGAAATCCACACCCACAAATGACAAGTAATCGAATTGTTAATGATTGGGAAAGAGATATTGTTAGTCTTCAAGATCAAGAATTACTTAGATCAAATATTCTAGTTGAAAATAGTTTCAAAAAGAAAAAATTACCTATACTACCTTCATACTTATTAAAATATGATGATCCAAATTTGAGTTCTGATTCAGATACTTATGCTGATGTATTTAAATTAAACTTTAAAGTTATTATGAGATTGGTACAAGAATTTTTTGAAAAAAGTCCGTATTATAGAACTTTCATTCCTTGTGTGCATGTTTTAGAGTTTTTGAAAAAATATGAATCTATTACTGACAGAGATTGGAATAATGATGATGATTTATTATTAGTTTATATGATTTTATGTTTATCAATTCAAAGATTAAGTCCAAAAGATTACGTTGATTTGAATTTATTACCTGATGCATCAGTTAATACTTGTACAAAATACAGAAAGTATCTTACACGTCATGTTATCTATAAAAACTTTGAAAAATTAAGAGAGAATTTAGTACATGAATCATTACAAACTATCCGTGCTTATATCTTATGTGTTGAATGGTTATTTATGGATCAAAAATATGAAGATTGTTGGTCAATGATGTTTCACGCATGTTCTGTCTCTTATTCCATTGGATTACATATCGTAGGTCAGTACAAGACAGACGAAGCAAAATCTAATAAAAATATATATGCGTTAGCTAGTAACACCGAAGATTCCGATAATAGTGATAAAAAATCCCCAGATATATTTGATGGTGATATTAGTATTGAAAATGACGATAATGCCGATGTGTCAAGATTTCGTCTTTGGTATGCTTTGAAATATTATACATCCATTATATGTGCAATTTTTGGAAGACCAAATCCAATATCCGTGCAAGTTTGCATGAATAATAATGATAATGGAGCTATTGTTCCAAATAAGAAGCTTCATATTTTGCTCAAGATCGGATCAGGAGAACTGTTGAGATTATCCAATTTAATGTTGATTGAGAATTACATGATTAATATAACATTTGATGATTTGATGAAATTGGCTGCAAAATTTACGAAAGAAATTGAATTATTAGAAAAAGCATGTAAATGGTTTGATGATAATACTGATGAGACTGCACTGGATTTAAGTAGTAGTCCCTCAGATGCAGATAACAGTAATACTAATAATAGTAACAATTCTATCAATAGTTTTATGAATCGATTGGGTTATGATGATTTTGCTAAACATCCTTTAGCTCCTACACAATTGGATGTACTTTCAGATACAATCATACTTTATATTAATAATGCTAAATTGTTTGAACCATTTATTAAGAAATTTGAAAACAATAAGGATTATAATATAATTGTTGCTAGTCAGATTAACTCGTTGACCAAGTTCTTAGAATTATCTACATTGTTTGTTGAAAGGTTTATCAAGAATTATCTTGAGAAGCATTTATATCGCAATTCCAGCAATGGGAATACATCATCTTCATCAGATGAAGAAAGAGCAAAGAATGATCAATCTATTTTGCATAGATCACAAACCAATACCACTACTAACTATGGCCCTGTTAAAATAGGAAGGTTGCTTAAGACATACTATCCATTTTTGAATTCATTAGTATGTCAAGGTATAATTGTAATATTTACATTGTTGCATTCAAAATCAAAAGAATTTGTTAAAAATGACGAATCTACATTATTGAATAATTCCTTCTTGAAAACAGTTGAGGATAATTTGAACAAGTTCTTGAATTTTGAATCTAGAATGTCAACGAAATTTATTACAACTTCAAGAATGTGGTCTTCTAATATGGTCTATATAATCAATCGAGTTTTAAATTTAATTAAACTCATATATGAAAAACAAGAACAAATTGTTCCAGACAAGGACCACCCTCTTCCCCAACATCTATACAACCAACAACAACAACAACAACCACTAGATCAACAACTTCATCATAATCATAATCATCATCATCATCACAATCATAATTATAATCATAATCAACAACAACTTCATCATAATCGTCAACAGCAAGCACAGGAACATCAGCAAGAACAATCTCTTAAAGACACAGGTAATAAAACTAATCCCCAAGAACAACAAGGGCAAGAACACAATGATTTCCCAATAACCACATCAAGAGGAAACCTTTCTTATTTGTTAAATCCAAATCCATTTGGAGATCCATCACAATTTGAATATTTGAATGGATTCCATTTGAATGATCCTTATTGGTTATCTGTTCCAGATGATTTGCCTTATTATTTGGGATCACAAATTGAAATGGATCAATTTAAGAATAATCAAAGTAAAACTTCTGATTCCTATCAACAAGAATAGTTTATTATACATATAAATATATAAACATTTTACAGTTTACAGTCTAATATTAAATCTATGATATTACATCATATTTATAAAAGAAAGTCACGAGACCCGTAGGAATAAAGCCGCCTGTACCTTTCTTCTAACCGCTATCCTCCTGAATCGGCAATAATTATTGCGTGAGGGGAAGGTTTTTCTCGCCCGCCCTCCCGCCAGTCGGTTTCTTCTCTGCCCGCGTTGCTCGAGGCTAATTTTTCTTGCCGCGAAGTTTGGCACCGCAGCAGCCAAGGTTACTGCGGATTACGTAATGCATGCACACAACATATTTTTCTCTCTCTTTTTTTTGTCTGTCACACTAATGGACTGGTAACCACCGGCGGAGAGTTTAAAGATTATCAACAAAAATTTTTTTTTTTTTTTTTTATACTTTTAATAATTTTTCGGATTTCCTTTCCTTTTCTTCTTTTGCTATTAGTAATTCAAATTTCATTTATACCTATAAAGGATTTACTTATTATCCAATTAAAAGATCAACATATAATCACCACCGTCATCATCATCACCATCATGTCTTCGTTTAAGAAATTCACCGACTTTTTATTCTCAAAGCAATCAATTAAATACATGTGCACAACCCATTTCTGGGGTCCGGTGTCAAATTTTGGTATTCCAATTGCAGCTCTTTTAGATTTGAAGAAAGATCCTGATTTAATTAGTGGGCCAATGACAGGTTCATTAGTACTTTATTCTTTAGTATTTATGAGATATTCTATGGCTGTTACTCCTAAAAATTATTTATTATTTGGATGTCATTTTGTTAATGAAATAGCACAATTGGGTCAAGGTTTTAGATGGTTGAATTATCATTATAGAAATGAAGATAAAAAGAAAATAGAGCCAGCTGCTTCAACTACAAACAATTAATCATTGGATAATGTGTATTGTTTATGAAAAGAGTGTATTTTTAATGGTTTACTATTTATTAATTATTATTGAATAAGTGGCTAACTTAATGCAATTAGGCAAAGAAAATAATAATAATCAAAAAAAAAAAAAGAAAATAAATTGCAAGACATCCGAGGTTTGGTTAGTATCCAATTGAAGAATAAGGATGTAAATAGATTTTATTTCCATTGTCAAATATATTTAATGTATACTAGTAGTCAAGGGTTGGCTTTCTTATTTTATTTTATTTTATTTATTTATATACAGCATAGCAACAAATTTGCGATGGATCAAATCTGTTTTGAACCAAATAGCCATTAGCATTTTGTCGATGTGACAAATGCAATCGATGCCATTGGAAGACTTGTAGTTGTTGTATTTTTGTTACTGGATTTGGTTTTATGATACTTTTTCTTTAAGCGATTATAGTGCTGTGTGGAATTTGACACGGCTTGATCTTTGTACTATCATTCAAATTGTTATAACATGTAAATTAATTGGACAACTTGCTATTATAATACAACTGAGAACGATTTAAACTCCAGATGTCTTGTTGAATCAATGAACTTATGTAGGTGGGGAAATAAATTGGTAGATCTTCAATTCAACACGAAACGAAGCTGGTCTACTTCGATGGCCCCAACCATTCAATTAATTTATCTGCCCAACATAAACCATGAATTGTGATTATATAGATATGTAATTACTGAAATTGATACCATGACTGTGCTATTAACCTATCAATATTCTCTTTGATGGGTGTACTGAATTGTTCAAAAAAAATGAAATGGCACCCAACTGTCCAGAAATCAATGAAATTTTTATCATAGAATAACAGTCCATAGAACATTCCATAGTCATTATTTCAATTAACTAAAGTCTAATTATCATCATTAGTCAGCTATATAATCCATAAGTAAGTTCCTCTACAAAAGAACTCAAATCCCAAACAAGGTCAACATCGGCCGAGATTTGCAAAAGGATTTCGGACTTTTTGTACTTTGATAAATCAATCTGGCCGAGAGCAATCAAAATTCACCTCCTTTTCTTTTAATATTTCAAGAACAATACACTTCTAGAATACATATGACACAGTTATCCCTTAGAAGACTATAAATATAAATTGAACTTTACTTCTTGTATATTTTTTTCTCCTTTTTCTTGATATTATATCAATTCATTAAATTATTACATATTATTATTACAACAATATGGTCAAAGTTTTACTTGCTCTTACTTCTGCTAACCCAGTCTTTTATGCTGATGGAAAAAGAACTGGTGTTTTTGTCGTTGAGGCATTGCACCCATTTGAAGTTTACAAGAAGAAAGGATATGAAATTCAATTTGTTTCTGAAACTGGTACCTTTGGATATGATGAACATAGTACTTCTGAAGATTTCTTGACTGGAGAAGATAAAGACATTTTTGAAGATCAAAATTCAGACTATAATGTTCATTTGAAAAATATCAAGAAAGCTTCAGATGTATCTTCAAAAGATTATGATATTTTCTTTGGTAGTGCTGGACACGGAACATTATTTGATTATCCAAAGGCTAAAAATTTACAAAAATTAGCTGCTGAAATTTATGATAAAGGTGGTGTTGTATCAGCAGTTTGTCATGGACCTGCAATTTTTGAAAATTTAATTGATCCAAAAACAAACGAACCTTTAATTAAAGGTAAGAAAATCACTGGTTTCACTGATGTTGGTGAAGATATGTTAGGAGTGACTGATATCATGAAGAAGGATAATTTGTTGACTATTAAACAAGTTGCTGAAAAAGAAGGGGCTACTTATATTGAACCAGAGGGTCCTTGGGATAATTTCACAGTTACTGATGGTAAGATCGTCACTGGTGTGAACCCACAATCGGCAGCTAAAACCGCTGAAGAGTCAATTGCTGCTTTGTCTGCTTAAGTAGCTTCTGTAATATTGATATAGATAATAAACATCTAGATATTTCTGTTTTCATTAGTAGTTAGAACTTTAATACAATATAAAACTGCCGAGAACTCCATTATTGTTATGTCTGGTTAATATTTAAGAGCGGTATAGATAAAACATAAGCAACTGTGTTTGTCGCTAATAGAAGTAGTTTTCGTTAATAGTAACTGAAATCCGATAGAACAATGCGTGTGTAAACCAATAATTTACAACTCATCCCAATATGAAGAAGAAAAAAAAATTTATCATCTTCAGTACAAATCATTTTAAATCACCATCAGTACAATAGGGGAACAACCATGTCGGAGACAAAGAATATTCAATCCTTGGTATTAGATGCTGGTCCATTGATCACTCAACCAGCTACCACTTTACAACAATATGCCACTGAATATTATACCACACCAGGGGTACATAGTGAATTAAAAGATGAATATGCTAGACAACAATTAGCAATCTGGGGAGATAATTTAAAGATAAAACAACCTAAACCTGAATATATTGAGAAGACTATAAAGTTTGCTAAATTAACTGGTGATTATTCTGTTTTATCAGTTAATGATTTACATATTATTGCATTAGCTTATGAATTAGAAGTATTGAATAATGGTGAATCAAATTTAAGAAAATTTCCCGGTGAAGTATTAGAAAGTCAAAAACAAGAAAATCAAGGTGAAAACTCTACTAGTAATATTGGTGAAGATAATGATGGGTTTATTGTTGCTACTAAGAGAAGAGGTGGAAGAAGACAAAGAGAAAAGGAAAGATTAAGAAAGAAAGGTTTGTTACCAACTTTTACTCCTCAACCAAAACAAGAACAACCAAAGGAAGAACCAAAGGAAGAACCAAAGGAAGAACCAAAGGAAGAATCAAAGGAAGAATCAAAGGAAGTAGAATCCATTCAAGAAGAATCAAGTCCAGAAGTAACATCTCAAGAAGAACCTGTACAAGAAACACCCAAGGAAACAACTGAAGAATTAACTGAAGAATTTGATGAAGAAGATGATGATGGAGAATGGATCACCCCAGATAATTTACAAGAAGAAATTTTAAAGGATAAAAATGAACAAGTTCAAGATTCAGCAATTTCAGGACCAGTTATTAAAGTTGCATTAGCCACTGGTGATTTTGCATGTCAAAATGTAGCTATGCAACTTGGTATTAAATTATTAAATGCCATGTCAGGTAAACAAATCACAAGAGTACGTAATTATATGTACAGATGTCACGCATGTTTCAGATTAACACCAATGAGTAAAGATGGTAAACCAAAACATTTCTGTCCTAAATGTGGTGGTAATACATTATTAAGATGTGCTGTTTCAATTGATAATAAAACAGGTAAAATCACTCCACATTTAAAACAAAATTTCAATTGGATTAGACGTGGTGAAAGATTTTCATTACCTTCTCCATTAAGTAAAAATCAACAAAAATTACAAGGTAATGGTGGATTTCAACATAATGTACAAAATCGTCATAAATCATTACAAAATCCATTATTATTAAGAGAAGATCAAAAGGAATATCAACAAGCTATCAAGAATGATGAATGGGAAAGAAGACAACAAGATAAAATGTTACAAGATTGGATTGGTGGTGGTAGTGCCGATAATTATGTTTCTCCATTTGGTGATACTAACACTCTTAGAAATTCTGGTGTTAAGGTTGGACGTGGTAGATATGCCAATTCCTCCAAAAAGAAGAGAAAGTAGATGTTTTATGTAGCTTTCATTGGTAGTATCCTCTTAATTCGATAGATCGGTTATCAAACTCGTTCGTTTGGCATCATCTCTCATGACGGGCGAGGTATACGACTCATCGGCGCCTCCCCTCTGGCACCGCTCCTCGACCCAGCCACCGTGCTGAGAAACAACACAAAAAATTAACCCGGGCGTAGTTTTTCCAACCAAACGAGAACAAGCAACAAACTCACGTAAAGAGAAAAAAAATTGATCCCAAGATTAAAAATACACAATACGTCATAACTGATTGCTGTTGTTGTTGGATTATCACCGTGGACACATCCTCCTTTCCACTCCTCCACCCTTCTTCATCCATAGTTCAAAGACTTGAATACTTTTAGATGTCAGGCAATACTGCTGCCAATGCCGCTGCGCTAGCAGCGTTTAATGCTATCGGTAAAAAGAAGAATGAATCTACAACAACAATTAATAAACCATATGGACTTGAAAATCATTCGTCATATTCAATATCAAGTACTAATTCAAAGTCAATACGTAATCCAGTACCTACTCATCCAATCACAAAATCAAATACTGCTAATAAGTTTTCACAACTAAGGAAAGTAGATACATCAATGAGTTCATCCATATCAGCCGCAGCATCGGCAAGTGCTTCTGCCTCTGCTTCTGCTTCTGCTTCGGCATCTACATCGAGTTCTAGTGGCGGTTGTACTACTCCATCCTTACAAACATCTGTTTACATTTCAAGATCTCCAGTTAGTCCCATGACTACAAGAAGACAATCAACTACATCAACCTTGAAAGAATCACCTAATACTAATCATCATCAGCATCAGCTTTCGACGTTACCAAGTAGTAATTCCAAAACCTCAAGTAATCTGACACATACGCCTAAAGAAATGATTGAGAATGTAAAACAATCAATTGAATTAAAAGCAATTCCAAATAATGCCCTGTCAAAACGTATATCTACAGACTATTCGCCACAAGAAATGATTAAAAATTTACGACAGTCAATTAATTCAAAAGCTAAAACTTCCCCTGTTTTACAACCTTCTGAAAAAGGACAATCAATGTTGAATGAAATGAGAGATCGTCTTGATAATACAAGAAAAATAGCTTCTAGTAGCATGGGGAATTTAGCACTTTCTCCTGGATTAGAAGTAAGTAGAAGTCAAAATAGTGGTAATTATGGTTATTTTTACAATGATGATGAAGATGACGATGAATATTTGTTGGATCAAAATTCATTTGCTTCTTTTGATTCTAATTTTGATGGTAGAGAAGCACCACATGGTATTAGTATCGATATAACACATCATGACGATGATGATGAGGAAGATAATGATCAAGAACTGGAATTTGTAGAAGGAAGACTGGAGTATGATGAAGATGACGAAGACGAGGATTGTTCTGATGAAGGAACAGATAAGATTCAAGATGTTAAAAGTAATACTGATAAAGTATCAATATCAAGTCGATTAAGAAGAAAACCTCCTCCTGGAGAGGAATTTAAAATGTATCTTAATGATAAGTCAAGAGAAACTGTTTCAAGTGGTTCATATTCATTAAACCCTACTGATCTTTATTCATTAACTGATGATCAAGAACTGCAAGAAATGTTACCTATTGTTTCTATCCCTAGTGATTCAAATAAAACTTTCCCACAATTCCCAGATATTAAACACCATCACCACCATCATCACCATTATCCTCATAATCCATTATTCAAAATAAAAAGAAATTCATTCAGATTAAGTAGTGATTCATATGCTGGAACTATGGATCTGAGTTTTAATGGTAATAATGATGAGTATGAAGGAGGAGTAATGGCAGTGGAAGATCCATCAAGTAATGGACCACTGAGATCATCAACTCCATTGATTGGACAACAACAAACTGTGCAATTTAGAAGTACCATGAGAAAAACTAAACGAAAAGATAAGAAATTTATGTTTGATGAATTAAAACCATGGAAAAATCATAATGAATTGAATTATTTAACTGATCAAGAAAAGAAAAGATATGAAGGTGTTTGGGTTAGTAATAAAGGAAATTATATGAAAAATGTTATGATTAAACTAAATGGAGTTAATTATGATACATCGAAAGAAATTCAACAGCAACAACAAGTACAGGAGATTGGTACTTTAGAACATTCAAGAACAGCAGCTAAATTATCAGCAATACCAATTGGAGATAATCATAATAGTTTACATAATTTAGATTCAGTTGAAATTGAACAATTAATATGTGGATCAGTAGTTAAAAGAATTTGGAAAAGAAGTAGATTGCCAAATGATATATTGGAACAAATTTGGAATTTAGTTGATTTTAGAAGAGATGGTACATTAAATAGAAATGAATTTCTTGTTGGTATGTGGTTAGTTGATCAATGTCTATATGGTAGAAAATTACCTAAACAGGTTGATAAAGCAGTTTGGGATAGTTTAGGAGGAATTGGTGTCAATGTTAATGTGATTAAAAAGAAGAAGTAAAACACTAAAAATAGATTACATATATAATATATAAATAAGATAAATATTTATTCCAATGATTAATACAAATACATAATAATAGTAATAATAATAATGATACAACATTAACATCCGATTAATTTATGTTTTGGGAACTCATAACCACCTTCTTCAAAAGTCGTTAGATTAGGATTAGTGTAAACATTCAAATGTTGTTGAATATAATCATAAGTAGGAAATTTATCAGGATCACAACCAACATTAATAGCATCTTTAGGTTGATAAATTCTAACATAATCAATTCTAAAAGTAGTTGGAAATGTTAAACTTGGCCAATCTATATAAGCCCAATTATTTGAAATACCTAAATTAAAAATCATACTCATTGGTTCTTTTGAAAGGAATCTCCAACCAATATTACCATTTGGATGTAAAGCCTGAGAATAAACAGTTAAAGTTGGATTTTGACCTACAAACCAACGTAAATAACCATCTTCATCATCATTTAAATATTCATATCCATAAGTTTGAAAATTATGTTCATTATTTCCCAATTCATACCATGTTTTGTTTAATGTGGTTGTACCTGATAATGCTTGTTGAAATGGACCTCCAGTATATGTATTCATGGTTGTAATTGATTTATTATGAATTTCCAAATAACTATAATCGGGATAATACCAAATATCCATTGGTGCCAATTGTAAAGATTGTGAAGCAACTCCAATATTTTCTCTTCTTGCTGTTGTATCAGTACTTATTTCAGCTTCAATTACATCAATTTCAGGTGCTCCTCTACCAACTCCGGGATTTGGATGTGATTCTCCAAGACATGTACAACTATTTAATTTTTGTCCTGGAAGATATGATATACCATCTGGTGAACTTTGATTTGGTGTTATTCCTGCATCACATGAATCATAAGAATATGGCCAAACTCCTTCTGTTGATGCTAAATATCCTGGTCTTCCTAAATTACCCATTGTCCATAAACCAGGCCATAATCCAGACACTGTACCTTTATTTGGTAATCTTGCAGATATAACAATTTTTCCTTGTGTGTAACATAATTGATTCCATGATTGAACCATACCTGAACGATAAAATAAATCATGATTCTTATAAGCATCCATACGTAAATTTAATGTTCCATTTTCCGTAGTTACAGCATCTGGATCATACCATTCTAAATCTTTAGTAGCATCATAATGAATATCAGGGGCTGTGAAAAATTGATCATCACCTTCATAAAAAGTTCTACCTTCAACATTAAATTCATCAGAAAATACCAACACCCAATTACTACCATCTTTAGCTTCCATAGTTAAAGAATCTTGAGGAGTATCTGGATCAATTAAACTTTGTCGAATTGCACTCAACATAGGATATGAATAATGAGTTAAAATTTCATAATGTTCAGGTGTTGGATGAGTAGTTACTCCAGAATATGTTAATACTGGTAATACAATGAAAACAGCTGCCCCGGCAGCTAATAAGAATAAAAATCCAAGTATACCAAATGAAGATTTTTTATCAGCTGTTTTCAAATCATTCCAAAATCGATGCTTTTCATAAATTTCATCTTCTATTGGATCAGGATTATGTAAATAATCATCAGGTTCTTTTTCATCTATATTTAAGGGGAATGAACTTGCTGGATATCCACCAAATGGACTAATGTCAAAATAATCCCCATATGTTTTCTTTTGTTGATTATTAGAAATTCCATTCGGTAGGGATGCAGTTGAAGAAGGTATTGAATCATTTATATATGGAATAATATTACTATTACGATTCATTATACTAGTTGAAGAATTTGAATTTGACATATCAATTTTTGGATATCTATCATATTCCGAAGGCGCATTTACATTGGTTGGTCTTAAATATGAATTTTTAGACGGATCTGAAGAAGATGAAGACGATTCAATGCCAATTCTTGGTCTTTCCAAATTACGATTAGCACCATTTGCAGGTGTCGTTGTTGTGTTAGTGCCATTTAATAAATATGAAGTACTCTCATCACTTGAATAACCTGTATTAACTGTAAATGGACGACCATATTGATTAACCAAATCAGGATTTGAATTTGATGAAACTGTGGAAGAAGTGAAATTTGAATTCGATTGATCTTCTAAATAAAATGATGATTGGTTATCGGTAACTGCATTACCTTCAAATGGGTTAGTAAACAGTGGATATGATTGTCTATTATAATTGCTATCAGCTTGACTTGTTCTATTACTTTCAGAATTAATACCATCAGTACCGGTTGTAGTTTCTTCGGGGGTATTATTGTGTGTTAAATTCCTCCTTGTCATGTTAATTTATGAAGTAAAATAAAATATAACTTTGGTATAAGCGAATGGATATCGATTTGTTGATTGGGTGTGTGTGTGTATGTGTATGTGTGGGTAATGAACTAGTCGTATTTATACAATAATAATAAACAACAACGGCTCCAGGGGAAGAGGAAAACAAGGACAAGAATTAAACAAAAGTGTGTACCTTATAGTTAACTGGTATATAAATCACACAAAATTGTTCAAGGGGTATCAATAGTAGTAGTTGTTGTTGATGTTATAGTAGTAGAAGTATAACGAATGTGAAAATATTTCAAAACTTATGGAAAAGAAAACAATAAATTTTGAATTATAAAAATTATTTTCAAATCATTTGATCATTGTCGGTTTATATTTATAAAGATTTATCTATACACGTTCAAGTATGTGAAAGCAGCATAATAATCTAAAATTAAAAATTTGAAAATTTAAAATAAAGGAAAAATAGCAAGGAATTCAATTTCCCCCTATAATCCCCAAAAGGAAAAGTAACCGTGCTTGCATCAACTTGGAACAAAAAAGAAATCCACCACGACAACAAAGAAAGAAAGAAAAAAGAAAAGACAAGGTTAACCATAGTTTTTGTTATCTTATTGTTGAAGTGGAACTAATCAACTGGTGGCATTTGTGGTAGCAGCAGTCGTCGTCGTGGTTGTTGTTGTTCTTGAAATCGCCGCCTCCTCTTTTTCCCCCTGGTGATTACGTAATTCAAATAAAATGGCCAATGTCACAAAACCCGGAAACCTGTATATAAACCCATGAGTTTCATAAAAACCTCAACCAGCTTTAGTCAATTCAGTTCAGTTCTAGCCTTATTGTTGCTATTTTTAATCATCTCTGCAAAAAGATAATGATGGTTTTACCAATTAATCCGTAACTCTTGTTGATTCTTGATCCACCAACGATGTGTAATATTTCATTGAACACAGATATGTATCCCAGATATTCCGCATTAGCACTGTAGGTTTCTCCACTATTGTCACAAACCAAGTATATAATAAACTTCCCATAACTTCCCACTCTATTCCTAATCCACCATTTGCATTTCAACGCATCATTTCCACTCATTTCCCATCTGCTGATTGAAAATCGAAATTCATTTATGCAAGGAGTCTTCACTATAGTATACAACCCTATTACATAATGTTACATCTAGCTCTATGTTTTTTTTTTTTTTGAGACAATTAATATATGCAATATACACACCTTGAAAGAGTTTCCAGGTTGAATATAAAAGGCGTTTGTTACTTTTACTACACTGCCTCTTCTTCTTTCTTCCCCTTAAAGATAATGGTAAAATTTCGTGTGTCATTTCTTATGTCAATGATTATAACATTCTGGAGATTTAGTAAGATTAGAATGCTAGAATATGTGGTTTGTCACACATAATCATAGATCATCGTCGATTATAGCCTCTTTGTTTCTTGGTTTTTGCAACTTATTGGTTTTAAACACAAAACAGCTCCAAATGGTTATATATATAATAAACACACTATCCAATTATATACTCTTGTTATGTTATTTATAAAATCTTTGGCTCTTCAAATTTTAAAGCGACTGAATTTCTTCGTTTATGATTCCTAAAATGAAAATGACTAAATTGTTCATTAAAATAAATCGGTGGTAATGCATCTTCTTGTTGTTGTTCTTTATTAGTTGGCAATTCATGAACTGTTTTTGAACGATGAATTAAATTTCTGGGAGTATTAGGAGTATCAGTAGTTGATAAATTCAGATACATTAAACTATCATATTGGTTGTTAGGTTGGCTATGATGATGTTGATTATGATGTTGATGATTGATTTCATCATTGATATTATTCAAATCACATATTGAAATTCGTCGATTTCCAAACATAGTAGTATTTACATTTGTTCCAGTATCTTGTAAATTGGGTAAGGATGAAGATTTTTGAATCATTGGTGAATAATCTGGTGGATTACCATGATGGATTAAAATACGTTCATTGTCGTCTCTTCTTGAAACTGGTGGGGTTGTAGGAGAAATTTTTTCTTAACCATTATTTCCAGTTAATAAAACACTATGCTACTATGTTAGTATGGTTGTTATTATTGTTATAAACTAAAAATGCATTCAATGGATTATTTGGAGCCCTTTCATCAATTGGAGTCTCAATAGCTAGAGAGCATTTACGTGATGAATGTCTTGACATGATGGATAAAAAAGTGTGTTATGATATCTATAATTTAATGTATAAGGGTAATGTTATATTTCCTAGTAGGATGGTTAAAAGTATGTATATATAAGAATGAAATGAATTGAAAAATTTTTAATCAAGGAAAGTATTGAAAAAGATCTGGACCAATTTTCTGATATTCTGTTGAAATCAAATAATAATAATAAGATGATCACTTTTTGTTCAGTAATGTCAAATGAAATAGATAATTCTTCATGAAAATAAACCAATTACGGAAGAATCAAGAAGCAAATATAAAAGTAAAAAAGGGGGGAAGAATTAAAGAAAAGAAAAAGGTTAAAATAATAATTAGAAGAAAAAGAAGAACAATACTATGGAGTATATTAATGGTATACGTTTATAGTATAAATATAAATTGTTGAATTTTTCATTGAAAAATGTATGGTCGTGCATGACGCTGTACAATTTATCATCGTATGACCTGTTTCACTTTTTGCACCAATTAGAATAAAGGGGGGGGGGAGGAGAGAGAGACGGCCATCACCACCTCCACCTCCACCGCGACTATTGCAAGAGGATATAATACAAGCGGTTAAGGTTAGAGCAAGAAGATGATTGAGATGAGCAAGCAAACAATCAATCAATGGGGGGATGGTCAATAAAGTCAATGGAGAAAAAAAAAGGGGGGAAAGGACAAGGGATGGGGTCACGAAGGAGTTCCATGTAAGCGACAATAATTATACAAAGTTCATCTTGCATAAAAGCCACTTTAGTTATCTTCTCCTCCATGTTCATCTCCATCTCACCAATCAGCCCTCCCCTTTATTATGGAACGCAATTTCAATTCAATTAATTGATTATAAAAAAGGATGTATATATATAATAGTTAATAATAATAATAATAATAATAACAAAATAACGGATAATAAACTAAAAAAGATAATAGAATAAACACAACCATCTCAAACCTATACAATTGATATCAATCAAAATACTGTGATCAATCCTTAGCTCATTGTGTAAACATACACAATGAACTAATTCTTTTTTTTCACAATTGATAATTATTAGTTTGATAATAGTAAAAGTGATATATATAAAAAAAAAATAAGAAATTAATTAATAAAGAATTACCCTCCTTCTTTTCATCAGAATTCCCTTCTTTATCATAGATAATAATAATATTAACCCTTAAAAATAGATGAAAGTGAAAATTGATAAAAATAAAATAATGAAACCAACAAATGTTACAAATTATTAAAAATAAAAATAAAAATAAAAAAATAAAACCAGGATTAGATTATGTAGGTTATTCGTCAAAAAGCAATCAAGATAATTCAATTATATAATTAGGAAGAAAGAATGTTTGGTAGAATAGTACTTTTTTTTTCTTTATGTTCAAAAATATTAATAATGGTATGGATGTAGATGATGTAATGAATGGGTAGTAAAAGTGAAATGTAAATGATGAATGATTGTTAAGGGTATTAACAGTAAAATAATAAAAACTCAAGGAAATTGAGCTTCTTCTTCTCCTTGTAAAAGGTTACAACTATGCGTTTAAAAAAAATCCATTAAATTTAAACTTGAGACATGGTTGGGACACCAGTTCTTGGAGCTGGTCTAGATCTGTGACCAAACAAACCACCTCTGAAAAGGGAGATAGCACTGAAAATACCTGAAGCAATGAAGATAAAAGCAGAAAAGTACAAGAAAGCAACAGAAGCTTGAGCTTTTCTACATCTAGCAGAAGAACCTTGAGAAACCTTGTTTCTGTCAACGTATTCGTCGTTACCACAACTGTGGACACGGATGGCAGCAGCAATGGCAGTGGCACCGGCAAAGGTGAAAACAAAGTTCAAGAAGTCAAACAAGAACAAAATGACTGGCCAAGCAAGGGCAGAAATAAAGTAAGCAAAGACACCATAGATAGATGAAGTCAAAAGACCAAAGGCTGCAGCGAAAACAGCAAAATTGACTTGAGGATTGTGATGTCTAATGGTAGTTGCGGCAAGAGAACCTGTCAAACCCAAGGCCACGGCCAAAAATACAAAATTGAATGCTCTTAAAATAACGTCCCCAATAGCTAACATTGTGAATTGATTGAATATTTGTTAAACAAATTGAAATTGATAAAAGGAAGAAAACTAATTGATTTTTATGAAATAAAATATAAAAATGAATAAATTCAACAAGTTTACTAAATTTCAAAGAAAAAGAAGTGAAAAACAATTTAAAAAAAAATTTAAGGAAAGTGAAAGCAATTATATAATTTTTTTTTTTTTTGTATTGAGAAATCCCATGGATAAACAACAACAACAACAACAATAATAACAACAATACAATGGGCTGAATTTTTAGTTTTCTATTTCTTCTTTAACTTCTTCTTCTTTTAATTAATAAAAAAAAATCTCTTTACACAATAATTCTTTGTCCTTTTCCAATTAAGGGAGACTTCAAAACATTTCCTTCATGTACGTTGACCAACTTCTGCATAATCTCAGAGGTGCAAAATTTTGGGCAACAGGACACGCAAAAGGACCAAGTCGTGCAGTGATTCCTTACACTTCTCACTACCAATAATCCTCCAATTGATTCATATGTTATTGAACCCACTCAATTGAGACGTAGACAACACCAATTGGACCTTGTTAATCATTAGTAAAGAATAAAGAACTTAACAGTAAGACGCACCTTTGTCTACTGTCTCTCTCTTGTCGGGCTTTAATGTTTTCGTTACGGGCTATTCGGGTAAAATCCCAATTAGGAAATTCACAAACCACTTGAAATTGTCACACAAATCCGAAACAGGTCCTGTACATCCACACATCAATACATTGACCGCCCATCTCCAATAATAACCTTCGAGGAAATTTTAGTTTTGGCTTTGGGTTTTTCATTTAGTAAAGGTTATGAATAAAATTATGGCCAATCTTCGACGGGCTCTTTTCTTATTTTCAAGCAATGATTAATAATGAATTACTTATGAGATTAGTGTATATTGCAGTATATAATAATATCAAAGGTTCCTTAATTCTCGAGGTTTTATTATTTTTGCCCTATTGGCACCTCTCTTAATGAATACCAATAATCATGAGTTTATATTCCTCTATTTGGACTCAAGCAATCTTAACTCTCCCGTGTGTGTGTGTGTGTGAATGTGTGTCTGTCGATTAATTGCTACGAGTAAAATCTCCCATGAGTCAATTGTATCGGCACAATCTCGGTAGCAAATTAGAAAAGATAGTTTGTGTGTGATATCTTTTATTAATTGCAGATGTCAATGGGCCATTTTATCTTTAGTAATTAAATTGTAAAACAAAAAATCATGAACAACAACACAATGCCACACACCCACCTACACTTTTTCTTAACGATCCTTCTAGATTAAAGACGGTACTTCTATAAAGCTTTGTTTCCTTGGCTTTTGAGAGTGTGATAGGGATTGAAATTTGCATGGACTTTGACTTTGGCTTTACATATGTGTGTGTGACATCATTTTTCAATTAGGGATAATAGTCATGTCTCTCCTTACTGTATAACACAACCACCAATTCCGGTCATTGCTTGGTTAAAGTTTTTTCTTAAGATTGCTGTATTGTTAGAAAGGGGGATTGAGGAAAAGGAAGGATCGGAAATTCGCAGGTGGGTCATCTCCGGATTTAATCTTTCAAATCCGACCTCAATTTTAAAATTGTAATTCACCGAGCAAATTTTCGTTCAATAGTACATAGAATACTTCTACAAACACACGGCTGTTAATTGAATGACCTGTTTGAATTGATCATTGCATCTAAGATTCAATTTTCAATTCGCAACTTCCGAGCCTCCCTTAATTTTATCAATATTTATATAAATACACCCCTTTCTTTCACTTTCATACACACCTCTCTTAAATGATTATGGTTGAATCTTTGAATTTTAAACTATCAAAGCGTAGTAAGAATTAATATTCGTTCCTAGAATTAATCACGACATAATTCATTAACGGTGGGGGAAGAAAGAATGAAGAAGAAAAAACAACGACAAGGCTGTACATCACCGTCACCTCTACATATAAACGACAATTCCTGTACAGTAATGACTGCACGTGACGCGTACACGTATATATATAAACGAGTTATACAGACTATGATTCGGTCATACTTTCTAGAAAACTGACAATTTCTTGATGACCTTCCAAACGAGCTTCTTCTAATGCAGTAAGACCATCTGCATCTGTAGCATTGATATTTATTTTACCCTTTTCAACTAATAATTTAACAATTGGTTGAGATCCAATAGCTGCTGCTCTATGAAGTGGAGTTATACCTCTTTTATCTTTAACTCGACAATTTGCTTTATAAGTTTCAATCAATTCTTTAATAATTTCATAATTGTTCTTTCCAATAGCAATATGTAAACATGTAGTACCTGTATTAGTTTTTAAATTGACATCAGGTTGAGGATCTAAATTCATTAATAATTGAAAAATTGAAACATTTCCAACTGATGAAATAACATGTAATGGAGTGAATCCTGCATCATCTGTATATTCATCAATATCTAAATATTTAGGTGATTTAGATAAAATAAACTTAACTAATTCTGAATTATTAATTGAACAGGCAAGATGAAGTGGTGTACGTCCATCATCATCTTTCTTAAATAATTCTTTAACATTGGAGTTCTCTTCAATTAATTTTTGAGCTAACAAGATATTTCCTTCATTGATAGCATCATGAATTATGAATTGATTTGTGGTATCACTAGACATTATGTATGTAAAAAGTTATTGATGTTGAAATAGTTGATAGTGAATTACTCCAGGATTTTGTTGGTGGTGCGTGTATTTTTTTTTTTTTGGTTTATTTTTTCAACCAATTGTTCAACAAAACAACCATGACTAATCACGTGATATCTTTCAAAATTCAAATAAATATCAAGAAGGTACACACATTGACAGACTGTAGATCAATGGACCCTCTGTTACTTTTATAACCATTTACATCAATTGAGGGATACCACAAGAACATACTGATTCTACTGGCTATCCTCATTTTACCTATTCGCTGCCATCACCAATATCAACCGCAAGGCAAGAAACGAAAATCAAAAATCAAAAATCAAAAAAAAAAAAATAAAAAAATTCCTATGAAAATCTGATCGAACTTTCCAGATATCAGATAACCAACTACACACCAATGGCTGAACTATTAAAGTATGTTGACTTCTTTATATGAATTTTTCATATTTCTGATGATCAATTAACTAACTGAATGTGATTATAGACCAAAAAACACCAATCCTCGTGGGATTCCAGAGGCTCCATTTATTGAAAAAGTTGATAGTGTACTTAAGAATCCAGATACTGAATTTGATAATGTTATGAATTTATTTCAACAAAGATTACAACAGTATAAATATATGGAATTATCTAAAAAACAACAATTAGCTGATTTACAAATTAAAATTCCTGATATTGAAAAAAATTTATCAATAATTAAATTGATTAATGAAAAAAAAGAAAATAATCAACATGAATTAATTACAAATTATGAATTAAATGATACTTTATATAATAAAGCTGAAATAAATATTGAAAATCTAGATTCTGTTTATTTATGGCTTGGTGCTGAAGTTATGTTGGAATATAAATTAGATGAAGCTGTTGAATTACTTAATGAAAGATTGAAGAAAAACCAAGATCAATTAAATATTGTTACTGAAGATTTGGAATTTTTAAAAGAAAACATCACTACTATGGAAGTCAATACTGCAAGATTATATAATTGGGATGTTGAAAGAAGAAAGAAAATGAAAGCCTAGTTAATATTTTTTGATATGATGATATATTGCCTATATTATTCTATAATATACATATAAAGTAGAATTATGATCTGAAAGTATCAAGAAATTGACTACCTAATGGACGTACAGGAGTTTCAGCTCTAATTTGACTTTCTTGTTGTCTTGCTTCATCTAAAATTTCGTCATTATCATCGGGTTCTTCATTTAATTGAGATTCATCAAGTACTGACTCACCTGCCGTTGAATGTTGATTATTTGATGAATTTGATACATCATTCTCTTGATCTTCGTTTAATCTTTGATATCTTGAAAATCTTCTCTTGAGTAAATAAATCCAAGCTTTGAACTTTCTATTTGGATTGATAACTAATTGAAATATAAAATTAGGTATTAACCATGATGATCCACCAGGAAGTAATTCATAAACATACAACTTCCCAATTAACAATCCAACAGAACATGGTATGATTGATTGTAATCCATTATTCAATAACAAAAGTGTGTATAATATATGAACAGGAAACAAATTAGATAAACTCAATTCCTTACTTGGAGATGATGATTCTTCCAATTCATTACCATCTTTAGGTTTTTTTAATAATATTTTGAAATAATATGATACTGGAATGTTTGTATTAAAACAAACATACAACGAAGATATAACCCCCAAGGCACCAGGTGTTATTTCATTTAAAAATGTCAATTGATAATGAATATCTTCAGGATTTGAACCAAATATAAATACTTTAATACTAAATATAAGATAATAAATCACCAATTGTCCTAAACTCATAATGAATAAACATACAATAGAATTATAAATATAAAATAAGGTAATAATACTTAAATATTTCCTTGATCCATAATATCTTTCCAACACTTTATATTGAAACCATAATAAAACACTAATTAAATAATCAGATTCATTAATCACAGATAATTGATAAACAAATAATCTCCAAAACTGATTATATTCAATAATATAAGGATCAATGGCAAATTTAACAACATATTTGAGTGATAGTATGGACAACGTTAGTGGGATTATAGTAGATAATATACATATAGTTTTTGTCGTTGGAGTATTAGTGAATCCTCGTATAGGTGTTAGTTGTGCCATTTGTAGATATGTGTCCAACTGATATTGATTCTCTTGACGTGATATTTGATAACTGTGTGGATGTTGAATTTCTGTGTTTAATTTTGTGGGATTTCTTTCAATCAACACGCAAATTCAAAAACGTGACATCCCATTTTGGGAAACAAGTGCGGCGGCGTGTAATTAGGGCTGTAGCCCTAAGCAGAAACAAGTCGTGCACATTTTAATAAAAACCGAACTACTGGCACGAGTTCTTCGCAGTTAATTTTTTTTTTTTTGCTGGAGGTGTAGTGGAACCGAGATACAAAGAAAAAATTTTTCAATATATATTAATATACTATATTATAACCTATTTCCCTTCTTTTCCTTTCGTTTCCTTTTTTTTTGGTTTATCATCATCTAATAGAATCATCAACAATGGGTAGAGATCACACCACTAAACAACACGCCAGACACAGTCAAAGAACTGCTCCAAAATCTGACAACGTTTACTTGAAATTGTTAGTCAAATTATACTCCTTCTTAGCTCGTATGTAACTGAATTCCCACCATCCTAACTGAGAGAAGACAACTGATATTTATTAAAATCCATATGATAGAAAGAATTCATTAGTGTCATTTATATGACTTGATTGGTTTCGAATTAGTTTCAAATTTGAAGATAATATCAAATGTGCAGAAAATCATCGTGTGAAATTCCTTTTAATATTTAATCTTTATTAAGATAGTGAAGATACTATCAAGGAAATATAAAGATTATTAAAAGTTTCGATGAGGGTAACTAATCATTACAAGTATGCATTTTTTTGATTTCTGAAAGTTTGGGCTAGTTCATTCTTGCTCTGGGAATATTTCTCCCATCGAGCTGATGATTGTGAATTGTTTAATAAGCAATCGGAAACCATTCTGCGAGTACTTTATCACTTTTGATTGAAGTGAATATTGTGCGTCTTCTGAGCAGGACTCTTGTATGGAATTATTTTATACTAACTATTATTTTCTTTTAGGTCGTACTGATGCTCCATTCAACAAAGTTATCTTGAGATCTTTGTTCTTGTCTAAGATTAACAGACCACCAGTTTCTGTTTCTAGAATTTCTAGAGCTTTGAAACAAAAAGGTGCTGCTGAAAAGACCATCGTCGTTGTTGGTACTGTTACTGATGACAACAGATTGTTGGAATTCCCAAAGACCACTGTTGCTGCTTTGAGATTCACTGCTGGTGCCAAAGCTAGAATCTTGAAAAACGGTGGTGAAGCTATCACTTTAGATCAATTAGCTTTGAGAGCTCCAAAAGGTCAAAACACTTTGATTGTCAGAGGTCCAAGAAACGCTAGAGAAGCTGTCAGACACTTCGGTTTCGGTCCACACAAAGGTAAAGCTCCAAGAATCTTGTCTAAAGGTAGAAAATTCGAAAGAGCTAGAGGTAGAAGAAGATCTAGAGGTTTCAAGGTTTAAGGTGCTTAATTTTCACTTTATTTTCCTTGTATTTAATCTCTTTTTTTATTCAATATCTAATAAAGTTTCTTTCATTTTATTAAATAGATTTATTCTTGTATAAAATCTTGAATATAAACTGAAAGGACTTGACTTTTTTTATTATTCTTTTATTCTTTTTAATATATTTATGGGTTTTCGTTTTGTTTATGTATATACTCATGTTTGATACTTGTAGATATCCCGTGCCGTTTGTGTGGCGTTTTCTGTTGCTCGTGGCGATGGTTCCGGGTCGAGAGCAAACAACGGTAATACTAAAAAAAAAATAATAACTGAGATCAACATGGGGCGCTTAATTCCCACCAGCAATTAATTCCCACTAACAATTGAATCTTTTATTCTAACTTACTAGCACCTTATATGATTCAACAATGTCAAGTTCTCCTGTTAACGAATATCTATCTTTGAAAGTGCATCCAACTATTCATTTGGAAGATTTACCTGATGATATTTTAGATCGAATAATAGATTATATATTATACCCACCAGATCTGATCCCACTATTACAAGGAACGAAATCATTAATTGATATTCCTAAATATTCATATATTTCTAATAAAGCTCGAATTTCGCATGCTTTTAAAGATATCCTTTCATTATCTTCAACTTGTTCAACATTAAGAATAAAATTATCCCCAAGATTATTTCATACTTTAAGTTTAATTCGACTGAATCAAATTGATGCTATTTTGGCTACACCTAAATCACAAGAAGCTTTTAGTGATAAAAAAACAATTCATAGGGAATTATTTAAAGAATTAATTAATTCAAATATTGAATCTTGTGGGAATTCAGAATTAGCTAGATCAAGTTTTAAAAATCATATTATTGGTGATAAATCATTTAAATCAAGATACGAGAATTCTTTATTAATGACTAGATTTATATCTTATTTAGAATGTGATAACTTGTCATTAAATAATGATGATTTACAATATTTCCCAAATGTTACAGCATTAAGAGTTTTGGATGTTGGTGTGAATGATTTAATTACGACTCAATTTGAATTATCAAAATTGGAATATTTGGCAATTAACGCTAAAACATTAATCAATTGTCCATTTCTATTAAAATCTGTCAAGAGTCTTAAAAGATTGGATTTGTTTTTAGATTACGGGAATCTACCATTTGATATAGGGATAACCCCATTGATTAATGAATTACAAGATAAGATAGTTCTCAATGAACTTGTATTGTTTTTAAATAATTCATATACTATTGGATATCTGGATACAATTCGTCTTTTACAAGAAATTAAAAAGAATTCCACTAATTTTGAAAGATTAACCATTCGATATAAAAGAAGAAAAAGTGAATCAACTATCGATCAAAGTAAATGGGTATTATACGAAGGATGTATTGGAGATGTTTTACTCGATATATTTGAAGGATTATTAGAACTTATTCTTGATATTTCAATATTGGATATAATTAAATTCCGTCAAGAAGCATATATATCAGCAGTAAGACCATCTACTTCGATAGTCAATCGACTGTTAACTTTAGTTGATCAAGCCGTTGTTGGACCAACTATATCAGTGAATACTAGAGAAAACACAGGAGTGGTTATTCGTCACTGTCAATTCACAAATTTGAATTTTCAATATGGTGAATCAATTGAAGAATCTCATATGCATGTAATGAAATTATTAACTGATTTTGTTCAATGGGTAAGTAATGGAAGAGTTGACAAAGAACAAAATTATACTGGGATAAAATCAATTTCATTAGAGAAATGTTGGTCCGTTACTGATGATTCATTAGTACGAGAATACATTAGTGATTTAATATCATCAAAATCAACATCAACGTTAAATTCAATCAAACCTTGGGTTACTTCAATGTATAACTCGCCAAGATACAAAGATGCAGAAAGTTATAATGTAACTTATGTTAAAGAAATGGGGATGCGTATTATGGATTCAAGGGGTTATTTAATTGGTGTTTCCGATAGTGAAATAGATAAAGCGGTGTTTACTACTGTTGATAAAAAAAATGGAATAAGATATGTTAATACTAGTTTTTGGAGTGGTGAATCTTCATTAATTGATTTTGAACAATATTCAATACAACAAAGAAAGAGTTTATTATGGGGTTGAAAGTGATAATAGATTTATAGAAATGAATATGTATATATGTATATATATCAATTGATTTATACACTAACAACATATTTTTCACCGTTGGCTCCGATCTTTTCCAAATCTTTTAAAGCATCGTCTATAATATGAAGCCCTCCTTTATACTGCTTGTATCGTACAGGTTCAATTTGTCTTGTTTCTAAGAATTTATTGGTGATTTCAATGAATTTCTCTCCATAGGAAACATCTTCGTGGAAGCGTTTAATAACAACCTCTCTAACATCAACAGTTTTTGGATGATCTTTTGGTACACCTACAATTCCTGAAAACTTAGGTTTAGTTGAAGACTCACCATCCAGGGGTTTTTTCAGTTTATGATCAAGTATTCTTAATACCACATTAGATGTATCTTTACTAACACAATCAACACCATAATCAATATGATCAATCTCTTCAATTTTGTCAATTTTTTGGATAATTTCATCTTCGGATAAATGACGGTCTATTAAATGATCAACACCTAATTTCTCAAGATAATCTTTGTGTTTAGTACTTGCAATAGCGATAACTTTCAATCCATGAATTTTTGCAAGTTGACAAAGATAAAGTCCAACAACAGTAGCACCACCCCAAATTAATATCGTACCTTTTGTTGTTTCAGGTTTATCTGATAGTTCAAAATTAAAAGAATTATAGAATATAATCCCAGCAGTAACTAAACCAACACCAATAGTAGCACCATCTTCATAACTAAAACTATTAGGTAATTTCCAGACTAATCTTGAATCAATAGCTGTATATTGTTGAAATGTTGAAGTTCTATTATCACGATAGCTTGTTGAGCTGATTATAACTTTATCACCAATTGAATATTTTGTTTGATTAACTTTATTACCTAATTTAACAATATCTCCACTTGATTCTCTTCCATTTATCCATGGGAAATGATATATACCAAATCCATATTTCTTACCTTTCCAATCAATAGGATTTAAACCAATAGCTTTATTATGAACTAATATTTCATATGGTTTTAAATCTGGTATAGGATATCTGGTTTGTAATTTTAATGGATCTTTCAAATGAGTGATCAGTAAAATAGATTGATGTTTTTGATTGAATGTAATTTGTATTGGTTGGTGATCACCGCCGTCATCATCAATAGAAGTTTCTTCTCTATATTTTTCCTTAAATATAATCTCTGACTTATTGGTTTTAAATCTCTTTTTTGAAGGTTCCTCAATAATGGTTTTAGTGGACATGATGGTATATATAGTTTCTATAACGAAAAGTATATCCATAGAAACAAAAACGAAAAATAAAAATAAAAAAATAAGAAGTTAATATAGTTTATATATATTAAGATACCACATCCCACATGTATCAAGAAATTATAATCGGTTCCAGATCAATCTCTCCCGAAGTTTATATTAAATATATACTGCCACATTATTAACCATAACCAAAACTGTGGCATCTTGCCTTGGGTGTTCTTGTAAAAAAATAATAATGGAATTCGCAATTCTGCAAACCGTTTTTGCAATCAATTTTTTTAAGCGCTAGTAAAGTTGATATACTAATGGCAGGTTCCACAATTATTTAATCAACGTGTGTTCACATCGACAATGAGAGTTAATTATAGGGTTGTATTTATACAGATCTAAGTTTAAACTATCCAATCATATTTTATAATATTAAGGAGTGTATTTACCAAAACATAAACTGCTATTGACCCCTCCGAATCCAAATGAATTACATAAACCATATGTTATATCTTTAGTAATGCTCTTATTAGCAACATAATCAAATTTGAATTGAGATGAATCATCATTTTCATGTTGTCCAATATTATCTAAATTCAAAGTTGGTGGTATTTGACCAGTTTTAATTGCATTAATTGTAAAAATTGATTCCACAGCTCCAGCAGCTCCTAATAAATGTCCAATTGAAGATTTTGTAGAAGAAACTTTGGTTCGTTCCGGATTAAATAATCTCATCATTGCATTATTCTCGGCCCTATCTCCAATTACAGTAGATGTGGCATGGGCATTAATATAATCAATTTGTTCCGATTCAATACCACTTCTTGAAATAGCTTGTTTCATAGCATTATATGCACCACTTCCATCTTCTCTTGGTGCTGTAATATGATACGCATCTCCAGAAACTCCATACCCTAAGACTTCTCCATAAATATCATCTTCAGTTAATCCTCGATTGGTTGCATGTTCTAAAGTTTCTAGAATTAAAATCCCTGCTCCTTCACTTAATACAAAACCATTTCTTGATTTATCAAATGGTCTACTTGCTTTAGTTGGTTCATCGTTAAAATCAGTAACTACTGATCTTGCTCTTGCGAAACCAGCTAATGCTAAAGGATGAATTGAACTTTCTGAACCTCCACAAATCATTACATCAGAATAACCCAATTTAATAAAATTAAAAGCATCTCCAATTGCTTGTAATCCAGTGGCACAAGCCGTTGAAACAGCATGTAATGGACCCTGAGTTTCATATTTAATTGAAATATTCCCCGCTGCCATATTATTTAATAATTTAGGTATGAATAAAGGTTGAACTTTCTTATATCCTTTTGAATCAAATGCAATAGAATTATTATAAGCATCTTCAAATGATCCAATTCCACTTCCTACGGCAACTCCAATTCTTGTAGTATCTTTAATGGTTAATTTATTGGTTTCTTGATTTAATAATTTAGCATTATTTAAAGCTTCTTGGGTACATGCTAATGCATAATGACTAAATGGAGCCATACGTCTTGCATCATTAGATGATAAATGATCTTCAATATTCCATTTTCCTTCAGATATTGAACCTTCCGGTACTTTACCAATGACTTTTGAAGGGATTTGATTCCACCCATTTGATTCATAATCTGGTAATGTTGTTGTTGATATTATACCTGATTTACCAGAGATTAAATGTTTCCAATTATGTGATAATCCTACTCCTAAGGGACTTACTATTCCCATCCCAGTAACTACTATTCGTGATGACATGACTATGATTGTTGTAATTCTATTGAAGTTGTTCGATATAACTATTTAATCTTTTTTCATCACCAACGAGAAAATTTATTTCATTCTCCGCGATTTCTGCGGAAATGTCATTTTCATTAAGAAGATTAATCCAATTATCAAAATGGGATAAATTGTCATTTATGATGAATGAACCAGATAATTTCCCTTTTAAAAACTCATTAAGTTTCATGACTTTAACATTTTGATTCGAATTTTTATTCTGTTTCTTGAAATTTTTGGCAAATTTAGTGAAATTATTAAGCATTAATTTATAATTCCGAAATATAGATTCTTTGATAGTTGGCAGTAGATCAAATTCATTAATTTTAATATAATTTGAAGCATAAAATGATTGATAGAATGAATCTTTAATATCCAGTTTGAAATCTTGTAAAAATTCTAAGAATTTTATCTTTGGAGTCGGGAAAATACCAGTATTTTCTTCAATAACCACATCGTTGTTTGACTCACCTTCTTCCTGTTCTTGTTGGGAACACCATTTTTGAAATATATTTTCTCTTTCTTGTTTGGACAGTATAGCTAAAAATTCAGGATATTTTACAAACTCTTCAATTAATTCTTCTTCAATTAAATCCCAACTATCATAAATTGAAAATTTCCCAGAACATTGATTTAATAAGTTCATAAAATCTTGTTTAATAGAATTTGAAGAATCATTATCATCTAATGATAAATCAAGGGAGTTATTGTCATCCTCATCATCTGACAGTTGTTCATCTTCTTGTGATTTATATTGTGCAATCGCCTTTTCTGTGATTTCATCAATATTGATTGGTATTTCATTCTCACCATCATCATCATAATCATCCTTGTCCTTCTTCTTCTCCTCCTCCTCCTCCTCCTCATCGTCTTCACTTGATGAATACCCAGCAAGAATTGCTTGTGCTTTTTCTTGTTGTTGTGGTGGTGAACTCACGACAGGGGTTGATTGAACATTTTCAATTATTATCTCATCTTCTTTCATCCCCACTGACTTAGACAGCACTTCTTCTTTTTCATCTTTTAATTCTATGTTTACACCTCTTGATTTGGCCATGAGCACACTCAATTCGTCATAGTTTATCGATTCAACAAATTTGGGAATATCAATGTCATATTGTTCCTGTAGATCATATAATTGCCAATAGGAGCATTTGTCGTCGTTATTAAAATAAAAATGATTAGAAGTATCAGTTACCACTATATAC
Source organism: Candida tropicalis MYA-3404 (assembly GCF_000006335.3). Taxonomy (NCBI): domain Eukaryota; kingdom Fungi; phylum Ascomycota; class Pichiomycetes; order Serinales; family Debaryomycetaceae; genus Candida; species Candida tropicalis. The sequence goes on along the minus strand of NW_003020055.1, from coordinate 1,060,623 downwards.
CATGAAGTCAGTGGGATATTATACGTGAACAAAGGTTGCATTAGCCTTGGTAGATTAGATACATTTCAATCCATTGCGCTTCAATTTCCGAGCAGATTTTTTTTTGTTTTGTTTTGTTTCATACCATCGCGGAGTTTCTCTCAACAGCACGATTTGCTTATCCAAGACGATTTAAGATGGACTATCAAAGCATAGTAGTCATGTTATCTGTACGTTTCATGTGTCTATGTCTCTCTCTCTCTGATTCAGAACAAACCTCATCATACGACCGATGTTGTCTAGTCGAGTCATATTCCTCTTTGTAACTTCTTACTTCTACTTCCAGTTTTCCGTCTAATTAATTACGAATTTACACTAACCTGGCGGTACAGCATTGTCCGCCCGCCCCTCCTTTCGTCCCACCAGCCACATACGAACACAGACAGACAGAAAGAGAAGCATTTCCACTCGGAGGTGGTTTAGAGCAACTTCAACACTACATCCGGGTGGGTTGGGTATATGTATGATTTAAAAAAGTAAAAATATAACAAGGCAATCTCCATTATTGTTACACTTTACCTTTAGCCAACACACGATTATCGGGTATACAAGGGAAGCTAAACACACACACGCCAATATAGAAAGACATTACCAGAGATACATCTAAACCCGGGAGCATTAAATTGCATTGATTTTTCAATCCAATTCATTAAATGTCTTGGTATATTTGATTATCCCTGGATGTGTTGCAGTAAGGACTGAATAATAATAAATACTAATAATAAATAAAAAAAAAAAAAATGATCTGATTATTATGTAATTGTAATAATTTCAATAAGGTAATCAATATCGCCATTATATACCCGACAATTATAAAATAATAATCTACAGTGGCACTTTAAATAAAACAAAGAATGTTTCCCTAGATCGGATCCGGGGTCAGTTGATTGTTCTATTGTAATGCATTCTCTTTCTCCTTTTTCTTGGGGTTTCAATGGAAAAAGTTCACCAAAAAAAAAACTCAAGATATCTTTCTTTCCCTCTGTGGATGTAACGTCAAGCAGCCAATGAATGCAGGTGTAAATATAATAACCAAAATTCAAAGCGCGGTTAAGTTGATTTATTATTTGTAACTTATGAGATTGATGTTCTTCTATGAAAATACATATATTGATTGGGGTTAGAACAATTCTGATTGGTTCATATTTGCGCAATTTCTACCCCATGGGGAACCAACGTCGTGTATATGCACACAAGATATATACATATTTTTATTATCTTGAGACCGTTGCCTAGTTAAACAGTCACATCACACAAGACGAGATTAACACACTAACACTAATACTCACAATTACCAAAAGAAAAGTGGGGTGGAGAGATAATGGAAGGTAAAATGACTACAATGACGACGGAATAGTTACGTGGGAGGCGGGGTGGAAACAGCGCCGCGGTAGAGTTTCTCTTGGTTTAGGTATGGGTGGGTGTGTCCCACTCATTACCACATGCACATGACTTTTTCTTTCTTTAGACATAAATGCCGTTTGTATTGTATAACACCACTTTCGAAGAATAGCTACGTGTGTGGTGTATGTGTGAGTGTAGATGCAGAGGTGGTATCACCAGGCCAGTTTCTTTTTTTGTTTTTGCAGTTTTCACGTATATTCATCAAACACATAAGACAATAAGAATTGAATAAAATAGAAATACTATTGCAAACAATAATAACAGATAGATAGATAGGTAGATAGATAGACTATAAGCAAAAAAAAAGAAAACACATTTGTAAGATAAAGAACTAAAATAATAATAAGTAAAACCCCAGACAATGAATAAATATATAAAAGAAAATAACCACAACTAGTTTTCTTGAAAATAAAAATAACGCTTAATAAATAAATATAGGAATAAATAATATGGAATAATTAACCAACACATCTCTCCAAGAAAAAGCCAAAATGGAGTACCAGTAAATAATAAATAAATAAATAAATAAATAAAAAAAGGCACTATGAAACTATTATCACATTCTTCCTTTTCCTTCTCTTGTTACCAATATTATATTTTTTTTTTGTTGATTCAACTGACCAACATGTTTACTGATATTTTCAATCTCTTTTTTTCTGGGGTCTCGAAATCATCAATTTGTCTTGGAGTGGTAGTGGCTGGATTTGTAGAAGATGAAGTTATAGAAGTATTACCTGTAGTAGGGTTAACTTTAGCAACTATTGGCTTTGGAAGTATTGGACTAACATGATAATTATTTTTGGTGTCATAATCACCATTGTCACTTTCATCACTTTCACTTTTCGAGTCTTCTTGCACAGAAATTTTAGAAGAAGATGATGGTTTTTCCTTTGAATGTTTATAACTTTTTCTAATTCTACTTACAGCAACTTCACTACCTTGGTGTAAATTCTTAGCATGTCTTAATAATAAATCTCGTCTAGAAAATGGTCTACTGCAAATACCACATCTGAATGGTTTCAATTTGTTGTGTGTAGATAATGTGTGTCTAGTAAGGTGTTCCTCTCTAGTAAAAGCTCGTTGACATAATTTACAATTATAAATTCTAGCATTACCTGATGGTGTTTTAGTACCATAATTGGAAGATTGACTTTCTAAAGAAGAATCGCTAGTGGTGGAATTGTTTGATATTGAGGTAGTCAATGGTATTGAAGAATGATCACCAGATACCGGGGAAACTGGGGAAGTAGGAGAAGAGTTCATAATTTATGGGGTAGTAATTGTAATAGTAGTAGTAGTAGTAGATAGGATCAATAACTGAATAATTAAGTAGATAAATATAAGATGTAGTGATGACAGGAATAATAATATATATATATATATGTACAACAGTTGAAGGAAATAAATGACAAAGAAATCAACAAAAATAGGAAGAGCCACCACTCCACAAAAAAATTTCCCAGGTGAAATCAATATCGATATATATATATTTGTATTTTTTTTCTAATATATAAAAAAAAGGCAAAAAAAATTCAAATTCATTATTGTGTGTTAATATGCAGGATATTAATAGAGGATTATGTAATCAACATGTTTTTTTTGTGGGGCGGGGGGAAGAAAGGAGAAATGGGCGTACGGTTACACAAAACCCATCGCTAATTTTCTTTTTCGTAGTACAAAACTATTTTGGGTGTCGCACTACCCCCCTCCTCTCCAATTATCACAATTAAGAAGAAGGCTAACAACATAACAAGAGTGTGTGCTGGTGTATTGTATACGGATTATCACTTTTGGTTCGTCGATTTAAAAAAATTTATTATTAAGAAATATCAATCAGTTCACTCAATGTTCCCTCTACTGTCCTTTTCTCCGTTTCTTTTTCATCATCTCTTCTTCTAGAACAAGGGACCTTTATTATATGTTTGCAGTAATGCTCATGTAAGGGAAATAAGTACAATGATTTGGCAAGTTTGTCCTTATGGTGAAAACACATTAAATGTGTTTCCCCAGGTTTTTTTTTTTTTTTTGTAGAATAATAACATAGAAATAAAATAAAATAACGGCCCATTAATCTTGCGGTGATTTATGATTCCAAAAATAAAAAGAGAAATTAAGACAATAGTCTTTCTCTTTGAATGTGATTAGTCTTTGTTGAAAATCTCCGGGCACAAAACTAATTTATTGGTAGTCATATTCCTAAAAATAAAAAAAGAAAGAAAATTCATATTCATTTTTGCTAAAAGAGATGGAATTGGGTTCTAATTCCGGTTATAGTTGGAAATTTTAGGAGAAGTTACGGGTTTAAAAATACAAAAACTAGTCAATTTTTCTATAGGTTGGGAAGTATATTTTGCACCGATTGTTTGTTTAAGTGAGTCGGTTGTAATCATAGTACATAAAGTATAACAAAAAGAAGAAATTACATGTCCGAAAAAGTACTGATTTCAAAGAAACTATAAAAAAAAGTTGAAGAAAGGTACACAATTGTGATATGTTCTTTAGTCACCCTGGTTGTTGTATTTGTTTGAGTCTAACTTTCGTGCGGAAAATATTGGATTACAACTCAGGTGTATTTCATGCATTATGGTGGGGATAGTAAGATCTGCGTTTAGTAAGACAATAGGAAATGAATACCGATTATAATAATAGCAAATCGTTATTCAAACAGTCAAGCAGGATTATGACTGAAAAATAAAAAAGCACAGGCAGATGTAAGCAACATAACGTAAGAGTGGGGAACGGATTTGTAACTCTGTATTTATTGCGTTCTATAATGGTCGATTTACTATGTACCATGATTAGATGTATAAAGCCGATCTCATAATCCCCATCTTCCCCCCCTTTTTTCATTCAATCAAGATTATGGTTACGCTAAAGAGTTTACTGAACGGTTGAACTAGGAGGTTAATGTTGCATTCAGTTTTATTATAGATGTGCACATGATGAGAAATGTATAATCAGTATAAACTACGCTTAAACCTTCTCATGGCTTTTTCTTTTTTTTTTTTAATATTTTTTTCGTTTCTTTTGCAACTTTTTGTAAGATATTATTCATCTCTGGTTTGTTCTTCTTATATACTATTCATAACATTGTCTTTTTCACAAATATTTCTTGAAAACTGGTATTGCACATTACTCTTGACTTGCTTAGTTTTTAAGGAATTTCACTTACAAGGATCCCTTGATGCGAACCTATTTTATTGTTACCTATAAATCCTCCCCCTCCCTCTCTCTTTCTCTCTCTCTCTATTGTCACCATCAATGACACACGTTAGCAAGTTAATGAAAAAGTCTATCACTCTTATTGTCTAACTCCCCCTCCCCTCTCCTTCCAACATTTCGATTTCTACCACCTCCACATCCTAAAATCAAACAAAATCAAAAATTAATCACACCAATTTGTCAAAATGGCTTCCCCTCTGTATCTATTTTTTTGAAAAATCAAGTGGCACCAACGGCAATATTGACCTGGATTCTACATCATGATCGCTAACTTCTCTTTTCGTAAGTTCTTCTGTATATGTAAGACCTATCTTTTCTCACATTCCCCCCCACCGCCGCCGATATCCTAAGTCATATTTTTTTTGACCTGATTTTCCTGTCGCATGTCTGGATTTCCCCCGCCATACTTTGATATTCGGTTCCATGTAAATAAACAAAAAAATAAAAAGCACAAGCAATTTTTTTCATGATTATTTTAACCATGGTCAATTTCCTATTTCAACATTTCTTCATTTCTATTCTACAAACAACATTATAACATAATCTTAAGTTTCTTCTTTATTTATTTTTTTTAGTTATCAATAAATAATATTCAAAATAGAGTTATAATAAACAAGGGAATTACCAAAGGTACACTCTCTGATATTATTATTACCAATCATCACGTATTTTATTCAATTTCAAATCATTTGGGTTGCTTTTTTGCTTTATGTGGGCATAAATCTTTGCCCACCTCTTCTCCCCTCCTCTCTTTTTTGATAAGAGTAGATTTCCTTTAAAACTCTCAATGTCATGTAATGTGTTAGTTCCTAAAATCTGGAAATCACAAAATAATTCCACTAATGAAATCTATCCCCTCAATTGGTAGCATATGTCACGTGTCGATAAGATCGGTAAAATAGGTCGTGTACTTTTAACAAAGATATTTAACAGAAATGCACGTTATCTTTTTTCCGCCGTTGTACACTACCCAGGGGGGAGCAGAATCCAAAATAAAAAAAAAAAATATTAAGTGGACAGTACTAATCAACCGCTCCAACACTTATCTTTTTGGAAGGAATAAACCTGTTTGTTCAAGATAAGCCAGAGATAATCAATTGGGTGTTGTCTAAAAGTTTAAAGTACCTTATTACATTTACACATACATCCCACGTGAGAAACGGATGAATCATGGCATCTACATCGCACAATCCCTATAAAGACAATGGCAACAATATCAATACTACTTCCCGAAGAGCCCCTTTAAACATGTCTACAACATCTTCTCAAGAATATGTACAAGATGGTGGTAATAATAATAATAATAATGATACTTTTTTATCTAGGATATTTGGATTGAATTCTATTTACAATCAACTTGAAGAGAACTATCGTTACTATGACCCCGAGGTTGACAGTTCATATCAACAAGAACAACGATCAAGGAATGATGATATTCATAATGACTATGAAGATGATGAAGATGAATCATTGTTACCACATCAACAAAATATACCTATGAATATAATTAATGATCCCACTTCTAATGTCGACGATGCCAACAAGAGTAATAGCAATAACAAGAAAACAAACAGTTTACTTAATTCAGATTCGGATTCAGATTTATCATCATCAGAAGATTCATATGTACGACCTAGTCTACCTCAACAATCTTCAGATAATCAGCAAAAGATAAAATTTCTGTTACCAGAAAGAGCTAAAAACTTGGTTGGAAAATTAAAACATCCTGAACCAACTTTGCCTATGTATCAAACCCATCAGCAGTTCAGAAGACAACCTAATCAAAGATTACAACAAGCTCAGTTGCAAGCTAGTAATTCAAACTATAGAAGAATTAATAACAATAGAAACAGGTTTGTGATTCCTCCGAAGGAACGTGCATTATACTTGTGGGCAAATATTACAAACATGGATGAATTTCTCAGTGATGTATATTACTACTACCGTGGGAAAGGTATATTGAATATTGTATTGACAAGGACAGTTGATCTTTTAATTCTTGTATTTATTTTGGTCTTCACAGTATTTCTCAAATGGGGGATTAACTATTCACTATTTTTCAACAAGTTGCAGGACAACAATGATGAGTTACAGCGTGTTACGTTGAGTGATTTGATTATACCCCATTATTCGCATAATATCCCCCTTTTCATAAAATTCTTGTTGTTTGGATTCAGTGTCTATATTGTCCTCCGTGTCATTCAACTTTACTTTGATTACAATTACAAACTCAAGGAGGTAAAGAATTTCTATCATTATTTATTGAATGTATCTGATGATGAGTTAATGACAATTAGTTGGAAGACCATTGTTGAAAGATTAATGTTATTGAAAGATTACAATAGTTTAACTTCAACTTCAAATGCGAAGTCGGGAGGAAATACGGAACATCATTATATCAACGACTTGTCTTCCAAAGTTAGATTGAATGCACATGACATTGCCAACAGAATTATGAGACGTGAAAACTATATGATTGCTTTGATAAACAAGGATGTTCTCGATTTGTCTGTATTGTTTATGAATGAGAAAACTGTGTTGACAAAAACATTGGAGTGGAATTTAAAATTGTGCATTGATAATTTCATATATAATAGACAAGGTCAAATCAATGGCAAAATTCTCAAGGAATATAATAGAAACCACTTGGCTCGTGAATTAACATCGAGGTTCAAATTAGCAGCAATTATTAACTTAATTTTATCACCATTTATTGTTATTTATTTTGTCTTGTTATATTTCTTTCGTTATTTCAACGAATACAAGTCCAATCCTGCTTCAATTGTTGGTTTAAGACAATATACTCCTTATGCGGAATGGAAGTTACGAGAATTTAATGAATTGCCGCATTTTTTCACTAAAAGATTGGTTATGTCCATGGGTCCAGCTAACACTTATATTGATCAATTCCCTAAAGGTTTCCTTGTAGTTAATGCTATGAAATTGGTTAATTTTATATCTGGTTCTATCTTGGCAGTTCTTGTAATTATGGGTATTTTGTTGGAAGATGAAAGCCATTCCTTCTGGTCCTTTGAAATCACTGAGGGGAAATCTGCTTTGTTTTACATTCTGATTTTTGGTACCATTTGGGCCATCACTGCTAGTTCCGCTGGGGAATCTCCTCATGATATGTCAAACCAACCATCTGCTGCTGCCTCTCCAACATTTGTATATGATCCAGAAGCTAGTTTGAGATATGTTGCTCAGTTCACCCATTATTTGCCTGCATCATGGAATAAGAAACTACACACCATCCAAGTGAAGAATGAATTCTGTGAATTGTATTCATTGAAAATCATTATTATTTTACATGAAATATTAAGTCTGGTTTTAACTCCGTATATCTTATGGGCGAAAGTGTCTCAGAATAGTGGGGCTATAATTGATTTTTTCAGAGAATATAGTATACATGTGGATGGGTTGGGGTATGTTTGTTATTTTGCCATGTTTAATTTTGAAGAAAAGGACAAGAATATGATGATTGCTAATAAAAAGAAGAACAGAAAGAAATACCAAAAGAAATCCATGAGGAAAACTGTCCGTGGAGACAATGATATGCCTAAGATATCCAAAAGCGAGCTGGAAAGAAGTGATAGTGAAAATAGTGATGATTATTCTGATGAATCAGATGAAGCGGTGGATTATTTGTCTACTTTACATGATCAAAAAATGATTAATCTGTATATCCATTTCAATGAGAATTATAGTGAAGTGAAAAGGGTCAATAAACCAGTTGATAAAGATGCTTTGCAAGCTGGAGCAACTATGGAACAACAAAGTTTGAATTCTTCAATTTATGATATCAATTATAAATTTGATGATAGTGGTATCTTACAAGACGATATGAATGCATCTACTTCAAGACGAAAAGGTGGTGTTTTAGGTATGTTGAATCAATTTTATAAGCAAGATATAAATAGGCAATAATACACTCGGTGTACCTTTTGTGATTTCGATTGATTGATAAAAGCATCTAACATGACCCCTTGCCCACCTCCCCTTCGTTCCACAAGTAGGTGATTATTAGTAGTACCTATTTGGTATACTGATGCGTTTAAGCCTAATAGAATACAAACTAATAGTAATAGGATCCGGAATGAATAACACTGACCCCTTACTGTATTTTCATCGTTTACATTGTATTTGTTTGAAATCAATGCATTATCAAAATCGGATATTTCCACCAAGTTTATTTTTTTTTTCATTTCTATTGGGCGATATAAGCGCTATCTTGCTTTATAGCAATTCATATCAACCTGTCCTTCTTATCTGTATGATTTAAAAGGCGGATACACTCAACTGCCCGTGGTGGTGGTGTCATTATTTGCGCGTTTATTTGCCATTTTGGAACCTGATTGTGAAATTCCGCGAAATTCCGCAATCTTAAAATCAACAATGAAAAATTAAATTAAAGATTATCGATCTTATGTAGTCCCTTATCTGTTTTGCAAAAAAAGAAATATCTATAAAAACTAAGATGAAAGTTGGGATATGACCATTTTCTACCATGGTTTACGATCCAAGATTTAATAACTAACTATCATGACTGCCAAGAAAGACAGCGATGCCCTGTCATCGAATTCACAACCAGAATACTATGTTGAAGAAGACAAAGAAAAACAAACAAGAGTTGTTACATCCATAGTATCATTATCAGGAAAACCAATAGAAATATCTGAAAATGTGGACGATGCTATGAAACTTGTTCGTGATCATCAAGATGAAGAAATTGAATTGGATGAAATCACCTCTAAAAAATTATTACGCAAAATTGATTTATGTTTATTACCAGTAATGTGTTTATTGTATTGTTTCCAATTTATGGATAAATTATCAACCAGTTATGCTTCTATCTTGGGATTAAGAAAAGAATTAAATATGGTTGGTGATATGTATAGTTGGACAGCTACTGCTTTTTATTTGGGATATTTGGTATTTGAATTCCCAGCATCAGCTTTATTACAAAGATTTCCTGTTGCCAAAACTGTTAGTGTTTTTATCATCTTATGGGGAATGATCTTGGCATTACATTCTGTTCCTGAATATTCTGGTTTTGTTGCTTTGAGAACTATATTAGGGGCTTTGGAAAGTAGTGTTACACCTGCTTTCACTATTATAACTTCTCAATGGTACAAGAAAGAAGAACAATTTTTAAGAACATCTTGTTGGTTTGCTAGTAATGGAATTGGTACTATTATTGGTCTGGCAATTGCTTATGGTTTATATCAGCATGACAATTATTCCTTACCTGCTTGGAAATTGGTTTTTGTTGTTACTGGTGTATTGACTATATTCATTGGATTTATTGTATTTTTCCATATCCCAGATACTCCAGCAGGAGCATGGTTTCTTACTGATCGTGAAAAAGTTTTAGTAGTGGAAAGAATTAGATCAAATCAACAAGGTTTTGGAAATCGTCATTTTAAAAAATCACAATTCATTGAAGCATTAAAAGATCATAGAACTTGGTTATTTGTTTTATTTGGATTGTCAAATAATATCCCAAATGGTGGTTTAACCAGTTTCAGTACCATTTTATTGAATGAAGATTTTGGATATTCTCCATCAGAATCATTATTAATGCAAATGCCTCAAGGTGCAGTTGAAATTTGTGGTTGTGTTCTTTTGGCATGGTTAACTAAATATTTCCCATCTCGTTTAGGAATGGCTACATTTGCAAGTATACTTACTGTAATTGGTTATTGTCTTTTGGTTTTTCCTTCTCAAAAAGCTGCAAGATTAACTGGATTTTATTTATATTTATTTTCTCCAGTAGGGTTTATTTGTGTTTTGTCTTGTATCGCATCAAATGTTGCTGGTCACACTAAGAAAATAACTACTAATGCTATTCTTTTAATTTCCTATTGTGTTGGTAATTTAATTGGACCTCAAACTTTTATTAGTAACCAAGCACCTAAGTACCAAGGAGCAAAAATTGCTATTGTTGTTTGTGGGTTCATTAATGTGGGTACTTTGATAGCTATTCTCTTATCATATGTATGGGAAAATCGTAGACGAAACTCCCAACCTCAAGTGGACATGAGCCATATTGAAAATTACGAATTTGCTGATTTGACTGATAAAGAAAACCCAAACTTTAGATATTCTATTTAGATATCGAGCAATGTTCTAGATGAATTTGCTTATGAAATATATAAAGTTCACTATATTGAGAATAAATTAATCTATTTAACAAACAACAAATGCAAAATCCAACAGATTGGAATAGAAATCACTTTTTAGTCTTTGATCTTGACCCTTTTGGTACCCTAGCTAACCAATAAAAGAATACAGTCAAGACAACATTAATCACAATGAATGTAATAAATAATCCAAAATTTCTCCATCTCTCACTGTATAAGGCATGGATACGATGTAAAAACATATCAGTATTATCTACTGAACAGAATGAACAAGTTCCATCATTATTAGGTAAATAATAACCTCCAGCCACACTGATATAAGGATCCAAGAATGAAGAACAAGTTTGACCTTTTGGTGGTTGAAGCAGAACAAGTTCTCTTGCAGCACAAACAACTTTATTGCGAGCTAATCCCGTTGAAAGAACACCTTGAATCATATAAGTAAATGGATTACATCTGTACATGAAAATCCAAAATCGTGGCATATTCTCTGGAACAACCATAACACCACAAAATATCAAACACAAGGTGAATAATGTAGCAGCAACAGTTCCAGCATTTTCAATATCTTCATTGAATGACATACATAATTGACCAAATGTTGATGTGTAAACAAAAAATGAAGTAATAAACAACCACATCAAGGCACCACGTTCAGTCACACTATGTGTAGGTTCAGCATTGGTATATAATCCAACAGGATAGTACCAGCAGAAGAAAGCAATCGTTCCAACAATTATTTGATAAGGAAGCTCTGAAGTTATTTGACCTGTAATGAAGGCAACCCAACTATATGTTCTGGAAGGTGCTTCTCTAACCTCATACACCTCACGTTGTCGAACAAAAAATGGCAACATTTGGTCAATAATAGTTGTGAATTGAACTGTGAACATAAATATAGCAAGCATTTGATTCGTCAACCCTTGAACTGTATTTTTGGCTTTAAAAAATGAAAATCCAATCAATATAGATGACACGATAATCAAGAAAAATTTGGAGTATATATATCCAGGTGATCTCCAATCTTGTACAATCGCCCTCCAACTAACAAGCAAATATTGTTTCCAAATGGGTGCAGCGTATTTCAAAAGTGCTTCGGGATCTTCATCTCTTGGTAATTTAACTAATTCAGTTTCCATATGGGTGATTTCATTTTGAACAGCTCTATATTCGTCAGAGTTTCTCCAAACTTCAAAATAGTCCTGTTTAGCATGGGAGCCTGGAGCGGCACCAACAACTTCCAACATCCATTCTGCTGGATTGGCTTCTTTGGGACATGGATCTGCTCCGTGTTTTTCAAAGTAGTCAATCATGGTTTGACAGTTTTTACCCAAGTCACCAAAATAAGCAGTTCTACCACCCTTTTGCAAAAACAACAATCTATCGAATTCAGCCATAATAAGTGCGGAAGGTTGATGAATTGTACACAAGATAGCTTGACCATGATCAGCTAACTTTCTCATCAACTTACAAATAGACCAGGCAGTTTGGGAGTCTAAACCAGAAGTTGGTTCATCCAAGAATAGTAACAACTTAGGCTTGGCAACTAATTCAACACCGATGGTTAATCTCTTTCTTTGTTCAACATTCAAACCTTCACCGGCAACACCAACCAATGCATCCGCATAGTTAGTCATCTCCAACAAGTCAATGACGTAGTCAACATATTCATCCTTCTCCTTCTTAGATATTTTGTTTGATTGTCTCAAATATGCGGAGAATTGCAACGCTTCTCTAACTGTAGATGTCTGTAAATGAACATCTTGTTGTTGCACATAACCAATTGATCTTTGGAACGAAGAATCTAACGCATGACCATTAACCATTCTCACACCATCAGTAATAACACCAGTAGTTACTCTCTCAGATAAACAATTCAACAAAGTGGTCTTACCAGCACCAGATGCACCCATCAATGCAGTAATTTGACCTGGTTTAACCCAACCATCAACATGGTCTAAAATGACTCTATCTTCTTTCTTAATCTTGACTTGATATGTCAAATTCTTCCAAAAGAAAATTTCTCTGTTGTCTGGTAGTAATTCTTCACTGCCCGTAGAACCCTTTTCATCAATACGATCACTATTAGAAGATTCTGCTTCGTCTTGGAAATTAAATTTCACTATTTCTTTACCGGATTCAATATCTGCGCTACTGGAGTTTCTCTTGTATTTCTTCAAAGATCCTCTAAGAAACAACACAATTTCACCTTTTTGCATAGCACCTTTATTGAGTTCAGTCAATGCAACATAAAGAAACAAAAGAAACACAGCAAACGCAACAGATATACCAAAATTTCTCCACTTATGGGAGTTAGAAAAGGCAAATCCAAGTCTTAAATAATCATCACCTTGAACAAAAGCACTACCAGGGATGCCACCCAAACTTGAACAAACCTTATTTTCAAGACTAAGATTCTCATATCCTGGTCCCATAGGTACGAAATCACTGCATTCAAACTCTCTATTATGATACTCGTTTACCATAAGTGATTCAAACAAATAAGTGACAGGATTTATCCATTTTATCCATTTAGACCAACCCAACATGCTTGGAAATGGAATGACAAATCCAGCAAATAATATCATTGCTAATAAAATCACCCCCGCCGGAGTCATAGCACCTGCTAAAGTAGTAAATACTGCACCAATAGATCTGAATAAGTGTGACATAATGAATGTACCTAATATACCAATTAACCAATAAAAGAAGAATCTACCAGCATCTCTTCTAAGGTTAACCATAAAATAGAAAGGAATGTTGAAACACAAGGATTGAAAAAACTTAACTGGTAACTCACTTATAATACTTGCTAATGCATCTGCTGATGGACGATAAAGGGCATATTTTTTATGTTTCTCAACAATGGGTCTTGCTTCAAAAAGGGCAATAATTTCAAGTAGGGACGAAATAGCATTAAATAACAAACCAAAGTAAAGCGCACCGGATCGGTAGTAAAAAGAACCTGAAGTTGCAGGAAGATTGTAAAATACCGAGGCAAGAATAAGTCCCATAACTAGTTGTGAGAAAATAGTAGTCAACGGAATCGATGGATCAGCTTTCATACGGAGGAAATTTCTTTGTATAACATACTTTACTTGCATGAAAAATGATACAGTATATGGTGAAGATGGACGAATATTGTTGGATTGTCTTGCAACATGTGAATCTTGGTAGAGTTGTCTGGTGTTTAATTTCTCACACTCAATGAAATATGAATCAATTTCATTAACCAATGCAGTATACTCTGGGGATTTCTTCCAATATGCTTCAAATTCTTGAGGAGTCCTTGGGACTTTATTCTCATAACCTGGTAATGGCTCTCTTTCAGCTGGATTAGTCAATGAAGTTAAAAAGTCAGCAGTGGTTTGTCTTTGAGGACACTTGTATCCCATGTTTACAAAATACTCCTTGGCTTTATTGGCTTTACCAAAAAAAATTTGGAAACCTTCATACAAAACGACAACATTATCAAACAAGTCATAAGCATCTTGTGAACATTGATAAATAGCAATCAATGGGGTACTTTCCAAAATAGCAGCAGAAGTCTTCAATGCTCTGATGAATTCCAATGCGGTTGCAGCATCCAAACCTCTAGTGGCATTATCCCAACATTGAACATTTGCACCACTCAACGAAACTTCAGCAATGGAGACCCTTTTTCTTTCACCACCAGAAACTCCTCTGACAAAATCGTTACCCACATTGGTATTTCTTGTATGAGATAACCCATAAGTAGCCATATAAACACTAGCAAGGTGTTTGGCATATGTTTCTCTATCTACACCTTCACCTCTGTTCTGTGGCGTTCTCATTCTAGCAGCAAATTCCAAGACTTGTCCGACAGTCAAATGTGGAAAATGAACATCTGTTTCTGCAGAGTATACAACATTACCCCTATAAGTTTTTTCGATTTCGGGAGGAGTTAAACCATCATAACTGATTTTTGATTCTTTTCCAATATGAAATCCATATGTTTGTGAAGCCAATGTTTTCAACAATGTGGAACAACCAGCCCCTGGTCTACCTAAAACAACTGTAAGTTCACCTGGTTTCATTATTCCATCCATTGATTTTAAAATATCAAAATACCTTGAGCCATCACCTTTTTCTAAATAATGCAATCCCTCTTTGATAAACTTCCAGACCGCGTTTGCCACAGTGGGCTGGTAATCAGAATCATTGGCCACACCATAAGCTCTTAAATCTCTATAGGCAACTCCCAATCTTGATGGCTTGTAATAATCTGGATCTGAATCATACAATTTTCTCAAGTTCTTGATCCAAAACTTTGCATTAAAATTATCTGAGTCTGGATTCAATTGGTCACTAGTGTAAATATCTTCGGTGTAAGGATTTATACCTGGTACTTCTGTCATATTTGTAAGATATCTTTGTAAACCATCAGTACCATCGCCAATTGAATGATGAGTAAAAGTTTTGGCTAAATCTTGTATATCTTCTGATGCATGAGTATCAAATCCATGATATGCATTAACCATTGACTGGTCTTCGCTTTTGTCAGTTGGGGTTATTTCTCCCATAATTATTGTTAGATATTTATTGTAGTTATGAATGAAATTCTTGATTCAAATCATAAAACTCGATATCCTTTCTCAGGATATTTGTTGCCCTCTTTATATATTTCATACTCTCTTGGTAGTATTTATAGTCATTATTATTTCGGATCCTGGATATTTTAATTACAAGAGCCAAAAACTAATAATAATCATTGCCAAGTGGCTCAATTCATTATGGTTTAGTCAAAGCAAAGAATTTTTTTTTTAAACGGAAGTGAACTTTCGGCTGTTCACATCCGAATTGGAACATTAAAAATACCCGGCAACTAAAAATACCCGAAACATGGAGTACATTAATGCATGGAAATAATCAAATTAAAAAATATCCATCCGTAAACTTTGAGATGAATAAACGTGTCTCAGATACCACTGGAATATTCGCCACCCCTGTGGTATTAACACTGATTGCAAACTAAAGCCGCTTGGAGTGAGTATTAGATTAATGATTGTATAAGCCCCCGCTGTAGTCAAGTTATAAAGATACAATTTGAGCCTACCTGAGACTTAATGGTGTCTCAACTATATCAATTGTCTTTCTATATACATCTGATATTGAATTATAAATATGCCCAAAACGCAATATTCTGTCAAACTTGGATAACTATCATACTGAAAGGTGAATGTGACAGATCCCGGGTATTTCAAATGAATGAAATATTGTCTTGGAACTTATCCGAGTAGATGTAAATTCTTAGCTTGGGGATAGGTTTTGTAGCACGGGTGGTAATTGCAAAAACAAAAACAAAAAAATCCTTCACCTCTTGTACGAGTTTGGCGAGAAACGGACATAGCTATGACTATAAGTTAATTGACCAGTATCTATATCTCAATATCTTTCGGTATTGAAAAATGGGGACGGGTCTACAGATCATTTCTTTTGGAAATTGTCACCTTAAAAATCCGTGACAGACTACACATTTCAAGCAGTAATAACTCCTTGATTCGTAAAGGCAAAGTAAATATGTGCCAGATTTCAAGGAAGTAGAGTCATTCGCTTGGAAGTAACATTGCATTGGGGTGTATTACAGTTAGTTTCATTACTTTATGGTATCCACTTTAATATATCTAAAGTATAATAAACTAACTTCACTTGACAAAGCTTCTTTCTCTACTAATATTACAAACATTGAACAATCTAATAATCACGTATCACATTCATTGGGAATAACTATAAAAAAAATATTTAAAATCAAATAGAAAAAGAGTGTAATTCTTAAGAATTTGTAAACTAATTACTTAAACCCCTGGTCCAAGAAATCTAGTTTTGCAAACCACCGTAGGTTTTTTCATTTCTTTCTTTACATTCGTCAAAAATGTTCAAAGCAGTTTCAGCAGCCTTGACACCAGACAACATCATAGCACCGAAAGTTGGACCCATTCTGTTGGAACCATCAATTTCAGCCAATTCCATACCAGCAAAAACTAAACCTGGGTAGACTTCTCTGGATCCTTTAACAACAGCGTTTTCAGCCTTGTTCATGTCAAGACCTCTCATACCATTGAATTGAACTTCTTCTTCTGGGAAGATTTGTTTGGCACGCTTGGAGTTACTAGCACCAAATGGACCATCGTGACCAGTAGCACTGACAATAACATTAGCATTGATGGTATTTGGATCCATACAAGATTGGTTGTCGTGGTCCAAGTGAGCCCAGTTGGTAACAACACCAGCAATAGAAATTTGACCAGTAACTTCATCCTTTCTGGTAATTAAATCTTCAACAGCAGTAGCATTGAACAATTTGACGTTAGGGAAGGCCAAGGTCTTGGACATTAAAGTGGACATGAACAAAGCAGCGTGTTTGACAACAACATAGTTACCTTCGTCTTCGTATTCCAAGCCTAAGTCATCCAAGAAGAGATCACCTGGTTTTCTGACAACCATGGCGGAGAACAATTGACCACCCAACCAACAACCACCACCTGGGGAAACTGAGGCTTCGATAATGGCAATTTTCAAGTCTGGTCTGTTTTTAGCCATAACATAAGCAGCAGAGAAACCGGCAGAACCACCACCAACAACAACAATATCGGATTCAGCATATTTGTCCAAATCAGCAAAGTATCTCTTACCCATAGCTCTGGCAACTTGAGATTCTCTAATTGGAGCAAAGTTGAACTTTTCCCAGTCAGCAAAGCTGTGTTTACCATCAACGGCTTCAGAAGTCAATTTGACAGTTTGTGCCTTCTTGGCTCTAATGTTGAAAGTTTCAACTGGAGCAGTTTGGATCATAGTAGGTGGAGTCATTGTAGATCAAGTATTTGGTTTTTTGTATGTAGATAATAGATAAATAAGAAGAGTAAAAAAAAAGTACTTCTAAATGGGAAATACACTTGTCTATTTATACACAACTTAAGAGGAAGGTCAGATCGGTTGTTGATTCCGGTTGTTGGCCTATCCTAAGGGAATATCACTTTATCAGATGTTGACAATTGACCTAAATGTACTAACCTAATACAACATGAATGTCTAAGTGCATATCCTCCCTGCAACATTGGGTGTAAAACCAGGTGAGCGAAAAAAAAAAAAAAGAATAGCATGCAACAAGCAACTGGAAAATAAAAGACAAAAAAAAAATTCGCATAGAGATCCAACAATCTTTCAAGGATATAACTAAATTAAGAAAATCAAGGAACGTGAGAATTAATCTGCCAGTGTCATAACTTTGTGTTACTCCTCCTCAACGAGATCAACTTCTAAACGAATAATAGTCCTTTCATTTCTACTTTTAATAAATTACTAATCACCTGAATACATATCAATGCATTGACGCCTAAAATATCTCCATTATAGTTTAAACCACTCTTATCGTTTATTCTCCTTTTTTTTTATTTTCTTCTCTCACACTTACTCTATTGACTTTCTCCCCCTATGAATATATGCATTTGTTGGGTAATATCCCCTTTAGCTTCTAAGGTTTGTATATTCACATAGCAATCAAGTTGCCTTTAAAGCCTATTTGCCATTAGTACTAAACTTTTGGAAGTATCTAACTCTAAAATCTTTAATATTCTTTTCCTTTAAACCATTACTAGTAACCCCTTGATACGATTCATCCCTTTTAACGTATACCAACAACCTTCTTGACCATTGGTGGAACAGCTGTTCTAGACAATGCAACAACTCTAATCTTTCATGTTGAGGAATTATGTGTTCTTCAAAATTATCATTGGCTGTGGGCATCCAGAAAGCTAATCTTCCTCCGATCGGTAATCTTTGACTGGCAAACTCTAACAAATCTTCCAATAAACTGGCCAACTGATAAGGCTTCTTAGGAGGGATAAATTCACGTCTCAAATATGCAATCTCCCCGTTGAATATGTCATTTTCCCTGCCTGTGGCTTTTTCTTCATTCTTTGCACCCAAAACTCTCAAACCTTCACGAACTCCGTACGGTGGGTCACAAACAATAGTGTCAATTTGGAGATCAGACCTAAGGGCATTATGAGTGAAGTCCATTGTCAATACATCAAGGTAGCTTTCAACTGTTCCATACTGTTTGAAATTAGATTTTATATTTGCATCTGGTCCTTTCCCATTAAGCATTCTAACATCGATATCTGATCCAATAGTTAACCCTCCAAAATTCGCAGCTGCAACCAAAAAGGAACCAGTTCCGGTGAATGGATCATACACAATTTTACCAGGTGCCACTTGTGCCAAATTACATGTAACCAAAGATAATTCTGCTTCAAACGATGTGGTTCCAATATAATTTCTCTTTTTCAAATCATATCTTTCAATTAAACCCTCGGCTCTTTGGCTTAGTTGAAGTTCTCTTGCAAACCAAATATTTACTGGCACTTTTGGTCCTCCTTTAATATATTCTTCCATGACAACAAAAGTTTCATCTGGGGTTTTCAAATCAATTTTCCCATCAAACGCCAAGTATGAAAAGGACTCTATTGTTTTGACTTTTTCTCTATTACTTTGTTTACCTTGGAAAGATTTGAAATCAAACTTGAATGAACATTCTTTGTATTTATCAAATTTATCCGATGATTTTTCTTTAACATCCACATGCAATTCTTCATAAGTTTTACCGTAACCCCATAATTCATAAATACCGTATGACATAACAGATCGTGACACTAGTTGAGATGCTTGCTCATCGTTTTCCAATGACACCAATAAGAACGGACACTCTTCTCTATGTCCAGAAAGATCGACTGAGAATCCATAAAAAGAAGCCAACTCCTGAAGTTCTGCTATTCTAAACTCAGGAAATGTCTGAGCAAAGTGTATAATGTAGTCTTTCATGTATGATCTTTGCTTAGCAGCACCAACTCCATCTTAAAAATAAAAAAATTGCAATTCAATTTTTCTAATAATTTTTTTTTTTTCTCTCTCTTCCCAATTTTT
Organism: Candida tropicalis MYA-3404; assembly: GCF_000006335.3. Taxonomy (NCBI): domain Eukaryota; kingdom Fungi; phylum Ascomycota; class Pichiomycetes; order Serinales; family Debaryomycetaceae; genus Candida; species Candida tropicalis. The sequence continues at coordinate 1,040,872 of NW_003020055.1, read as the reverse complement.
TTCAGATTTCGCGCAACCTGTAAAAAACCGAAAACTGCAAATTTGTCTTCGTTATTGTACACTTAAATAAAAAACCTAGTCAACTCATCACAAACTTTGATGCAGAGTTTAGGATGAAATTGACAAAAAATTAAAACAACTGATTCCGCCCAGGATCGAACTGGGGACGTTATGCGTGTTAAGCATATGCCATAACCAACTAGACCACGGAACCACTTGGATGTTTGTTCGAAGTGCCTTAAGAAAATCATTTGCAAGAAATTAAGTGATTTTGTGTTTCATGAGTATTGTTTCCTTAATGTTTTCTCATGAGTCGTTCATAAACAATATGGGTTGTTCTTTCCAACGAATGATAGAATTATTCTACAGGGTTTGGTGCTCATAAAGGCAGCTGGTTAAAGTATTTAGTGTACTTTTATGTATTCGAAGCGATTTTTGATAGCCAAATATCCAAAAATTATCTGAATAGAATGAATGTTGTTCTTTTATCTCAGGACAATTTAGGACAGTGAGCAATTATGTTGTTTCCTCTCGATTGACACACGTCATAATAAGCTCTATTTATCATTTTGCATCTACCAATTTCATTTTACGTAGGGTTACTCTTATATGGTCTAAAAATCTCCTAGTCAAAATAAGATGAATTTTCGAAGCTCAGAATCATTACCACATCTTGTATAGCTCTAATCAATCATAACTAGGTATCAAAAAAAAAAACACTCACATCAGAGTAAGTCAGCAGCTTGATCTCATAGGTGGTGTGTAAAAAAACAAATGATTCCGCCCAGGATCGAACTGGGGACGTTATGCGTGTTAAGCATATGCCATAACCAACTAGACCACGGAACCAATTTGTTGGAGTTTAAAATTTCTTGGCATGTTCACACTTCTAGCTATTTTACACAATGAGAAACTTAAAAAACCAAAAATAAAAGGTCCTATCCGGATTCGAACCGAAGTTGCAAGGATCAAAACCTTGTGTACTAACCAACTATACTATAGGACCTGTTGGATGTTTGACCTAAAGATTACAGTTGTATGCACTCGTTGAGTTGGGTTAGACTTGACGAAATAATTCAAATCAAAAGTAGGTAAAATCAACATCTGGTGGTATAGAATTTATTTTCAAGATGATGAGACCAGATTAATTATGATTTCATTAACCTATTTTGTCATTTGAACCTTATATGACACATGCATCAGTAGTTATTAATTGTTTAAATTAACCTCTACCAGTTGTCAACTTTTTCTTTTAGAATTCTTGCAAATCATGAAAAAAAAAACATTTACACTAACTAGTATATTCCCTGAAATACTATACTTTAAGGATCTACCATAACTAACTGTTACAATCACTTCTCCACTATTTTCTACTTATAAATGGAGTTTCTTAGGATAAGTTTAGTTGAAAACTCAACAGGCTACACGTGACCCACAGGTCGTGCACTAATACTCAACAATGAAACGACGATGGCCAACTAAGAAAATTGTATGGGAAATGCGAAGTATGAATGGCAACAACCGAAAGAAAAAAAAGGGAAGACTTGGAATTTTTTACTTGTTCAATTTTTTTTTTTCATTAGAATTACAACAACAACAACCAATTCATTTTCAACCATCAATCAATTAGGCAATATATATACAATTTATATTGTTTTTTATACTGAATAAAGGTCAATTTATTATATTTTTTTTTATAATTCTTTTTTTTTAGTTTAGTTTTAATCTAATTTTTTTTATTTTTTTTTTTTTGCGGAATAGTAGCGTATATATCAAGATGTCGGACGATGAACAACTTTTTGAAGATTTATATGGAGATGACGAAGTAGTTGAAAAGAAAGAAGAAGAAACCGTAAAAGAACAAGAAGAACAAAAAGAAGAGGAACCAAAAGTAGAAGTTCAACAAGAAGAACCTAAAGAGAAAGTAGAGACCAAACAAGAAGAATCTATTGAACAACAATCTGTCCAACAAGAAGATTCTACAGCTCCTCCTCCACCCCCACCACCTCAAGCTGCTGATGCAAATAATCAACAATATGGTGTCCCACCACCTCAAATGCCATTTGATCCTTCACAATATCAACAAATGATGGCTTCTGCTCAACAAGGAGGTTCTTTTCCTCCGCCTCCACCGCCTGCTGCTGCTGTTGTTGCCGCTGCTCCACCTCCACCTCCAGCATCGTCGGCACCAGCTGCATCATCTGCAAAAACTTTCTTGGGAGGACTTGATTGGCAAACAACCGAAGAAAAACTTGTTGAACATTTCTCAAAGTATGGTGAAATTGTTGATTATACAATTATGAAAGATAATGCCACTGGTAGATCACGTGGATTTGGGTTTTTGACATTCAAGGACCCAGCATCGGTTGATGCTCTTCTTAAAGATAGACATATATTGGACGGTAAATTGATCGATCCTAAAAGAGCAATCTCAAAAGAAGATCAAGAGAAAGTTGGTAAGATTTTCATTGGTGGTATTGATCCAATGGTTACAGAACAAGAATTTGATGAATTTTTCTCTCAATTTGGTAAAATTATTGATTGTCAGTTGATGATTGATAAAGATACCGGTAGATCAAGAGGGTTTGGTTTTATTACTTATGATTCTCCAGCTGCAGTTGATAGAGTTTGTGTTAATAAATACTTGACTTTAAAAGGTAAAGCAATGGAAGTTAAACGTGCAGCTCCAAGAGGCCAGCATAACCAACAAGTTGCCGCCCAACAAGCGGCCGCTCATCAAGCACAAGCACAAGCTGCTGCAGCCGCTGCGGGACAAGGTGTACCAATGTATCCATATGGTGCTCCTGGTGCTGGTGTTCCTGGAGCAGCTGCCGGTGCTGTCCCACCAACAGCTGGATACCCAATGATGAATCCAGCTACTATGAATCAAGATTATATGAGATATTATCAATGGTATATGTATCAACAAGCAGCACAAGCTGCTCAAGGTGGTGCAGCTGCTGGGGGAAGTACTTCACCAGATGGTGGTGCTGGAAATATGCCAGTTCCGTTAAACCCCCAACAACAAGCTGCTGATGATGATCAAGAAAAACCACCAGAAAGACCAAATATTCCAACTGGTCCAAAGAGAGCTCCACCACTGGGACCATCTTATAGAGGTAGAGGTAGAGGTGGATACAGAAGAGGAAGAGGTGGTTACCATCCTTATAGTAGAGGAGGTGGTCGCAGATATTGATGATGATTATAATAATAATTATAAGAAGAGAGAGAGAGAGAGAGAGAAAAATAAAAAAGAATAATATGTATAGTGTAAATATGTATTAAACGTAACAACAACAGCTTATCTTTTCTTACTTGGTCTAGCATTTTTAGCTCTTCTTTTCTCTTTAAGTAATCTTTCTTTTCTAATTTGTTCAGTTGATTTGATTTCTTGATGAACATTACCTTTACCATGATACCCTTTAACAGAAACACCTGACTCGATAGCCTTTTCAACCTTCTTCTTTTGTTTATGATAATCATCTCTGTATTTATCAGGTAATTTAGGACTTTTCTGTTGTTTATGTTTAAAGTTTTTATTTGAACCATTTCTATCATCTTCAACAATAGCAGTTTTAGTAGATTTAATATTTCTTTGTTTCTTCCATTCATCAAATTTACCAGATCTAAAAGAAGCAGGAATTCTGGTACCACTTTCTGAAATAATATATTTTTTGTCTGTAGATTTTGAATTAATATATTTCCCTTTCTTTTTATCCCATTTCATAATTTGTTTATTCTTTTGAATTTTATCATCATTTTCTAAATCAAAAGTAGCATTTTGGGCTTCATTTGCAAATGATGAAGAAATTGCCAATTGTTGATCTTGAATAACTGAAGCTGGGGCATAATGACTAAGAAAGAAATTTGGATCTCTAAAAGATTTTTTACCATTATCAGCATCTTCAAAAGTTTCTTGTAATTCTTCTTCATCAACATTATAGCCACTTTCACCTTGAGTATGTAATACTTCATCTTCAATACCATGAGTTAAACCAGCTAATCTTTCCTTTTGTAATAATTCTCTTCTTTCTTTTGCTTTTCTTTGAATTGGAGCAAGTTGACGTCTTCTTTTGTTCATAAATTCAACTAAACTTTCATCATTTCCTTTAAATTCAAATACTGTTTGTTTACTTATTCTATTCTGTAATTTATTTAAAAAATCCAATTTTTGTTTTTCTAAATTTTCACCAAATAATAAATGTTGATCATCCCATGAATTTTCTAAAATTTCTTTACTTCTTTTCAAAGATTCTTGAGATGCTGAAGCTCTTGTTCTATGATAAAGTCTTTCCCCCTTGATTGCAACATCTTTTAATACTTTAATTTCATAATCATTTCTTAACAAATTTTCATAAAGTTCTTGAAATGTTTCAAGATCTAATCTTGGAATAGACCCTAATACTAATCTTTCAGTATAATTAACAACTGGTGGAATAAATGAAGATTCACCTTGGGATTTCTTTAACATTTCAACTTTAGCCTCATGCATAGAAGTGAGTAAGATTTTTTTACCCAAGAATAATTCCAAATCCAATAAATAAGGTAATTCCTTTTCATTAACAATAGAATAAGCCCAACCTTTATTACCAGCTCTAGCAGTTCTACCAACTCTATGAATGAAAATTTTAGAAGATGCAGGTAAAGTGAAATTAATAACATTTGCCAACACTGGAATATCAATACCTCTTGCAGCAACATCAGTAACCACTAAAATATTTGTTAAACCAACTCTGAATTGATATAATTGGTTCTTTCTTGCATGCTGATCTAATGTACCATAAATATAAGACACAAGGTATCCAGCATCTCTTAATAATCTTGTAACATATTCAACATGATGTTTAGTAGGTACAAATATAATTGTAGAAAATGGTGAAGGTAATTGATTTGCTGGTGGTAATCTCTCCTTTTTAAACTTAAACTTTCTTTTCTTTCCTCTTGATTTATCATCTCCTTCATCGTCTTCTTCATCAGAATCAACTTGTCTTTTATCCAAGTCTCTCAATTTTTTAATTTCTTCAGGAGAGCCTAATGGCATTTTGATAATTTCTTGTAATATATACAATAAATTAGCTTCTCTTTCATTTTTCTTTGTTGTGAAATAAGCCATTTGTAATTGATCAGAAATCTTGGATTCAGCATCCAATCTAACCAAAACGGGACTACTCAAACCAGCTTTAGCAAAATCAACCAAAGATCTAGGTAAAGTAGCAGAAAACAATAAAGATTGTCTATTTGTAGGTAATGAAGCAATCAATTCATTCAATTGTTCAGCAAAACCCATTTCAAATAATCTATCAGCTTCATCAAATACAATATATCGAACAGTTTTTAAATCATATTCCATTTCAACTTTTAAATGCAAAAATCTACCAGGTGTACAAACAATTACATCTGGTTTAGTCATCATTTTTGAGAAATCTTCTTCTAATGAATCACCACCAATCAATACAATTGATTTTAAATTAGTACCATTACTAAATTCCTTAACTTGTTTATAAGTTTGTAATGCCAATTCTCTTGAAGGTGAAATAATAATTGCTCTTACACCATTAGTTTGACGCAGTTTTAATTGTTCAATTAATGGTAATACAAATGCTGCAGTTTTACCGGAACCAGTACGTGCCATACCCACAACATCTCTACCTTCCATAATTAAAGGAATAGTTTTTCTCTGAATTGGAGTTGGTTGTTTATAACCTTTTTTAGCAATATTTGTTAAGATAAATTTAGTTAATCCAAAGGATGCAAATGAACCTGCTTTGGCTTTTTTAGCAGTTGGGTTATTTGTTCTAAAATAACTTGAAATTTTTGAATCATCATCATCATCTTCTTTATCGGAGTTACCATTTTCATTATCTGATAATTCCAATGATGGGAAAGATTGTGGATTAGGTTTAGATTTTTTCATTTTCTTCTTTGGTGGGGTATTATCCTCTTCTTTATCTTCATCATCATCATCATCTGAGATTATTTCATCTTGAACATTGTTATCTTCTTCTCCTGAAGATGAAGAATAATCATCACTTTCATCATCTTTAGACACAAGAGATCCTGCAATATTATAAATTTCTTCGTCGTCAGACATCTTTGATTAATGTGGTATAAATAGGGTTTTTCTCAAATTATTCATCTCATCACATTTGAAAAAAAAAAAAAAAAAATTATCTCTCATCTCAAAGAAAAATTGAACAAACAGTAAAATGTCGTATTAACTAATGTCGTAAACCAATCACGTGAAAACGACACGGGGTTTTCCATTTATTTTTTTTTTTGCATTAAAAGATAACTCCGATAATTTTAGTAAAGAATAGAAAAATGGTAAAGTGAAAAAGTTGGAAATAAAATAAATTTTTGCCTTTTATTCTTCAGGAAATTCATATAATATCGGAATTGTAAAAAGTAATAAAATACATTTGAAGTAATTCTTCTAAAATGTTTAATAATTTCAACATGAAAGGGGGCTAAACTCAAAAGAGTATATAAAAAAACAGCTGATCTTGTTAAAAGAACAATAATGGTAGTATCTTTTCATATAACACATACTCATACACAAATTCTTGGTTTCTCAAACGTATGATTTATACATATTGATAATTATAATTTCTTTTCTATAAAGATAGGTTAGTAAGTACTATTATTGTTGGGAAAGATAAAAATAAAAATAAAAAAAACCCGAAAAACGCAATGGTTAGTTGAATTTCAAATAACACATAAGAGAAGGAATGCAGGTTAAGAGCCAAGGCACATAAGGAGGAATCAAAGAAACAAAGAATTAGAAAAGGTGTCAAAAATAATGAATAGTAACAATGCATAAATTGCAAAAAAAAAAAAAGTGGAAAAATCATTGAAATAATGTATGAAAGAAAGGAATAGAAACAAGAAATTACTGTTCATTACTCATTGCATATTTTAACAAACAGGACATCTTTGGAGAATAGTGGTTTAGTGGTTGTGGAAATTATTATCCATGCTGATTAACAAGGCTGTTGATTCAACATAGATATGATATTTCTATGTAGAGAGTGATTTGTGGATATTTCACGTAAATGCATGGAAAAAAACGTAAAGGTATTGGAAGAACAATTAAATGAAATTTAGAGGATACATGAAATCAAAAAGTGAAACTTTTTATTTTGTTCACTTTACCCACCAGGATGTTGATGATATATTACATTAGTGTATAATCTAAAAAATAATAATAAAAAAAAGCAAAAAGTGGAAATCAACAAATCAAATTAAACGTAATTTTGTGTGTATGTGTGTGGGATGTGTTGAAAGCCAAGTCTCTATGCAACTATGGTTATCCTTTTTCTATTATTTTCTTTTACTTTCAATTCACTTTATGTTGTTTTGCTGAACTTTGATTTTGTTAAATATTTCGTACTACTTTTGAAGAGAGCCGATTGGACCAACACTCCAATGGAAGGACAAAGAGGGCAAGAGAGAGAGAGAGAGAGAGAGAGAGAGACAGACAGATGAAGAATAATAAAAGTGTAGATTTAACATATACATCTGATGATGACGTAAAACCGACATGACACAAGACCGGTGTTATTTCCGACAAGAAGACAAGGAATAATAGAAATGCAGTGTACTCATCTAAATATGAAGATGAAGATTCACACACACACACATTTGAAATTCTAAAAATTCTCCCTTACTGTTTGTAATTACAACATTAGACCAAAAACAAAACACACATAGTAAAGACAATGGTAACTAATATTCATCAACTAAAAAGGAAAAACAATACATGATATAATTCATGGGAGAACAAAATTTGTTCATCCAGTACCAACAATTGGTAGTGCGAGGGTGGATAATGATTTCCGCTGACATATTCTAGCGTTCCGAAATATAATTGAGGCAATTCAGATGATGAAATTTGTGTACAAAAGAAGGCTATGGTCAAATTTCTCTTGGTTTATGTATTCAAGTAATATATTTCCTTGTAATTTATTTTGTAAAATATATAGATATTATCAATTGATTATCATATTGTCAAGAAGAAGAAGAGGAAGAAGAAATTCAATCAAATTGCCAATAAAAAATATGTATACATAAATGCATGATATATAATGTATGGATGCTTACTTCCAATTACATATAATCACACCTGCAGAAGCATAGAACGCGCTTATTTTATAGCGCATTTATGTGTTATGCCACCAAGAATGTAGTGGTACATGAAGAATTTTCAAATGTACCATGTCTTTCATAAATTGATGTACAGAAGGGAAGATAGGATACCAACACCAATTGAAATAAAGGTAATATCGGAAAAAGGTCTTTTTCATTGTCTTTATTTTAATTATTTTTGGTGATTCTGCATTATATGTACTACTACTAGTACCACTACCAACAACAACAACTTGTGCCAAAGGAAACATCACTGAATTATTATTATTATTATTATTATTTGGGCTGAAGGAAATAGGTTTGTATACTGTGGGATTTTTGTTTCTTTTTTTTTATTAAATAATTCTATTTACTGTTTTCGCTTAGAACTAATATAATATCCATCTATATAATTCTGCCTTCCTAGTTTCATTTTGTTTCGAAACTCGATGATTGTATTATAATAATATTCATTCTTTCAATCCTTCACATGGGTATTTTCTTAATAAATCGTCGATCCCCCTTAAATTTGAGGGAAAACATATTCACCTGTAACAGGGACTACTATGAAATCTATACTCCACAAGAGCCATACCCACTTCTCTTTTCAAATATTGACGTATTAATTAGTGCCGCATGTACTATAGAATACTGTCAAATTCTGCCTTGTTTTTTTTTTTTTTTTTACCATTCAGGACTGAAGTTAAGGTTAAAGCATAAACATGAAATGTAGAAGTATCATGTAAACCTGTAAAAAACAACAAGTGATGCAATGTACCAAATACCACTTCTTGTTCCAGAGATGCATGGATGAAAAAAAAAGTGGGACAAACCAAGAATACCCAACAACAAGGAAAAAGAAACCCAATTCAATTATGAACTAGTTAATTGTTGATTGTTGTTGTGATGGTGATTATCACCTAGTTGTGTATATATGTAGGTAAGTCTGCTTACCAATAAAGAAAAGGAAACAATAGCCCTTGTGTATTACTAATGAGGGATTTTTTTTTCCTATATTCCTTTTGAATTTATCAAATGACAATAGGCGGTTAATATTGATTGAATTAACATTCCAGATTCTTCTTGAAATGTAAATCATATAGACACAATGTATTACCTATACAATACGTAGGCAATTGAAACTGAAACATAGGTCAAGGATTATCAATTCGTTAAGGCAATTGTAAAAGAAAAAGAAAGATTTACACTGTCAGTTCCCTGAATTTTTCATTTATACTTGCTCTTTACTACAAGAACTAAAATATCTTTCGCCAATGTAATTGAACACCTTTCTTCTTCTGTAGGAATATTCTACTAACATCGTAAGATTTTAGTTTCTGCGTATACATTAATGAACTTTTCTTTTTCTTTCACTTGAGAGGGGAGGGGAGAAGGTAGGCAAGTTTAAGAGAGATGAATAGGGATATGTGAGATATCACAATGAACAGAACTCACATCCAAGGAACTCTATATACTAGAGGTTGGTAGAACACTATAGTTGATTTATTGCATTTTTTTTTTTTTCATTATTGTAAAAGAAACGCATTACACAGAATTCATTGAAAGCTTCATAACCGTAATTAAACTTAGGTTAATTTGAAGAACAAACATAAATAAGACTTTGAGTTGTGGTTGGTGTTCTACTTCTTCTACTTCATGTTTTGCTTCTTTCCATTCATTCCAGGAATTTAAGTCAATTAGTAAATTAAGCGGAAAGTTTAATAAAGAACACATAGGAAATATCAAACTAAACGAGTAGAATAACTTTCTGTTTACTTTGCAGTTGATTGTTATTTATTGTATTTGATACTTAAACGAAACCGATGTAAATATGGCTAGGATTTTCAAATATTCGGTTAATTATGTCAATTTTTTTTTCAGTCTTCTTAGAATTACAAGAGATGTTGGGTTATATTCATTTTTGAGTTGGCCGTGCCTTGTCAATCTTCTTCGTTCATAAATAAACTGTCAATGGAATAATCAACTACACTTCTTGCAGTTTCTTGTTGAAGTTTTTTTTTATTCGGCCAGTTCACACAAAACATAGAATAATTTCAAATACAGAAGGAGGATATTTTTAACATTTGTATTTTAATTATCATTGTACCATTTTCTATTTTACTTGATTTAAGTAATTAAACATACAATTACATTTTAGGCACTCCAAACCTTCTGTGTCCTGACTATTTTCCGCACAGTGAATAAATTGCAAATTTGAGTTACATGTAATCGCTAAATCAGCTTTCAAACTATAGCACAAATATCAAACACTTAAGAACTTGATGAAGAACAATAGGAGAAGAAAACATTGTTTAGGCAATTTCACATATTTAGTTAATATTATTAAAGAGCAATACTGGTGAATTTGTATTTGTTTTCTCTTTTTTTTATTTGAATATTTAATTTTAATAGAATTGAAATTTTAAGAATTTCAACAATGAAAAGAACACCTAAGCACAAATTGAAAAAGGGTCAAAATTCCCATTGTTTAATTTGCTTTGCACAATTATTAAGTGGAACTTACATATGACTTCTCCTGTCGAGAAGACTGTAGAAGAAAAATGCCTGATAGTATGTGAAGTTAAGTATAACGAGGATCATACGAAAACGCGTTGGGGATCACAATTTAGAAACACCAGAAAACCCGTACTTGCAAGGCTTTTATTTATATAGTACTTTTACTCCATTTATTGAAAGGTAATATATAATACATGTAACTATATATGAAACAACTTCAACTATATCCACAAGGAATTTTTTGTTTTCTTTTCTACAATTCATTCATTAGTTTTTGATATTAATATTTGTGCTGATTATTGGTTGATACACGAAAGGGATTGCATAAGTTTTTTGATCTGGCGTACACTACTAGATCATACGACTGACATTAACAAAAAGAAAATGGTGAGTTTATACATGATACTCGAATATGAACAATAAGAAGAAGAACAAGTGTGTGTGTGTGTAAGTGTCTATATTGCTTAGTTAAATTGGTGAAATTGTGGTTATTTCTATGGAATTTTTTTTCTAACCGAAATATTACACAATTGGATTTCCCCCAATAAACATCAACAACCAATGCATTGCTGACACGAAAATTGCAAATCTCTTCTAATCGCATAATGTACATGTAAGAATTAAAATAATCCAACAAATAAATATTGTACAATACATGCTGCGTTGCTAGGTATGCATAAATTGGTTTAGTGCTTCTTAATTACCTAAGCCAGAGAAAATGAAAGAACAATACAAAAAAACAAAAACACAAAAATATACACAAAATATTTATTTTATTTATGAATTTTTTTTTTTTTCACCTCTTCTTTTTATCTAACTTGTATTTCTTCATTCTATTCACCCTGTATTTCAAATCCTTCTCTACGTTAAGTTTCAAAAAATCGGAAAAATAATTAGAGGGTTTAGTAATTAGTTATTCAAAGTGCAAATAATTTGTATCAATTATTCTTGTATTTCTACTAGATCTCATTTTCGTTAAACTATCATGCTTTAACGATTGTTCGACAAACCACAAAACACACATACCAAATGCCAGCAATAATCAAAATATTCAATATGAACAATAGCAATCATCGATAATAACATTTATTTCGAAAAACAATGTCGTAAATATATTTTTGAAATTCGTCAAAACTTGTTAATACTAAGAGTATATATTAAAAAAAAAAGAAACGAAATCAATGAACTTGAAATTAACGGGAACAATGTGATACTGAACGGGAGGTAGAAAAGACGACAATGAAGAAGAAGAAAAATTATTAAGCGAATGAAAATCCAAGATATAGTTTATAATAGATGAAATAGAATGGTTATTGTTTCCCAGTTTACTCAAAATTGGGGGGAGGAGGAGGGAGGAGGAGAGAGGTAACATAAAATATAATAAAATAAAAAAAAACTAAAACTAAAAAACAAATTGTAAAGGTCATAGCGATTGCTCTAAAATATTCTAACCAGAATAATCCAGTCTCTTGGCCTTGGTCTTTTTTTATTTTTGGAATCTTAAATTAAA
>NW_003020055.1:1023197-1028621 GCF_000006335.3 Candida tropicalis MYA-3404 | reverse complement strand
CGCTGTTTGCTTCGAAGCCGTTTGAATTGACGTTGGGTTTTATCGATTTTGTGCTCTTCCCTGCATACGTTTTGACCGCTTCATTAGAGGGCAGCAATTTTTGGCTGCGGTTTTTGAATTCTTCCCAAAGATTGTCGGACAAATTTAAAATCGTCTTCCAGCGGAAAGATATAACACACGCCATCTCTAGATAACTAGATATGAAATAGAAGATTGAAGATTTATGGATCCAATAATAAATTTTAAAAAATCGCTCAATGTAATAAATCAAAGTTTCTTTTACCACGTGATAAAATACCCTAAAGGGTGTTGAATTCTATGAATAAAATTTAAAGATGTAATTTGTACCAATTAAAGGGTCATCAGAGAAGGTTTTTCCCACCTGTAATATGGCAAGCAACGGAGTTAACTAAAAACCAACAACAAAAAGGGATACTTATAGTAGTCATTACAAAAGAAAGTGGGATACTTTAGATCGGACTTTATCTACCGTTAGCACAATGATTAGTTCCAAAACACTTTTGAGTTTCTTCTTGTGTAACTAAATTCAGAACTTTCAATAGGGGTCGGGGCAATACTTCCTTGGATTCTTTTATTATTAAAAATAATCAATTGCGTTATTATTGTTATAATTTTTAGTGATGAAATAGTAGAAAAGAAAAGAAAAGATTAAGATATTACATTAGTTCGATATCTATGTCCGTGATGTTTAACAATTGAGAATGTTCGGCATTTTCAGGTTTCAGCTATATTTATCTTTTTTAGTCTTAATTTTTTCTAGATTTAGATTTAGTTTTAGTATATATTTTGTTACTGACTCAGGTAACCTACTTTACAGGGTAACCTAGGTAAAAATACACAAAACAAAACTAGACTTTGCAATGGCAATGGCAATGGCAATGGCAATGGCAATGGATTAATGATATCATAGGTTGGTAACAAGGCAAACTTGAACTAAATCACAAATGTGAATCTACATCTCTATCTCTTTAGCTACTCCAAGATTTCTTACATAGCAATGCTATGTGACAAAGAGACAAAACTTTGACGAACTAGTAGATTCACTTGGTTATTACCACTGTCGTAATTTCTGAATAAGTTGATTTAGTCTTACAAAACAGAATTGGCATTCCTCGTTCCGTATTAGTAGTTCCTCTGTAACCGTGGAAAATAAACTCCACTGGATCTATAATGAAAAATTTTTTTGTTATTTCTTTTTTTTAGTGAATCTGAGGGTTTTTGGGGGATATCAAAAGAGTCATTTATGTAGAAATCGAAATCAATTGGCAGGAGCCAATCGGATTACAAATACTTGATTAAGATTTAGATCTTTCAAAGGGGTTCGTAATAGGTTTCTTGCACTGGCTGATCACGGGACTCCGCTACTCTAATATTTCGCTTTTCCCCGAGTCTAAATGTACCATCTACTAATCAATGAATATCTTTCCAGAATAAACGTTGGAAGAAAAGAATTGAATAATAACAATAATAATATATATATGAAATGGTGGCGAATAGCGGCAGATACATGAACAACTAACAATGCAGAGTATGATCTAAATTAAACTAAAAGAGCAAAAAAAATCCCACCCAAGTACAGATCATTTAACGCGGTAGTCTTGTTTTACATAGTGGACTTTAATATACTAAAACAAAAACAACCGTGACCCTCTGTACATTACTAAACAGTTAGTTCTTGAATATACAGCAACGACAAGGCGGGTATAAGTGACTTATAATTTATGACTTTATCTCCATTCACAAGATTTACTATCACTTTTAAAACAAATACCGATCTAAACTAGATTTTTTTTTTTTAGTTCTTGAATTTAGTATTCCTACATTTACTAGGACTCATAGTCAACTACGAGATATTTCCCTACATCAGAGTTGATGATTTGAACAACACGAAAATTTCATGACTTTATAGCGGCTAAGTAGTCCATACTCATGCGTATAGTGTTTCACTCTGTTTTTTTATATGTTGGAAAGAATTAAAATAAAACACAATAAAATATGATATTTATATTATCATTCATTTACGTTTGACCAGTTCTCTATTGTTCAGTTCAATTGTCTATTCAACTTTCTTTAGTTTGTAATTGATACTTTTGCTTACATAATCGGCGGTTTCCAAGAAAACCAGAATTGGATGCTAGAACAAACAAATGGGATGAATAAATATATATAAATGCAACCTCAAATAAATAAATTGTTCTCTCAACTCAAGAGACGTAATAAGAAGACATAGTGATGATTCTACAACTAACCACTCAGTGTAGTCATGTGAGGATGAGAAATAGAGAAGGTCTGTGTCAAACAGCAAGGTGATCAACTTACATTTCTATTCCTCGGCTATTGCGCTTTATTCTCTCCACACATTGTAACTTGAATCCACAAAAGAATGTATTGAAAAACAATACCAGTAATTATTATTTAACTGCAAACAATAGAGTATATGTAATAATAATAAATATAATGATAATAATTGAGCAATTATATATACATATATATATAAATATGACCCAAATGTGGGTTAATCGTGTGTAGCTCAATGATAATATATCCATGAATAAACCTTCTTTTTTTTATTTTATTTTATTTGTTTATTTAGGTTAACAAAGGAAGCAGAAGGGGGGGGGGGAGGAAGAGGAAAGGGAGGAATATCTACATGAAATAATGAATAGAATTCGCCTTAAATTGATAAATGAAAACATAGTTTAGTGAAAGTTTTCCAGATTTTATACTTTCCTCTTCATTTATCAACCACATGTTCATTCTAATTGTTTATTACGTAACGGTACCAAGTATTATGTCCAACTTTGTTAATATAAATAATAACTCAACAAAAGTCTATTATTATACTTGGTTGTTACACTTGATAATAATAATAGTCTTTTAAGAAAAAAAAGTTTAATGTTGATTTCTTCTATTCACTGCTATTGCTTATACAGAGAAAAAGGTCCCACTTATTTTTACACTCAAGGGCTGAGTTACTTCATTGTTCTATCTTTGAATTGAGCTGAGCCGAACTGAGTCAAACTGCAACATAGGAATCCACTGTAATCATTTTCTACCATTTAACGATAATAATAACAGAAAGGAAAAAGACCCCTAGAAGTATTATTAATAATACTTATCCAGCCCCCCTCGTAACTGATTTTTACTAATCCTTAGGTATAGAACCGGTTAATTTCTTTGTTAATTATCGCCAAATGCCAACCAATCAGCCTAGTTCTTCTTCGTCTGTAAGTTTGCTTTGTCAATTAAGTTTCTTCGCTTATGTACTATACTACTACTACATGTTTGTTTCTTTTTCTATTTACTGGCAAAGTAATCGGCACAATGGAAAGTATCAATTCAAACAAAGCAACAAAAAAGCTTAATGTTATTATTTCTATTTATAAATATCCAAACAGATATAGCAAGAATAAGGAATAAGCACAAACAAGAGTAAGTATTAAACTTTAGAGTGAACATCAAGAGAGTAGTATTCTAAGATTACTTGTCTCCTTTTGGAGTCGTATGGTACAATTGAAAGTAGATGTACATATATCTACATTATCCAAAAACAAGTTCGACAAATAGAAAAACCTTCTCTTCCCCCGATTCAAAGGGTTAGTAACCATTAGATATATGGTTCTTAGCATAAGTTCATTCATTGCAACAAATGGAATATGAGTTGTTTCTTTACAAGAATAATTATAATACCTTTTTTCTTAGTGTTTGTAAATTATCAATACTGGTATTCCAACCAAAGAGAATTGGGAATATGTAGAAAGTTTCCTAACCGTTGGGGGGATTTATTGGAAAAAGCAAAATAATAATACTCTAGAATTGTAACATTTGGAAGTTTTTTCCAGTTGAATATTTTTGACAACTAAATGACCACTTTGCAAAGAAAAACGCAAAAGATCATCATCATTGGTTTTGCATTAATTAGACAGGGTTACAGTATTAAACACCTTGCAATAAAAGAAAGAAAAAAATGAACAACACCAAGAACAAACAAAATAATAAGGAGTGGAGGGTGTGTGTGGTGGCAGTACAATAGGTACAATTTCTCTTTTGAATTATAAACTTGAATGGAACATCATTTTATTAATAATATTGTATGGGAAGAAGAAGACAAGATAAAGGGAATAGGTTGGTATACGGTTTAATAACATCACCTGGAATGTTTACGCACGACCTCACCAATATCACCACAATCTCTACCGCTACCACTACCACTACCAGTTGAAAACCCTAAAAAAGATTATTCAATTAAGGAATTAGGCAAATGGTTACTTTCTTTTGCTTCAAACTGCTTTGAACTTAGTTTTAAGTTATTAGACTATGAATGAATGAATCAAGTATGAGAAATTTTATTTTTATTTAGATTTTATTTGGTTTTGTTTCCAATTGATTATTGTTTCCTTTCATTAGGTTACACAAATTAACTATGATGAAAATTTTAACCGATTTTACATTGCTTGCTTATTTTTTGGGTATCACAAGTGGGAAAGCTTAAAACAATAACCAAAAGTCAATGAAGAAAGAAACAACGAAATTATCATGAGCCGTATACAGTACATGTATGTGTACTTATAGGTATAGGTATAGTTATACATATGCATATGCATGTGCATATATTTATATGTAGGCTTACACTTAGACTTTGGTCACAAACTAAACAACATTGAATAACACATACTGCATTGATATTTAATCTATTCTACGTATTTGATAATTTACATTTGAATGTATATCGACTTAATGAATAGGCAATACAAAATTATAATCTTACATTCATACATACATTGCCCATCCTGTACTTGTGGACTCTTTTTCTTTTTCCTTTTTCTTTTTTTTTTTTTTCAATTTTACACTTTGTATGTGCATGCTTCCTGTCCTTGTTTTTAGTTGTTCTTACTGCTGTTCTTCTAGTTGGTAATGGGTTTGGTAAAGTTGTGAATTCTACATGGTTATTACACAAAATGTATTTCCTTTCTTTCTTTTAATAATAATTGAAATTTATTTTGTGGAATTTATTGTTTAAAAAATTTCATACTAAAAAGGAACAAGTAAAACAGGTAAGAGAATAATGCTAATATTAATAATAAATATAAATATATAAATAAATATATAAATCCAAGGTATCAAAAATGAATATAACCATCAAAAATAAAAAAATAAAAATCCAGATTCATTTTTATTCTTCATTTCCGTTCATTCTTTTTTTTTTGTTTTGCTTATAAGTCAAGATCTTGTTTCAATTTGGATTCAACTATTACATGCATATGATTGATCTATTGTAAAACCCACTGTTATTACTATCAACTGCAACTAAATACATTCCAAAATATTATTTGTATTTAACTGGTGTGGAATTAAATTATCTAACTTATAGTTATATAAATCCGACATTTTTTGTATTCAGTT
>NW_003020055.1:1006025-1022725 GCF_000006335.3 Candida tropicalis MYA-3404 | reverse complement strand
CACAAATTATTCCTTCCTATACAACTGCAAACCACAGAGGTTCCATTGTAACAACTCCAGGTTCAACTTCTTCTACTGTACCACCACCTCCACCACCACCACCACCACAACAACCACTTCCACCATATGCCTTTGCACCTTCAACTTATACTCATTACAGTAATCCTAATCAGCAACAGATGAACTCTCCAGTTACTTCTAATTTTTCGCAATACTACTATTATCAACAACAAGGTGTTCAACCACAACCAATACCACATGGTGACCCATCATACTATAATCCACAACATCAACAACTCCCACAAGGTTATTATTATATGAACCAACCACCACCACCACCACCCCAACAACAAAATTTTCAAAATCCACACGTTCTCATAGGTCCTGGTCAATCATTACCAATGTATGATGAAAACAATGCTTTGATAAATAAAAGAAGAATAATCAAACGAAGAACAAGGACAGGTTGTTTAACTTGTAGAAAAAGAAGAATTAAATGTGATGAAAGAAAACCAACTTGTTTTAATTGTGAAAGAAGTAAAAAAGTATGTTTAGGTTATCAAGATTTACTGAATCTACAACCAAGGAAACGAAATAGAGATACTAGTTTAGATTTACCTAAAGATGATCAAAATGAACAACAAATGAAACATATAAGAAGTAACAATGTTAATAATGGTATTGAAAGAAGAAATTATGAAATGATGATGGTTCCTGCTGGATATCAAGAAATGGTTAATAATAGTAATACTAATAAAAATCATTCTTCAGGAATATTACCTCCTAATGGTCCTCCTCCTCCTCATCATCATCCCATTCCTATTTCTGATCAACAACAACAACAACAACAGCCGGTGCCAGTTCCAGTACAACATCTAAATCCTTGTTATGTTACTACAAATCCTGCTCCAAGAGTGGCAGTTTCTGATTTACTCAAATAATGAACTATATATATATATATGTGTATGTATTTAAAAATTAACGATATTATTTTTATACCAGAGGTGTAAATCCGATGAAGCTGTACAATCGGGATAAAATAAAGAAAACAACGAGGCAGTATATTACAGGTTAACGATGGTAATTCAACAAAGATCTTTGACTTGGTACAAGGAGTATGGAAATATTGAATACTATCACAAACTGTTTATCCGTTTCGTTATGTCGTTCAATAATTCTCATTCAATTCAGTGTACTATAAAAACATGACCACGAAACTATTTAACCATGTATAGCCAATATTTCCGGCATACCTAACCTAGCCTAACATGACTACAAGGGACTTTTCCCATCGGTTATTAATATTGTTTTTTTTTTTTACCGGTTTGTAGATTATATCATCGTGAAATGATCTGCATTCCCTTAATATTACTAAATCACATATTTCGTTCTATTTTGATTTCGGGTTCAATTCTTGTAAGAAGGGCTCATAACTAGGGTCATTTAATGGGGGAAGTATACTATAATTTGAAATTTAATTAAAATGAAACTTTAGAACAAATTAAAAACCTACTTGAAATTTTCAGACAATGATTGTAAAATATGTAATGATGATCATTAAATAATAACAATACTTGATTATATAAGTCATTTTTTTTCTACAATTAAAGCCCATAATGATTATTGGTCATTTGTTACCTGTAACTAAGGAATGTTAACTAGACCTAACAATATCGTATAATTAATAATTTCATTATCAAAAGAGAGAATTTCCTAAAAGAGGTAAGAATAATCCAAGCGAAAGAAGGAATGAATTTCAAAATTCAATACAATACAATGCAATGTAATAAAGAAATTACATACCGGTAGTAACGACAATCCGTTATTCCATTCCATTCCATTTGGTTTGGTTTCTTTCTTGGAATATCACCTGTATTTAAACTTTCATTTTATTCTTCATACATATGATTTCAAATTATATAACATATTTAGAATGTTTTATTTGTTCAATTACAAGCGAAGTAAAGAATATCATTTATATGTTAGATGGTTTCATCAACTTTTAGGTGTTTTTTGTTCATCTCTAATCGTTGATTCTCAAATATTACCACCCCACTCCTATTCATTCATCAATACTAATAATAAGCTTGATGGTCTAATTTGTTTCATTTATTTCCTTTTTTGGCGGGCACCGCGGTAACCAAATTGGAAAACCCGCCTCAGACGGACCTGGGACTTTTTCTTTTGCGGCGACAGTGGCCGCTTTATTGTCATTTTCATTGTTTTTTCACACCCATTATAGTTATAGCACAAGTACTTTCACCATCCTTGTTATCTTTGTTAAATAATAAAAACACCAAACTGGGTTTAATCCCCAATCTGTAACCATGTTACCCTTGATTTTACTCTTATTACTCTTCTTTGGCTAAGATATATGTTTCTTGTTTACTACTGGTCAAATTGTCGTTAGGTTTTAGAGTTAAACGGTGATGCATTGAATCGTTCGATTTTTTGTTTTTAATTTACTTACTGCTTGAATACTTTTTGAATAAGGGTACCATTCTATTATTGTATCATTCTATCGTTTTATTTAAAAAGTACTATAATCTAATAGTAGGGATTAAAAATGGCGTTATTTTTGTTACATCAATGTTACTACTCCCTTGTTCTTCCCTAGATCATTTTACCCCTCTGAATTCTATAGAGAAATAGGAGTCTGGGGGTTCATAATTGATATAAAAGTTTAATGTACGCTAATCGTTTCTTTTAATTGCGTGTTTCAATTCGGTTAGGTTCGGTTAGTTTTCTTTTATTTTATTATTATATGTATTGAAATTCTGAGGGCCCATAACGAAAGACTTGATTAAAACCAGGTACATGTTATTTCATGTATAGAAGTATGTTTTCTATATATAATAATCATTACTGTTGTTAAGTATAACTAACGTCTTTTAATAATACAAAACTTGGTTATTGAGTTTAATAATGACTGAAATTTCAATTTCTATTGCTAATTGTAAAATGCAAAGACCAAAACAATCATAAATTTCTGTTTATAGGGAGTGCTATAAATTTGTTGTTACATAAGACATTGTCTGCGAATATCAAGAGAGTAAAACTTTAAGATACTATACAGATTGACTTAGTATACGTTTGTATTATTTTCTTTCTTTCTTGTTATCAACAAAGTACAGGTGCTTACCGTGTTGGAAAATAAGTAACACCAAGTGTTGATACTATTAAAATTAGGTAATTCAACATAAGAACAAACCCACCGGGATAGTTTCTAATTCCATCCACAAAAAACTATCTGATTCTCATAAATCTAATAACCCCACCCCATGTCTCAGATTTCAGTTGTAAATATGTTAAAGCCGATATGCGGTGCAGTAATGCTTAAACCTCATAAGAACAACAGTAACAGTAACAACAGCAAAGTAGAACAATATAATGGGCATTAAATGTTTCAAACCATTCAAAATTCAACAATAGATCTTTATCCGATCTCTCTCCTACACATCAGGCAAAAAAAAAAGCTAAAATAATTAAACTTTAAATCATGTATATGATATCCTTTAATCTTACTTCCGTAACGACGTAATTTACTTACATATCCACCACACTAGCCTTGTGGTTTACTGAATTAACTTCAATGGTACATAACCTAAAACAAAACTGAACGAATTACTATCAACAACTTTTGTTCAACTTTCCTCAGGGCGGAATGTCAATAATTTCAAACTAAATTTCACCAACACCTTAAAGTTAGCTCATTGATCAAAATCGACAGAGTTAACCATCATGTACAAGCAAGTTTAATAACATTACATATGTATAAAATAAAAAAAAAGGGTTGGTTTCAACTCAACATCCTTATAAAAGAAACATAACGTTAAAAATCGTTAATTCATGTAAATGAGCTGTTTTAATGTAGGGGATCATTCAATGTCTAATTATTTTGTTTCTATAACCATTGGTGTAAGCTTTTTCTTTCTGAAACATGGGTAGTTTCGGGAATGAATAAGGTTTTGAATAAAGTTATCTATAAAAAAAACCCAAGTCGAACCTTGAACAAAACCAAAACCACAAAGTAAATAAATAAATAAAAGGAACATTAAGTTTGTAACCTTACAGTACCGTGTGGATGTTTTTGTTTTATATCAAAATGTTAATATGTTAATTCAATTTTTAGATGACCAAAACAATCACCAAAATATTAAAACTTTAGTTAAAGTAAGTGTACATTCATCTATATCTTTTATGCATATGTACTGTTTTTTGAGGATGTACTAATCATGTGCTCAATACAACAATTTTTGGGTGCAAAAGTATTACAATCGTGGTACGCAAAAACCAAAAACTAAAAACTAGAAGCAAAAAGAATTAAGTTACAACAATAATTATGAGTCTGTACAAATTAAATAAAACTCTGAAAGAAATGCATATATGATCAAAGTTTAGACTATAGTATATGTCGAGAGAGAATGGAATACGTAATATGAGCTCAACCACCTTCTCCTCTTTATTGTAACCTAATGTAAATAACAAAACCCAATAATACTTGGAGTAAACCACCTTAAAATGACCGTTCAGCTTTGTATTCTTCTCCTCCTATTATTAATAAATACCCTTCTATTCTTCCCTAGACAAAGTTATGGTGACAAACATCCAATTAACTTATGATATCGTTCCATCATGAAGTATTGTAAAAAATTATGCAATACTTGCAATGAAATGGATAATAACCTAAATTATGATCCAGGCAATTCACGTAACCATAGTTCAATAATGTACGAATAATTCAATTGATTTTACTCATTATTATGGCGATGGTGATTTCATTTCTCTTATTTGTATTTTATTTTATTTTGAAATCTGTATCTCTATTACCTAAACTCGAATACCCAATTTTAAGAGAGGGATGATCATTTACGTTATGAGAGGTTAGTATTATTTGAAAATCGCTTCATATTTCATATTTCATCCCTTTATTTCAAACGGATTTCCGTTAAGTAAATTGTAGTAATTGTTATACTTTCCTGGTTGTATGATTACTACAACATCAACGTTACATCAAAATGCAAAACTTAGCCAACAGTTGTAGAAATGCAAAAAATTGATATATATAGTTTATACCCTGGCCACTGTTAATAACTACATGCTCTGCATATATGTACTCAAATAATACATGTATTGAATCAAAAATAGTAATACTCGAGTATCGATTATCAGCCTTTACATCCTATCAATATAAATCCCCCTCCCTTTGCTTGTCATCAATGATGGTTAAATGTGTGTTGATTGTGTGTACCATGAAATCGACGATATACGATATGCGATATGCGATAAGCTGAGAAAAGAAAACGGAAATTGTACTAACAAATTATATATATATGAGAGATATAATACTGATTGTTATTCCATTCTTTTCCATTCCATTATATCAATTGGATATCGTTTAGACAAAGCTGAAATACTGGTTAGATTCCTTACCATTGCCATCAACATCATTAACATTAACATCAACATCATTATCTGTTGATACTGTTTACTATTTTCGTTTCAGAATGTCGTGCATCAACCAATTTATTATCAGTAACAAACAAAAAATTTTCCTTTGCTTTTTTTTTTTCTAGTCAACGAAACTTTTTCATCATCATCATCATCATTATTATTCATACCAACATAGTTATCAGTAAACCTCCAGCATCATTTGATAATCATTTTAGCACCGCCTAGGGAAACAAGGTAATAATAAAAAAGAGAGCTCCTTAACAAATAGAAAATAGGAGATATATATCTATAGTACAACAACAATAACACCAATCATATCAGGCTAATTATTCCAGTCACTTACATCTTTCTGTTTTTTTTTTTTTTTCTTATTTAATTTCAAACCAAGTGGTATTAAATATTCTATATTTCCATAAATTATAAATAACTATGCTGGTAAAAGCTCGTAAATTGGCAGTTGTTGGATCCCGATCAGTTGGAAAATCATCCATGACAGTTCGATTTGTTGAAGATCATTTTGTTGAATCCTATTATCCAACTATTGAAAATCAATTTAGTAAACAAATAAGACTTAATAATCAAGATTATAATATTGAAATATTAGATACTGCAGGTCAAGATGAATTTAGTTTATTAAATGAAAAACATTTAATTGGTATTCATGGTTATATATTGATTTATTCTGTTACTTCAAGACAATCATTTGAAATTATTGAAATTATTAGAGATAAAATTTTAAATTCCATTGGTACAAATAATACTCAATTACCAATGATTCTTATTGGTAATAAATGTGATTTAAATTATCAAAGACAAGTGGAATTTAATGAAGGTCAAGAATTGGCTAAAAGTTTTAATTGCAAATTTTTAGAAACTTCAGTAAGAGAAAATATTAATGTTGATAAATGTTTTGAAACTATAATTGAAGAAATTGAAAAAATTCAAAACCCACCCGTTGAAAAACAACAAGATAAATGTATAATTATGTGAAAACATTTTTCTTTTTTGTTTATTTGTTTGTTTGTTTATCATTGTCCTTATCATCATTATCACCTGCTTTACTTCATATTTATAATGTCATTTCTTTTTCTATAAATCTTTAATTCATTTCATCAGTTTACCTACATTTTTGATTTTTTGTTTGCTTTTTTAATCAGGGTTTTTCTTTTTATCATTATTATTGTTTATGTCTTGCTTATTTGCATTTTGTTGTTATTGTGTGATATCAGGGTTTGACTATATTTTCTTTTATACTAATTCCAATCGATGTTTTGTTATATAATAATTATTACTATTTAAGTGCAATAGATTAATTTAGAAACGATTATTCATTTTGCAAGCAAATACAATCATAATCACAATTTCAATCACACTATTTATTTCTGTATACTCACACGCATACACCTATCTAAACTATAAACTGTAAATTAACATCTATTGGATGAGAAGATGATAATTGAGGCTTTTGACTATATTTAGATTGTAAAATATCTCTCATATTTTGCAATAAACTCAAGTATGATTGGTTTGGATTTTGACCCATAACCGTCAAGAATGCATAACTCATTGCACCAGTAGCAACACCACCTTCTTTAGAATCAGCACTGGTTTGATCATCTTTACATCCACTCATTGAAATAACATCCGCTGGTGAAGTCTTGGTTTGTTTAGTATATTCACTTGCTTTTTCTGCTCTGCCTTTATTCATAAATGATTTAACAGCACTACCAAGTCCAGTGAACATGGCTGATTTATTACCTGATGCATAAGCAATAGCACTTTGTAATAACCCTTCACCACATTCCTTCATTACATTAGGTTCTTTCAAAACCCCTTTAGTAGAGTACATATATGGTAAATCCAAAACAGAACCAGAGTGACATGAATCAAATAATGCAGTTAATCTACAACCTTGAGGTAAAGTTTTAACCATCATTGAATGTAACAAATCATCAACAATAAATCCATTGGTTTCAAAATCCAATGGATAAATAACTTCATCAAATCCATCATCTTCATCATATTGTCCGTTTTCATCTGGTTGATCTTCAGTTTGTCCACCATGTCCAGAATAATGGAAAAACAAACTATCATTAGGCTTAGCATCTTTAACTAACCATTGAATTGCATCAAGAATATTTTGTCTTGTTGGAATTGCTCTTTGAACCCTTTGATCATCAGTTAATTTGACAATATTATCAGAAGAAAATCCACTATTCAATAAAAATTTCTCCACATTATTGACATCATTAATTGGTCCTCTCAATTCATTTTTAGTTCCAAAATAATTGATACCAACTAATAAAGCCTTCTTACGTCCTGAACACAGTGAATAAGAATAATTGTAATTATCAACTCCAAATGATTGAGTTTGTTGTGGTGGACGTGAGTAATGACCGCTTCCATGTTGATGTCCATAATCTTGTTGTTCATCAGTGTATTGGTTTCCTCTGGTAGTACCAGAAGATTGTGAAGTTGAGTTAGATTGCCCATTGTACAGACCCTGTCCTTGAGGAGGGCCAGATGGTCTGCTGTATTGACCTTGGCTAGATCCTGATTGTCCACTGTACAGACCCTGTCCTGGAGGAGGACCAGATGGTCTACTGTATTGACCTTGACTTGATCCATATTGACCTTGGTTAGAACCATATTGACCTGGAGGTGGACCAGATGGTCTATTGTACTGATCTTGATTAGATCCGTATTGATCTGGAGGAGGGCCAGAAGGTCTGTTGTATTGACCTTGATTGGATTGTTGACCTCCGTAAGTATGTCTGCCTTGTCCTGGAAACATGTCTAAGTTGAGTAATATTTGAATTAAAGTATACTTGTCGTACTAGTAAAAAGAAAAGCAAGAAAACGTGATAATTCACAATCAGGTAATTTGTCCTGTTGACTTTGCCTCGTAGGCTGAATTTTTTTTTTCTTTTCTGTTCCTTTGGTTTTGAGATTGGATGGAATTGATCACATTCACACGACTAATAAAGAGTTTTGGGTCGATTCAAGAATTTCATCATTTGCAAATCATGGTGATCCTAAGCCACTTGAATGCATCAAATTCAGAAGATAGATTGGTAAATAAGACAGCTCTGCGACACATCAAACAACCTTTGTAGTATCAATTGACCACTAGTGACAGTCACCACACTATGGACAAATTGGGACCACCACTGAACTGATAAGGTTCAAAGAAGATTCAATGACGTCATAGCATTATTCTTTTGAGTTAGACGGAAAGAAAGAGAATAAACTCTATTGATATATATCGTCAACTATCAATAGCAGGGGAATAGTGGTTTTAACTTGTTCCATTTCAACCATTCCGATCGTGTAGTGGTTCATATAAATGTGTACAGAATTTTCATTGTATTAAAACCACCACGTTTCTTTTCAACACCATATTCACTAATTTTTGTTCGTCAGTAAACGGCAGAACTTAAAGACACAGAAACAAACAATAAAAAAATAAAAGCTGCAAATTGTCTTTGTTAAAAAAAATAAATAAAAAGAATTAAATCAAATGTAAAAAATACACAGCCCTACGTATATCATGTAAAAAAAAGGGCACAGTATAATCTACAGATTGGCTAGACTTTACATGAATGCAAAATGTACAGTTGATCACCGGGATGCAATATTCAATGATCGTTGATCGTTGATCGTTGAAATGATTAATTAATCAAGTACAAAGTTTCATTATAAAAAGATAATTTTAGTTCTGTTTTCAATTTGCGTAGTATTTCAGTGTCAAAATATAAGAGTATGTACACTCTTATGCAATGCAAGTTTAATAGTTTTTATTCACCACTTCTCCCGATTATCAAAACCATGATTGACTTTCTGTTTCCAAATCCATTCATGAAAACAAACAATGGAAACAATAGACAACTAGTATTCAATACTCTTTGCATCAAGTAGAGTTTCTTGTTCAAGTTGTTAATTACTCCTGTGGATGAGGCATTGCTTAAACAGAAGTGAGCTCAAAAATAGCCTTCAATTCAAGGCGTTGAATACAGCTTTTAGAATTTCTTTTTATTCCTTCATTCATTCATTGTTTGAATGAGATGAATTGAAATTCAAATCAAATGTGTCAAAAGCAACTTCCATCTCATTGTTCTTTCTCATTTATATCATAGCGAGCATTATAGTATCAATACAATGATGTACTGTAAGTTCACCAGTTCTTCGGATATTTATTTAACCGAACGCTTCATTGGGTCTGTAGATATGAAAACGCCGTACTGAATCTAGACTTGAACTGAATTATTATTGATATTGTTTCAAAATCGGTGATTCACTCATTCATTATTCCCGAGTTTATTATAGCTTTTTTTTCGCTCTTGTTGTTGCACACATGGTAGCGAGGGTTAGGGCTACAGCCCTAATAGTTTTAGCAACGCACGACTTTTTTATTACAGGAGTTTTTTTTTTTCTTGTTTCTTTCTCGGTCGCAACATTCTCACTCTCACGCATTCACACAATTCTACCAGAGTATAAGTGAAAAAATATTATAAAGATAATTTTCAAAGAAACTTTTCCTACTTCTTTTACTTCTTCACCACTAATTATTAGCAAATAGATAGACAAAAATGCCAGGTGTATCAGTTAGGTATGTTCATGACTATAACTACTTTGGTGTTTTATTCTTGTCTATTGCGAAATAATTCAAAATGAAGATATGAATGATATTATCATTATATTACTACTGTCGTGGTGGATGGGAAGGGTGGATCTTTAAGATTTCAGCCCTTATATATTAAAATAAATTTACAAGATTCATTGAATGCTTTGCATTGATGTGATATATGAAACTAATTCATCTATCATTGATTGTGTATTCTTCGATATGTTCTTTTTATTTTAATATTTCCCAATAATCCATTAAGCATCGACGTAAAAAAAAGTAGTAATTGATTATCTTTCATACTCTTCTGAATTATTCGCAATGACCAATCAATATCATCAATTCATTAAATGAATAAAAAGTTCTTTTTTTTCATACTAACTATTCCTGTTCAAATAGAGACGTTCCAGCTCAAGATTTCATTAACGCTTATGCTCAATTCTTGCAAAGACAAGGTAAATTGGAAGTTCCAGGTTACGTTGATTTAGTTAAAACTTCTGCTGGTAATGATTTACCACCACAAGAATCTGAAACTTGGTTCTACAAAAGAGCTGCTTCTATTGCTAGACACATTTACTTGAGAAAACAAGTTGGTGTTGGTGCTTTGAACAAATTGTACGGTGGTGCTCAAAACAGAGGTTTCAGACCACACAAACACGTTGATGCTTCCGGTTCTATCAACAGAAAATGTGTCCAAGCTTTACAAAAAATTGGTGTTTTGGAAATCTCTCCAAAAGGTGGTAGAAGAATCTCTGAAAACGGTCAAAGAGATTTGGATCGTATTGCTGCCCAAACCTTGGAAGAAGATGACGAATAAATTATTTAATGTCAAAGTTAATTTAATTTTATAATCATTATCATTTCATAATCAAGGATTTGTACATGTATATACATACACACATATCTTTTATTAATTTTCTTTTCAATTTTGTAATATAGTTTCACTTAATATATTTTTTTACGGGGATATTATTACTTTATTACTATAACAATCATTAATTTATATATATATATATATAACTCTCTCCTATTTGTACGTATCAAACTATATCAAGGACTTTTTCAACTATTTCTAATCCCATTTGTTTTTTGACTAGGGTGTTAGCATTCATTGGCAAATAAATCCATGATAATGGTGTTTCATATGGCAAATTATTAATCCAACTTTCAATATCATCTTGAGAATCAGGCAACAACAATTTTTCATTATTCTCTAAGGTAAATTTATTTGCAACTAAATTGAAATCAGAATTAAATGATTTTTCGGTGAAAATATCTTCTGCCAACTTCTTCATGAATTCCAAATCTTTATGGTTATCTACTTTACCTCCATATGTAATGGTTCCAATAAGATACCTAATCTCTTTCCATGGAATTGACTCAGGTTTACCATCATAATTTGCAAATATTTTCTCAATTAAAGATACACCGCATGTAAAATCAGAATCATTAAAATCATACTTCTTCTTGTATGAAACAGGAACATATCTCAATCTTTCAACAAGAACTGAATGATACCAGATCAATAATAAAAGAACGTGTTTCTGTAATTTATCTTTGTTCAGCATGCAAATCAATTTATATGTCTCCCAAACTATTTGCTTAATTCCAACTTCATTCTCAAAATTCAAAACTTTGCACCTCGATATCAAACCAATTGGAACTTTAGAATTATTCTTACATGTTAAAAACACTCTTGTTCCTGAATGCAAATTTGATAGTTTATTTTCAAGTTGTGATAACCAAGCTGGCGACATTTGGATATTTTGAATTAAAATCCATTTCTCTGAAGTAGCAGCCTTTTCAAGCTCTTTATTAGCAACTTGAACACCTTCTTTTGAACCCATCGAAACAATTGACAATGGTTTTTGTTTTTGACTAGAAATTTGTTCAACTTTATATGAGGCATCAAACACATCTGGACATGTCAAAATAACAACATTAACTCCATATTCATTTATCCAATATGGTAAGTCATAAGATGAAGTATATGGAGTAGAATCCTTTTCAAACAAAACAGAAGTAATCTGACTAAAAGAATCAACAAACTCTGATTTTTGTGCCACATCACCCGTGGCTAATAACAACATTAACTTTGAAAGTATTTGTAAAGTCAGATTATCTTGATTCAATTCTATAATATTTTCCATATTCCAACCATCTTCTTTACGTGCCAAACACATATCAAGGATTTGTCCAACAGATTTTTCAAAGTCAACATCGGCAATAATTGTTTCCAACATTCTAATGAATGCTGATTTAAATATATCTCCAATGCTTTCCACATAATATGCTGCGGTTAACACTAATGCCAATACTATCTTATCTTGATATTGTAATGAGCTAGCAACTCTTGCAAATGAATCTTTGTATAAATTCACAATCAAGTCAGTAGGGTTAGAATCAAGATTTCTTCTCAATAATTCGGAAAAATTCTTAATAACTCTGGATAACGAGAAGTTGTAGAAATGATTAATTCCCCCAAGCGATTCAAAAATAGAATAAATGGTTGATAAACCACGAGCAACATCTTGATACTTGGCTCTAGTTTCTTCCACATGATTCATTACTTCAACCGAATGTGCAAGCTTCTCGTTTAATCCATCTGTTTCTATCTTTAAAGTTTCTAAGGTCTCCATAACACTATCATTATCCAATAGTTCACCAGCAGTTGTTCCAAGTGAATTCAACAATTCTTCTTCCAAGGCTTGTAAACGTAATTTCCATTCACCATTAAGAATTACCAATTCAGCTCTCTGTTGCTCTACATCGGGTCTTACCTCTTGCAAGGCAATATCCAATGCTCTATTTTCAAGACTTCCACTAGTAACTGTAAAATTAACAACCGTGGTTCTTGAAGATACTGATGGTGGCAACACCAATTGTGATTCTTTAGAACAAAGAACCAACTTAAAATCAGACGAATAATCAACAATTTGGTCGCCTAATTTGATCATAGTTCTACCACCGTTTCTGTGAACTTCCTTTCTTAAAATATTATCAACAATAGGATCATAATATTCACAATCTTGAATTATCATCAACCCACCAAATCGTAATGCATTCTCTAATTGATTAAGTAAACCATCATTTAAGAAACTGGTCACAGTGACAGATTTACTGGCTGTCGATTTGGCTACTATATCAACAATTGTTGCACTTGGATCAATAATCACCGGATTGTCACTCCATTTCAATAATGCAAAGTTTTCAATATTTAAATTATCATTAATCAATCCTGAATTGACCCAGTGAAGAATCTCTTTTGAACTTGCCAAATAATTACCAATGGTAAGTGCTTCATCATAAGGAATACCCGCATCCTGTAATTTATTCTTCCAGTTACGTAACAACAATTCTCTACCTTTTTGATCATAAAGTCCCGCATAAACAATGAAACCAGCAACCAAAACACTTTCGCCTACTAATTTATCACGCTTAGCACTAAAGGTACTTACCGATTCCTTCCACCTCTCACGTTCTTTGGTAAGATTCTTAATCAATGCCATACTTCTATCAACTTTTTTGTGCACCGAGGCCATTTCTCTCTTGATATTTTCAGTCTCTCTAATCAATTCACTGTAACTCTCTTTATATTTCTCAATACTTTCTTCTAATTCAAAAATCATTTGATCAACTGCTATCAATTGGGCTTTTGTCTTTAAAGTTTGTTGTTCCAAATGTTGAACTTCTTCACGTAATGGTCCAACACTTTGTAAAATTCTCGCATAAGCCAATTGTGCCTGAACCCATTGAAGCAATGGGCCACATGCTTTACTTGCTCTATGGACAAGTTCAAAAGTATAGTCTTCTCTAGCCAAGTATACCTTCTCCATGTATTCACGTAATTCCACTGACAATTGATCTTCACCATTGAAGGAGACAATATTTGGAATAAAATCATCTTTTCTAATAACTAACTGAACATCTCTCCAACTTGACACATTATATCCAAGCAAAATACAAACCGATTCCATTGTCATCTTAACAGCGGCAGGTGGATTAGCCATACTTCTGATTTCCGACAAGTGTTGCTTTTTAATATTTTGAACCCCTCTCTGTGCTTCAAGAACTGCAGGCTCCGCATACTCAAGATCTTTCATTACAATTTCTTTTCTTCGTTGTATTTCAGCTTCTTGCTTCTCAAGTTCGGCCTGAGCATCAATTGAAAATTCTTGTTTTCTCTCTGCTTCATTTTGATCTGTAAGCAACTTATTCAACATTTGTTTAGCCTCCTTATCTTTCACTTTTAATGTTTCTTCCTTTTGTGCAAGTTCGTTTTTTAATTTATCAACTTGAATAACGGTCTCACGTAATTTATCTAAACCAACAGTAATGTGTCGTTGATTATCCTCAAGTTCTTGTTGTTTCTTTGTGAAAAGCTTGGAAAATATATGGACGAGATTCAAGTAATCATTTGGAGTTCTTTCATAACACAATGTAGATCTGTAATCTGGAACGAACCGATGAATGTAGCTCAATACATCAGCTATAATATCTCTCAAGTTTGTAGCTCGTTTTGGCAAGTATGGAGTAAAAGAATTTGGTACCGCATAATTAGAAATATCCACGGGAAGAACTCCAATACGAGCTGATGCAACTTCATATAAACATTTATTGGACCAATCTCCCATCCAACTTAAAACACATCTGTTGAATAATGCAGGTGACGAAATAACCGATTGACTATTACTTTCGGTCGAATCACTAATACTGAACACCACGTGTAAGTTTTGTGATATTTGCTGGGCAAACCAATTGTACAACTCAGCTTCAGTATCTAATAGTAACCCTTGAGAATGGGAAATTTCCAAACAGTTATTCATTAAAGCCGTGTAGTCGTCTCCTTCAAAAAGACCCGGAATCTCTGCATTTGCCAACAATGTATTCATTCTTTCAATAAAAGATGCTTCCAAAATACTCGACTCGTCAATTATGAAACAAATTCTTTCACCATTAACACAGCGAGTTAAAATTTGCCTCAACGTGGAATCAAAATTTTCAATTGTATAATTGGTTCTGACATTCAAGAAGACAACTTTTAAACCATTGATCCAGGCAACAAATTTAGACAAAGTAGATTTACCGCTACCACTAGGACCAACTAATATCATATGACCTTGTGGTTGTCTGAGTACTCTATCAATTCGTAAAGCATGATCCAACATCTCATCATGTAATACCAAATCAACTTCCATTTCTTCTTCACTAAATACTCTTAATCTTTGTGACACAAACGATCTGAGTTCCTTTTCACCAACAGATTTATAATTCAAACTCATCCAATTACTGAAGAATACCGGCTCTTTAAAGCAAGAGATCAAATCGACATTTGGGAAAAACTCTTGTGCGACTTCAGCAAATAATTCAAGAGTCCAACGCTTCTCATCTTCAGATACCAATCTATCATAAAACAATCGTAAACCTTCGTGATACCATAAACGAACAAATGAATGTAAATCCTTATATTCAGAAGACTTCAACGCTTCAAGTAAACCTCTACTCCATCTTGTTAATTCACGAGGTGAGTAAACGTAATGTTTTTGAATCAGTGAATTGAATCTTTCTTTAGTTTTCTCATACACTTGAATACTAGCATCTGTGATTGCTTTGGCATAGCCACGTAAATCAGGTGCACATTTCAAAATGGCCAAGTTGAAAGTCTGATATATTTGAAGCATCGATGTATGACCAGGATAATCAACCATAATAACAGGTACATGACGTAAAAATCTGTCAGATAATCTGTTTCTACCTGGATCTTTTGGTGAATTACAGGCACCAACAAATTGAATATTCTCTAATGTAACCCATTGATTATCTTTGACCCTCCAGAAACCATTATGTTCAATCATTTGTCGGATTAACGAAATGACGTTTTGGTTTCCATACTTATCAACTTGCGGTAAATTAATTTCATCACAAAAAACTACAACCCATTTACCATTGATTCTTGGAGTAAGTTGTACACCACGATTTGTCTTTCTGTATTCACAATATTGATCTAATGACTTCAATAACGATAACGGAGATGTCTCTTTGGAAAAATTCAATGATAATAATTCTAATTGAGGCGATTTTCTTAATGCTTCAAACAACGTCATAGTTTTACCAGAACCAGGTGGTCCACAAAGTAACAACGGACTATGCTCATTCAATATGGAGTACACGAGATTTTCGTGCTTAACCGTATCAAGTGTTGGAACAATAGTATTTGGGTTTGATACTTGGTGAGGTTCAAGTTCAACTCCGGAAACTTTATTATTCCATTCAAGCCATTCACAATCTGGTAAAGAAATAAAATGATCAAATATACTTCCACTAGGAACATCCACGTCTGGTACAATATTGGCATTGATAATGGCTTTTTCAAAGTTGATTCTGCTATCATGTGGAGAATCACCAGCAAATGTCAACATAATCGACAGTAACACCGATTTAATTGCATAATTTTTGACATCAATATCAAATACCTCTTTATCGCTAGCAAAGTCAAGCAATCGACGTAAATATGTTTTCAATGTTATTTCAAACGACCTAATTGCGCGGGGCATGAAAAAATCCATTATATGTTCAAAACGTTGGGCAACTTTACATACACTTGAAAGCAATTCAGATGAAA